>NC_056750.1:756080003-756354051 GCF_019279795.1 Protopterus annectens | reverse complement strand
TTTGGTTATTAATGGTTGTTTTCCCTGGGTTAGTTTTCGATCTTCTGTGTGTTTGATGTTCTCCAGTTTCAGCGATGTCATCTTGATGATGTGGGATTCGATGAAGAGGTAATTTGATACTTTGAAAATCATAAAAAAGCTGTTCCAAAATGTTTTTTAATACCTTTGGAATAATACAAAATATCCTTTTAGAACCAACTACACTGAGAAAACTTCCAATTAAACCCATTATTTCATTTTCTTTTTTCAAGCGTGTGTACATGCGTGTGCACGTCAAACAAATTGTGGAATGCTTTACCTCATTTCTTGATACACTGGAAAGTATTAGGGTACAACTCAACACCCTAATAATGGGCAATTTCAACTACCCCACCATTAACTTGGAAAACTACTCATGTACCAACTCTTTTGCTCAACGTTTTCTAGAATTCATAAATTCCAATGCCTTGGATCAACTTATTCACACCCCCACCAGGGGCAGCAATATCCTAGACCTGGTCATTACCAACATGGAAAACCGGTGTTCCACACCAGAGGTCAATTCCTCATTGGTCAGATCCAACCACAAGCTAATCAGCCTAGACATCCACATCCCACCCCGAATTAGGGAAATCATCGTAAAAAACTTCTCTCCAAAGCCAACTTCACACTTCTTAAGACAGAAGCGGCAAACTTCACGGCACCCATGCAGATGGACAATAAAGGTAAGACTGCTGAATCCTACACAAATGCACTTTATAAGCACTTACACGAGTGCATGGATCATGCTATCGCTAATAGAACCAAGATGTTATCCTCCAAAATAAGGAAGCCAATCTGGTGGTCCTCTGCCATAAACAAACTCTACAACAGAAGAATGAAACTGATGCAAAAGAGAGTAAAATACCATAACTGGAGGAACCCCCTGGTCAACTTCAGAAGCTGAGATCCCTCATAAAATCCTCCAAAGCTAGTTATGAAAACAAAATTGCCACGGACTCTAAAGACAACCACAAAGCATTCTATAGCTATGTTAAGAATCTCAATGGGAACACTCAGATTTGCTCTGAGTTACAGCACAATGGCACTAAATATACAGAACCAACCGATTTTGCCAACATACTAGCAGATAGGTTCAGTGCTAACTTTAGCCCCCTCTCACCCCCTAGACAGCCCATCATTTTACCGGAAGAATGCAAAGTTCCTATAATCACGGTTGCAGATGTAAAAAAAAAACACTCTCCAAATTCAAGAACACAGTATCCATGTGACCTGACGATATCCCAGGCTGTGTTCTACACGAACTAGAGAATGAACTGGCACCCTAACTAAGTACCATGTTCAGTCATAGCCTCACCTCAGGCTTTGTACCCACTGAATGGCGCACCACGACGGTTATCCCATTCCACAAAGGTGGAGCCACGACGGACCCCGGGAACTACCGCCCCATTAGCCTGATGAGCCTGGTCTGCAAGGCCATGGAACATGTCAACATGGAACTCAAACTTTGTATAAGGCAGATCATGTCTCCTAAACCTGATTGACTTCTTTGAAGCAGTCACCAAAGCCATAGATGAGGGTAAAATGGCTCTCACAGCTTATCCTGATCTTGCCCAGGCTATCGACACCATTCCCCACTCTGGAATTATAGATAAGCTCACGAAACTAGGTATAAATCCTTATGTCACAAGATGGGTTGCCAACTGGCTCACGGACAGAACCCACACTGTGAAAGTAGTGGATTCCAAATCTGACTTTAGACCAGTGACAAGTGGAGTACCACAGAGTTCAGTCCTGGGTCCTCTCCTGTTTGGTATCTACTTCTCTGAAGTGCAGGCTAACACAGAAGGTCTTTGGCTAAAAAAGTTTGCAGATGACTGTAAACTAGGAGCCATAATTGAAACTCCTAACGATGTGGACAAACTACAAAAGGGCCTCACTGAGACAGATACCTGGTGTCAAAGCCATGGCCTGAAGCTCAATGCCAAAAAGTGTATTGTCATCTCCTTTGGCAAAAACTCTGTACCCATGAACTATCACATAGCTGGTAGTCTACTTAATGCCGAAAATGTGATGAGACCTTTGGACACAGGTGAACTGTAGTCTCTCCTCTGATAATCACATCACCACAGTGGTCAGGAAATCCTTCTACATGGTTCATCTCATCCAGAAAAAAAGAGGTCATTGTTCCCCTGTACTCATCACTCATTAGACCCATTATAGAGTACAATGCCCCTTTTGGTATGTACCTCACAAGGCATCTACAACAACTGGAAAGACCACAGAAATACCTCACAAAGAGGATTACTGGCCTCAAACAGATGCCCTACGCAGACCGTCTCAAAAAACTACAGCTTTACTCCATCACATACATATCGCCTACTCAGGGGCGATCTCTGCCCAACATACAAAGCTATGTCAAACCTAGTGCTGTTGGACATGCTCCACTTAAAGAAATCTCAACCCCTCCGAGCTTCACGCTCTAGGGACCTAAACCTTGTCACCACAATAAACAGAACATGCTGGAGAGATAGATTCCTGTCCCAGAGACTTCCCATACTCTGGAACAGACCACCTATGTCAAACAGAGCTCCTCATTAGCACTCTTCAAGAAAAATCTTGATGACTGGATGGGAAATGGGAAATTCACCCCAGGGATCACCTCTGTGGCTCTGCTCGACAGGGGCACAGGAAAATAATTTTCTTGGGTGGCGAAAGCCAGGGTACATTTTTTGGCTAGGCTTATATAGGCCCTAGGGCCAATAGCCTAGTACCTACCTATGAACCTATAGGTGAATGCGTTTCCTTATAGTCCTTTCTTGCCATTGTAAAATTTTAGCTCTACTTTGTATTTTACAAATAAAATTCTTAAACTCCAAGCTTCACTATTATAAAAGTGTATATTTATCTTTCACCATTTACACCTAAGCCTATAGTTCCATTTTTAACTTAGCCACAAACTCAATTTATATATAATTTGAATTCCCATCATAATAATAATAATGCTGTCTAACCACTTCTTATTTTTCGTATCGGTAACAAATATCTGCATATATAAAGGTAATAGAAAGGGCTATTCCTTTCAGAATTTCCCACATTCCATTATTTTTTACTCAATAGCAATCCAAAGACTAAGGAACACTTACGGCAACCCTAAAGACCTATATATTTACTTTTCTTAAAGTTCTTAAGTAAAGAAACAAACTTCAGGCCAATTGTGCATTATGGAGCACAATCTCTGTAAAATCTAGATAATATAATTTGTCTCCTAGCCATAAATCAAGATTAAATTTGAAATTATTCTGGCTATTTGACTTTCTATCCTAGGCCATTAGTTTGTTCCATAATAAAAGTATCAATACAGATATAAAGGAATGTCTAACCCTTGTACTGAATGGCATCATACAGAAATTTTAAATTATTTTTTCTTGCTAACACCTCATCTTTGCATAAAGTGCTATTTAGTATTGCTTATAAAAGTGGGTTGTGACATACCTTATATACCAACATAATTTTACCTTTGATAAATCGGTAATGGATGGTGTATAATTTTAAAAATTTACAATGATCCAGTGATTTCAACTTTAAAATAGGCAGCATTTCTGGTAAGTCTTCCCTGCACAATTGCTAAATTATTTAACTCATTCTTATTGTAAAGACAAAATATACTGTATTTGAGAACAGGTCTTATACAAGTTTTACATAATGATTCCAGACAATCACAATGTTTTCATATAGCAACAGTATGTTTCCCAAATTAAAAGTTATTTTTGCTAAATGCTACCCCAAGGTTGTTGCAAGAGAGAACTTCCTTTAAACCAGTTGCTTTCAAGTATGTGGTATTTGATGATGGGCTTCCCAAAATGTACTAAACACTTATGAGATGAGACTGCAATCGCCACACATCGCCAAGTCAGTCAATCACACCGATACAACATATTCTTCATCATCACACACAAAAGGGCTTTTCATCCAGAAAAGGGCTTTTCATCCTCAGGAGGTCATCCTCCTCAGACCCATACATATCATTAAACCCCCCCCCTATAGAATGCCCCATTCTCAACTCACAAACAAAGCAAGAAATACAGAAATTAAGAAATACCTCACTAAAAGAAAAAAACATAAATAAAAGCATCTTTAAAAACCTTAAAAATACTCACCAAATATCTATGCCACGTCTCTGTCTATCTTTGCTTAATTTTGCTAACACACAAGGCCATGTCAAACCCAGAGCTGACTGACTACATAAAAAAAAAATCCCCAATCCCCACCCACCACGCTCCCAAGATCGCCCAAGGATCATCACAAACATGCTGGAGGGATAGGTTCCATCTGTTGGGGGCCAGAGACTCCCCTGACTCTGCAGATACACCACATGTCATGTAGAGATGTGCTCTCTCTCCTCTCACCTTTCCAGGAACCTGATTGGGAGAAAGGGAGAAAGAACGGGGGGGGGGATCAGTTGCCCTGCTAGACACAGGGGGGTCCAGGGAAGTAAATAGTGTGGGAAGAAATAGCCAGGGAATTGTTATGGCTAGGCTTGTATAGGCCCTAGGACTGATAGCCTAGTACCAACCTATGAACCTTATGATAAAGTTTAGACCAACTGAATCTGCTCAAGATGATAATTTCTGCATAACTATTCCTGGTCATTGCATCATCCTTCTTAGAGATAATAAATCCTACTTTTACTTCCAAATAAGCATTCTCTAAAATCTGTACCTCTGAGATCTTGTCTATGTATGTATTTATTTCTAGTTTGATTACTGGGGAAGTCCACTGGGCCAAAATGGCCCATTTTCAGTGGAGGCCCAGGGAGAAAAGCTCCAAGATACATTATATAGTTCATATACAAAAGATGCAAAAGTATAAAAGATACATTATATACAACACTTACAAATAAGCACATTCAATATCATGCATAGTCAACACAATTCAATGTGGGTGATCTTAAGGGTTATACATTTTCATTTGAGCAAACACTCATGTATTAGGTATGGAAACAGTTTACATACATACAATTAAAAAAATGTGGATACACTTTACATGCATACATTTAAAGTAAGATGCTATTTACAAAGTTGAGTCATGTGAAAGTAGCTATAGAAGTTGTAGAGAGCTTAGGAACCTGAGAGAGAACCCCCTGGGGGCATATACTTAACATGATTAGGTAGGGTGAAGGCAGGTATATTCCATTTAGTGGGCAGGTGTTTGAAAAGCTGGGTTTTGAAGTTTTCTGAGTTTGGTATGGTTCTTAGAGTGGAAGGAAGGGAATTCCATTTTTTGCCTAGTGAGACAGAGAGGAGAAGTTGGCCAGCAGGACGTTTAGGTTTGTGGATAGCAATTAAATTCTGATGTTCAGATCTGATAGTTCTGTTAGGGGTGTAAGGAGGAAGGATATTTGTTAGAGCAGGACATTGTATTGAGTGAAATACAAGTTTGTGTGCAGTGGTGAGTTGGAGGTAGTCTAGGTAGTTTGAGAGTTCTAGCCAATTCAGAGATTGTGGGGTAAGGCAATGATGGGTGGAATTTTTGGATTTGGTGGCAAATTTAGAGATTTTATTGTAGCAGTTTTCTAGTTTGGAGGTGACAGAGGAGGACAGGTTGGTTAGGAGTGGGGCTATGTATAATAAGGAGGGAAGAATATAAGTAGTGGCCAGAGTATGCCTAGTAGAGTTTGAGAGAAAGTGATTGTTCCTGTACAGCATACCTAGCTTTTGGCGGGTTTTCTTAATATTTTGTTGAATATGGATATCAAACTTGAGGTGTTCATCAACAGTAATGCCAAGTAGTTTAGCAGAAGGAACCACTTCTATAGGTGAATTGGTTTGACTAAGGACTTTGAAAGAATTTCTGTCATAGGAGTCTTTGTGGGGGGGGGTAGTAGAATTTTTGATTTATTTGCATTGAGAGAGAGGTGGTTTTGGAACATCCATTTTTTGGTGGTTGAAAAAGCAGTTTGGGTTTTAGTGAGCAATTCAGAGAGGTTAGAGGCAGAGCAGACTAAAGTTGAGTCGTCTGTGTATTGAATGATTTTGGCAGCAGTTATTGATGAAGATTTTAAAAATCTGTCTGCTAGGTAGCTGGATAACAAGGTTTGAGAGATGATAGAAAACAATATTGAATGAAAGAGAGTAGAGCAGTTATACTGCTACGGCCTGGGCAGAAGCCATGCTGGGTAGGTGTAAGAAGATTGTTTTGTGTCAGGAAAGGCATAAGTTGGAGGTGGATGCACTTCTCTAGGATTTTGGAGACTGGTGAGAGCAGAGCAATAAGGCGGAAGTTTGAGATGCTGGTATTTTTGCCTCCTTTATGAAGAGGAATATAAGCCGAGCGCCAGAGTTTGGGGATGCAAGATTCCTTTATAGATCTGTTAATAATGATGCTGATTGGGAGAGCAATACCATAAGCAGCACATTTTAGGAAGGAGGAGAGAATATTGTCAGGAGCATTAGAGCAAGGTTTAAGTTTGGACAGAAGTCTTTTTATAAAGTTAGTGGAGACAAGTTTGAGCTCGAACATAAGGGAAGGGTTATTAGGTGAGTTAGAAAGGGAAAAGTGAGGGTCTGGTGGGTTATTGTTGGTAAAAGTCTTGGTGAGGTCAGAAATAGTTTCTATGAAAAATGAGTTAAATTAAGAGCCTAGTTCAAGGTCAGATTTACTTGGGTAGGACAGGGATTATTCTTGGAGCCTGGATTGAGGAGCGAGTTTATCGATTTCCAGAATTGCTTGGAGTTTTTATTGTTATTGGACTGGAGCTTGAAATAGTAGGATTTTTTTTGTCCTTTGTGATTAGCTGTTTTGCAAGGGTATGGAGCTGTTTGTACTGGAGCAAGGTATTGGGTAGTTTATTGTTTTGGTAAAGCTTCCATAGTTTGTCCCTTTGGTGCATAATTTGTTTTGTCTCTTTGGATAGCCAAGGAGCAGTTTTAGTTTTTATCCTTTTGTTTCTTGGAGGGACTAAGGAGTTTAGGGTGTCTAGGAAGACAGAGTTGAAGTAGTCTATAGCATTGTCAAGTGGAAGGGTGTTTAGAATTTGCCAGTTCATCTCTTTGAAAATGTTTGAGAAAGTAGTGGGGTTGAAGCTACTGAGGTTTCAAGTGAGAATGTATTGATGCTTGGTGTGGGGAAGAGCTAGTTGAGAGATGAATGAAGGCTGGGAGGTTCACTAATGGCATCAGGAATTGTTCCAGAGTTGGTTATTTTATTTGGATCAGAGACTAGGATCCAACCTATAGTGGATCCGGGGGGATTTATTTTGTTAGGTCGGTGATGGAGAGGATTACTTGAGTAAAGTTATAAAGGTTAATGGATAGGGAGGGAGAGGGGCTATTGACTTTATTCCAGTCAATATTTACATCTCCTAGAATGTAAGATTTGTAGTTAATTTCAGTAGAAGCCCATAGGAGAATATCTTCGGGGGTAGATATATTGTTACCAGGTGGGATTATACAGGGCAATGATGAGGATATTTTTATGTTTATTCATTTTTAGTAGTCTAGCAGTCAGCTCAGTGTTCTGGAATTGGAATTTGGAGGGGAACTTAAGTAAGAAGGTTAGAGTAGACTAAGGCTGTGCTGCCACCTTTTAAATTAGTTGGCTGTTTCTGAGAGTATGAAATGCTTGAGGCAGGATCTCAAGAGTCGGAGATAAAGGGTTTGAGCCAAGATTCGGAGATGGCTAAGATGTCTGGTTGGTTATGGCTTAGCCAAGCTTGAAATTGGTGAACTTTGTTGTTAAGACTCTAGGCGTTGATAGTAAAGATTTTTAGGGTGAGGGAGGAAGGTGATAAGGGATAAGAATTGCTAATAAAGGGAGTAGGACCAGGGTTAGGATGGATATCTCCAGCTTGGACTAGTTTGTTAAAAGAAATATCCTTTAGCCATTTTGGTTTGCAAGGTGTGTGTTTAGGTAGATTTAAAATTAGTGTAGATGTCAGAATCTTAACTGTAGTGGATAAGATTGTAGGGTGGAATAGGTGCAGAGGGTTGGGCTGGATGAGCGAAGTGGAGATAGAGTAGTAATGAGAGCAAGATAGAGGGTGAAGGTGGGTTTGTATGGTAGCTATTTTTGTAGGTAATATTGGAAAAGCATTGGAGGAATATGAGATAGCATAGTATAAGGGAATTAGGAACAGGAGGAGGAAGCAGGGGGCCTGGACGGTGTGCCGACTTATGGAGAGCATATCTGAGTAAAGGGAGAATGATATGTGTAGGTTTGGAGAAAAGAGATGGATATGAAAAAGAGAGGGTTTAGAAAGTGATAAAGGTTTTACAGAAATATAAGAAAGAGGAGGGGACTATAATTATTTGGTAGGTATACAGAGTGGTATGTTTTAGTGGGAAGGCTATAAGTAGGAGGAGTAATGAGGGAAGAGCTCCTATTGGGTAATTAGGCTGGTAGGGTGGGGAAAGAGAGGAATAAAGCTAAGTGTGCTCGGGGCGGGTGGGAAATGGGGGCAGCGTAGGGGAGCAGATTGAGCCTGTAGGGCGAACGGAGCAGGAAAGAGCAAAAGAAGTGTGTACAAGAAGAAAAAGTATCAGCAAAGAGCAGTTTAATAGCTGTAGCAAGGAGGTTTGTATGTATGCTTTAAGGCAAAATAATGTAGGCTGACTTTAAATGAGGGTGGTTTAGCAAGAAGGGAGTGGATGTTTACAGTCTTAGAATGTTAAATCTCAACCAGCATTTGGTAAAAAAATAACTCATTGGGATAATGATGTTTAACTAGTTTTTACATAGGTAGATGCTACCACCTAGTGGTAAGAGAAGATAGCAAGCAGCAGGGATAGTCAAAACCGTTTTAGGTTTAAATATATTCTCAGTTAAGAAAAACTGAAGAGGGAAGAGGGCAAATGGTCTGCAGTAGGCTGCTAGAACGCACACATGGAGGGCAGACTAACTCAATAGGTAGTACAACAAGTCTGCAAGTAATTAGTTTTAAGCAACATACATTAACAAAATCTTGTTGGAGTGCCTTCTCAGTAGTAGATTTCTATGTACCAGGCTAGCAGGCAAATACAGGGAGTCTTCAGGAGTTAGTAGGAGGTATTCATTTTACTTTAAAGGCAGGAAGGGAGCACCCAGAATGGATTAATCTACAAATCTCTTGTTCTCAGTTTCTTCTCAGTAACTTTTTCTGGCTAGCAGGCAAATTCAAATTCTTCAGGAGTTTAGGATTCCTTACTTTAAAGGCAGAAGGAAGCAGGAAGATGGGATTATATGGATTAGAAGTGTCAAAAAATTAAAAAAAAAAAAATCAAAAAAATCATTATTTTTTTTAAATGAACAGTCACCAACACAGGAGGTTCAGATGCAAGAGTTTACTAGTGTACACCAGGAGGCAAGTCAAGCAGCCCAAACCACAGGACCAGCAAAGGGGAGTTGTGGACGCTTTAGTACAGGATTTAAAAAAGAAATGTTCCTATTCTATCCATAAAACTGTATACACTCAGAATTATCCATACCTGTCCATGACAAAGATTGCTATAAACCTGTGCTATATCACAGCCTATAATCTACCATCATCCCTTTCACTTGCTAGGATGTCGACCCTTTTGTTTATAATTAATAACATTTCCCTTACTTACTGTTAAGTCAGATATAGATACCTCTTCTCAGTCCTACAATACAGTTGGATATGCATTACTGGATAGATTAATAGTTTATAATCCGTGTTGCATAAAGCAGTCAGGCATCAGTTTAAAATCTCTTCTTTCTTTCATTTTCTTTATAAATTTTATCAAAATATCACAATTTCTTTTATCTCTTTTTCTAGCTATTCAATTAATTCACAGTCTTCCTTTGCTATATGCTTATAAAAATCATAACACAATCCATATTCACCTTGTGTGGGCCTACCATCCACCATTCCTAATACTTTAAGTCTTCTACCATAACCGCATCTAATAAGCATCTCTGGTCAGCATTCAGCTTGTATACTGGAGATTCAGCATACAATTTGATGCATTCTTTCGGATATTTTATTTCAATAACCTTTTCTACAACCAGCATGTCAGATTTTACAGCATATACTATAAATTTCTCATCTACTAATCTCTTAATTAAGATCCTCACATCTTAACTTTCTTTGCCAAAGATTAATTTCTTATTTTTCCACTTAAATATCTTTACACAAACATGTTGTACAATAGTTGACTTTCAAATGCTTCTGTCCAACACACCAAACATACTGCCTTGATTCCAACACTTTGTCACACACAGTTTTACTTTCCTTATATTGCACTTTATTTCCTCACCCTACTTCCTTTTCTACTAACATGTAATTGTAATTAAACTGTATTATAAAAGCAAGACACCAGTGTGCTCAATCATCATGAAAATCTTTCAAGGAAAGACGGTCACTCCATAAAGTATTTACTGCCAGTCATCTTTCCTTTAAACGTATAATACTTCTAATTAATAGACTACTTTCTGCAAAATTGGAAAAAATATACCTTTTATGTTTCCACAAAGTCTGACATCACCCAAATCTGCTTGCAACAAAATCAGTACTCATTACTAATTTTGTTTTTAGCCCTGAATGCCCTCATGGGGGCAGACATCATTCATCCATAATGCACTGTGAGGGCACAGTTTGAGAGATTAAGATGCCCATGTGTAAACTGAGAGAGTAGAGTTCCAATCACTTTAGATGGAAGACCTAAAAAAAAACTGCAAACTTTGACAGCCACAGAACCAGTGTCGGTTTACATGTACATTTGCTAAGCAGGTAAGTGCTGTTTGGGGGGGGGACTTACATTTTCTTATATTTACTGATGTTTTATTGTGTTCCTCTTCAGGAAAATAATTTAAAAGGCAGGAGTGGTATGTTTTAATGAGTCTACTTTGTTTTGTTGAATCTCATTTCACTGAATTTCATTTCATCCCGACCACATCATTGAAAACTCAAATTACGGAAAACTCATTTCACTGAATCTCATTTCACTTTACTGCAGTTAGTATATATGGCACTGTGTAGAGTGCTGCAAGGCAAGTAAAAAGTATATATGCCCTTTTCCCCACTGTAGTGTGATCCTGGAGTTAGTATATATAGTTAGAGGGTATGGGGGCATATCCCCCCACATTGGGGTTCTGGGGGTGTAGCCCCCACTTATAAGTACATATGGTCTTTTGGAGAGAGTTAGTCATTGGTGTTGTAACTATGCATGTCTATTGTTTAAAATGTATTGTTTTGAAGTTTTTGGTAAAATACAAAATAAAACAAATAAGGTGGGGGGCTGTGCCCCCCACACCACCCCTAACTATATATTCTAACTCCAGGGTTGCACTAGAGTGGGGAAAAGGGCATACACCTTTTAATTGCCTTACAGTACTCTACACAGTGCCATATGTACCGTACTCTACACAGTGCCATATGTACCAAGTTCAGTGAAATGAGTTTTCAGTAATCTGTGTTTTCAGCAATGTGGTTGGGGTGAAATGAAATTCAGTGAAATGAGATTCAACGAAAAAGTAGATACGTTTTTAACAAACTATTTCAAGACTGTAACATACTTTCAAATACAGCACTATTTTTTTCTGTCAGTTTTAAAGTAGTGTAAACTAACTGATAACATATTTTCTCTGAAGAAATTGTGTTTAATTTTCCTTCCTGAAAATGCTTTTTACTTTTTTCCCCCCAAAAAAGTAACTTTTATGGACTGGTAATTTTACTGGCATTTGCTGCTTATCTCCCCATGAAAGAGGCACCTTTTTCGGCTTGACGTATTTTCAGTCAAAAAAAATAAAAAAAAAATCCTCAAATTTATTTGGATAGCAGTATTTGACTGGGAGTGGCTTGGGGTTTAACTCAGGCAATTGATCCATCATGTAGAGTCGTTTCTGGTAAAAGAAAGAGGGATGCATCTTTTCCTGAAGAGATTCCACATTGTGAACGTGAACAGGAAGATGCAGGTATTGATTAAAGTTTTGTTCTCAGATTTCTGATTCAAACTGACAGGATAGCTTAGCTTCTGATTCTTCCTGTGGGAGTTTCTCTTTCACTGTGACTGTTGCTAGAATGTGCCAGTGTTTTCAGTTGGAGAACAGCAAGTTTTGCAGTCCCCTAGAAAATACTATGAGTTGTTACAGAAGGAATTTTCCAGAACCATCACCTATTCCTCCTGTCCCGTCTGCTTAGATGCGAGTCACTGCCTGCAATTTTTTCTGACAGCCAGCTGCCCCTACAAAGGCAGAAAGGATATATAAAGTTTCTCAGTCTTAAAATTGTATACACTGTTCCCAAACTTGAACAATCAGCTAGTTAATTCTAATCCTACTCTTTCTAATAAGGACAAGAAAATCATTGATACGTATGGGGAAAAGTGCATACTTCAACTCTGATTTTCAGAATTTTAAATTGCCAGGGTCATATGTTCAAGTTTGTTCCGCCATAATGTGAAGGTATGAGAAATGTTTTATTTAAAGTTTCTTCTTGTGAAGAAAAAACTGCTTTAAACAACTTAGCTTGTTGTACTGCATAGGTTACTACTTATTGTTTACAGCGTATGTATGACTGTTGATACTTTTTCCAGGGAAATGTCCTGTGGCACTGTTTTAAGGAGGTTTGCTTGGCTGCAATCAAAGAACCTCACAGATGATTTAAAAAAATTAGATTTTAAATTCTCCCTCATACAGAGATTCAGTGTTTGGCCCCTCTGCTGTGGAGCAGATCAAAAAGTGTGAGGCAAGGGTTAAGCTGATCCAGGGAACCTCTAAGATTTTTCAGCCCTTCGTTTTTAAATTGTCCAAGTACTTTTCCTTCTTCTCATTGAGTTTAGGCAAAAAAAGAGAGAACAGTCTCAGCTGAATTCAGGTAAACCGATGTTTAAGAAGTTGCAAGGAGGTCCTAAACAGAAGTTTCAAACTCCCAACACTAAGGACCGTTTAACAAGTCTGAATGTCTATTGAAGAGACCTTGTGATCGGCTCTCACTCTGGCCCCTTTTCTCTACCAGAAAGTATGAATCTCCATTTTTCTGTTTGGCAGCAGACTGTTACAGACAAATGTCTTCTGAAAATCATTTAACAGTGTTACAGATGGCAGTGGAAGGAAATTCCTCTTTTACATTGGGTCACTTCTCATCTTGCGGATTCCTCCTGTTCTCATCATAAGCTGTCCCAAGCACTCAGAGCCAGTTCCTCATTCCTAGGTGGGGAATGTGTTTAATTCATGGATGTGCCTAACAATATCTACTTAACTAACTGTTCTGTATCACGACACACTCCAACGTCCAAGAACAGAGAATGGGCTGCTCATTCTAAATATGAATGTTACAAGTATCTGCAACAAAGTTCATGACCTTCATGCCAATCATTCTCCAGATTTAGTATTATCAACTGAAACTTGGCTAAAACCCAACAATCGCAACAACAAAATCCTAGCACCAGGCTATAACTCAATATGGCATGACCCCATATCGAAAAAGATGGTGGTGCAACATTACTCTTTAAAAAAAAAAAAAAGTAAATCATAGAAAACTTGAATATACACACACTTATCTTAGGCAATACAGAAATTATACTTGCAAAATTAAATCTTAACCCTAGAAAATGTGTTACCATAATTGGTTGTTACATACCTCCTGGTAACAACACACCCATTCTGGAGACTATACTAGATTGGGCTTATCAGGTACGCGAGCATGTAACCATCATCTTGGGGGACTTCAACATTGACTGGTCAACTTGTGATTCCACCTCTCCCACAAACTTCACCAACATCCATGGATTTTTCCAACTCATCCACTCTCCCACTATTTATTTATTTAACATTTGTTAACCAGGAAAGTCTGACTTGGAACAAAGCCAATTTTCAGCAGAGGTCTGGGGAGAAATGCTCTAGGTGCATAGTTTTGTAACGTGGGAGGCAACTCAAGCACCAGGAGGAAACCCACGAATGCAGGGAGAACATGCAGACTCCGCACAGAAGGCACTCTAGCCGGGAACTAAGCCAAAGAACCTCTTGCTGTGAGGCAACAACGTAACCGCTGCACCACTCTGCCATCCAGAGCCACCACTAGACTTGACAAACTTTCCAAAAGACTGTCAGTACTTGACTGGATTCTAACAACCAGACCAGCTCTTATCTATAAATCAGGATGCTTTCTTGACAGCATGAGCGACCATTTACCTACATATATTATCAGACAACTCACATACCTAGAAAAGCCCACTAATTATCAAGTCATAAGAAACAAGAATAACCCATTAAACTTTATCAATGCAATAAAAGGATGCAACTGGACTCCTCTCGAGAACCTAAATCTTGTTGAGGCAGTCCAGTATTTCAACTCCACCTTCTTAGATATATTAAACTCCCAAGCCCCTCCCAGATAAATCAGGGTCAAATCTACCTATGCCCCCTGGTTGGGCAAAAGGACTAGATCCCTGCTGAAATCCAAAGATAAAGACTGGACCCAACGGCACAAAACTAGATCCCACACAGATAAAGCCTATCAAGAGCTGTGCAACAGGGGCAAAGAAAGGTCAAAATAGACAAAAGCAACTATTATCATAATATAGAAACAAAATATTAAAATTACCCAAAAAATTCTGGTCAGCCATTAACATTCTCCTTCCCAGAAAATCAGTCACTCCTCTCCACAGCCATAACTGATACCTCACTCAGTGTTGCCTCCCATTTTAACAAATTCTTCACTGAATCCATTCTTGCAGTAGCTAACTCACACAGCTGCCCATCTTCCACCATTCCACCCATTCACCATATTAACAGCAGCAGCTTTACATTCTATCCTCTCTCTACTATCTCAATCAGGAAACCTCTAAGGATACTAAAATCAAACACCATACCGACTGATAAGCCCCCAGCTGAATTCTTGAAAATAGCTGCTGATGCCATTGCATAACCTGTATCTATTCTCATCAGCTGATCAATCTCTGAAAACCTTGTACCCGAGATCTGGAAAAATTCTCGCATCATTCCTCTTCACAAAGGTGGTAAGTCAAAAGAGTTAACCAACAATCGTCCAACAGCAATACTCTCATCTCTATCCAAAATACTGGACAGGTGTATACAAACAAATCTTGAATTACCTGATCACTCACAACCTACTCACAAACACAACACGGCTTCAGGCCCTATTATTGCACTACAACTGCCATCATGACTTTCTATCACACAGTAAACAGCCACCGAAATAATGATAAATATGTGTCTATCTTCCTTGACCTCTCTAAGGCATTTAATATGGTTAACCATGACAGACTAATTAAATCCCTCTTTGGCCTGAATCTTAGCAAACCCACCATTATTTGGTTTCAAAGTTATTTAACTGGCAGGCAGCAAGCAGTACTGTGAAAGCAAGAACTCAAACCTGCATTACCAGTCACACTAGATAATCCTCAAGGCTCTGTCCTCGGTCCTTTACTTTTCTCTGCCTTTACTAACAACCTTCATACTTCTACTCTACAAGCCTCAGTCATCCAATATGCTAATGACTCAATGCTAATCTCTGCCTCCCCTTCTCCCCAATAACTCCACTCACAAACTCCGCCCTCCTTCCTTTCTGTAGAAGAATGGCTTACCAACTGTAAACTAATAATAAACTCTAATAAAACCAAACTTCTCATATTCTAGCCTACAAGCCACTCTATTCCCTAACTCTCATTTTCTATCACTTCTAACAAGACAACTCTCTCTCCTGTTACTAACACCAAGCCTTTTGTGGTTGAAATAGACTGTAACATGAAATTTGTCATCCATATTTCACAATTCATAAAGAAAGTACATAAACTGGGAGGACTATATAGGAATAAATAATTTCTCACTAGCAACACCAGGGTTAAAATTGCACAAACACATCTCATCTCTACACTGCTTTATGCCTCCCCTATCCTCACGAATCTTAGGAAATCCGACATATCTAAACTTGATGCCTGTTATAACAAAATAGCAAGGTTTGCCACCAACAGAGCACATCTAACATACCACTGCTCAGCCCTTTAACAACTCAACTGACTTGAACTTCCCCATCTTCTACACTATAACCAACTTATATTAACTCATAAGATTCTCTGCTACCCTGATAAAACCCCTGCATTACAAAACATAATAGAGCCGTACTCCAAAACTAGGGTCCTACGGCCTAACAACAAACCTCTCCTTCAAGTCACTAAAACCAACAACTCCACTAGAGCCCGTCTTTACTCAGACTTTATAACCAAAAAATGGAACTCTATGCCCAATAATATATCAGCCACTATGCCCTTAGCTCAGTTTAAGAAAGCCCTAATAACTCACCTCCAAGCCAACTGGATCTGTAACTGTGACTCACCAGGCTAGCCTAACTACAGCACTCACTCCTGTTCACCCAGGGATAACACTCCTACCTTACAGTCAGACACCTGAATTTTCTTTATCTTGTAAGGCGCACTGTCATAACTCTTTCTTTTAATGTTATTCCCTTCTCTAGCTAGACACCTTGTGTATACTCTAGACTCCTATAATACTATATCACACAAAACAATATGCTATTGCATAGTCTAACTGCTTCATCTTCCTACCTACTTAATGTGCCAATTATCATTCTTACACATGGCTAATGCACATTATAAGGCTTTTGAATCCTAGTTTTTACCTGATAAAACTTGCAGAATTTTTTTTTTACTTGATGCAATTCATATAGTTTTATTCTGTCATCTCTGGTTTTATTGATGTCATTTGTATAAAGTTCTTTCTATATAAAGTTTTTCTGTGTAATTGTACTTCATTAATTTATTTTATATGTGGAGCTTTTCTCCCTGGGCCTCCACTGAACAAGGACTTGTGTCCAGTCAGACTTACCCAGTAACCAAATGTAAAATAAAAATAAATAGTGCCAAAGTAAAAAAAAAATGCTCTAAGGCCAGTTCTAGATCTTTCTTTCCTAAACCTGTTTGTGATAGTGCCCAAGTTCAAAATGATGTCACTTCACAACTTATCTCTTCTTCCCCATTCAGGTTTCCTGGTAACACTCGATTTAAATGATGCTTATTATCACGTTCCTATTCATCCAGACTTCAGGTGTTTCTTAAACTTTTGTCTGTTTTGATCACATTATCAGTTCTCTGCCTTACCCTTTAGGCAATCCACTGAACCATGAGTGTTCAAAAGCTCAAATTATAGTGCATTGTAGGCTACAGGCTATCCGCGTTTTTCCATATTTAGATGACTTGCTTATCTTTGCAGAGTCTTTTTCAAAATATCAGGAGTACCTCTTGGGTGAGAGATCTCTTGCACAAGCTAGGATTCTGAGAACATGTTCAAAACTCTTTACTGACTCCCTCACATATAATTCTGTTCCTGGGATATCAACCAGATGCCTCAGTTCGAAGAACCTTTCTTCCACAGGAACAGATCTTTATCTAGACCTATTTTTAAGGTTTTCAGCTCAAACTATATTTACTGCTAGGGATTTCATGCTGTGACTCATATCATACTTTTGGCAAGACTCCACATGAGAAAAATACAGTAATCTCTCTGATCTCAGCATCAGTACCCTTTATTTTTCCCCAGTAATGGAGCTTGTCAGCAGATACATTTTTGGATGAGACAACAGCTATCCTTAAATCCGTGTTGTCTCTTCTCCGTCCCAGCTCCAAAGCAGTTAGTCACAACAGATGCTTAAGACTTTGCTTGGAGAGCAGAGGGTGTTGGACACCACGGACAGACGCATATGCTCATGAATATCATGGAGATGCTTACCCTAATCAAGGCACTCAACTCTCTGAACCATCTTTGTTCCATGGGATCTCTTTATGTGGCTGCATGCAATACCACAGTCATGTGGTACATCAACAAGCAAATGGGAACCAGGTTGCGTTTTGCAGACAAAATGAGGACGACTAGGGCAGCCCTCACAAATGGAAACTAGATCAGGGTGTCTTCCAAATTTGTTCCAGTTTTGAGGAGTTTCTCAAGTAGGCTTCTTAACTTTCTCTCTGAACAATCAACTGGAAATGTTTGTTCCAGGACTCCATGCAAGAAAGCCTGGAAGACAAATACCTTTTCTTTGGACAGGAATGTCAATGTATGCTTTTAAACTAATATCCAGAGTACTTCTGAATATTCAATAGGAATCCCCCAAGATCATTGTCGTAACTCCCTTCTGGCCAGTTAACCATGGATCTGAAGTAGGCACTTCATTTGTCAGCAACCTTTGGGATACGGATCCGATCTCGGAACCGAGCCGACAACTTCCACCACAGCATAGATCCGAGCTCCTAGCTCCTCCCTTTACCAATAATCCCCTGCCAACCCTGACTGACCTCAGATCTAGTTTGCCACACTTCAAGCTACAAGCTAGGTTCCTGAGCTCCTGGTTTATTGAAACTTTGTGAGAAAAAAATTTCAATTTTCTTCCTTTTTTCTTTTGGTGTGAGTGCGAGTGATTGGTTAGGTACCCCTATAGCCCTTTTTTTTATCTAACTAAATTTAATTTTGTGGTCCTTTTTCTCCTTCCTTCCTCGCTGGTCGTAGTGTGTGTGGCATGTGTAGGGGCCTAGTGAGTGTATTTTTTTCCTTTATTTAAAAATGTCAGAGGCCCCTAAAGCCATTTTTTCTAAGTGCACCAAGTGTGGCCATAAGCTTTCACCGGCGGATGGCCACACTCGGTGCGTTAGGTGCCTTGGGGTTGAACACCTCTCCTCTGGATGCGCGATCTGAGTGGCATTCAACCCCAGGACACTTGAGGACCAGAGGTCGAAGCTGATTCTGGCAGGCCTTTTGCCCCCAGATCTGGCTCTGGCCTCCGGTACTTCTGTGGCCGCTATCCAAGCCTTCGGTGGTGGCCACTCCTGCCCCCTTCCCTCCGGTCAGGACTCAACCTCCCGCTTCAGCTTCAGAGGAGATGGAGGCCAGGAAAGACAAGCGGAGAGAGAAGCACCATAAGCGGCGGGCCGAGGACTCCTCCTCGGCCCTGCCCACCAAACAGGCTTCTCCCTCCAGGGCTTCTGGATCGCCTCCTCCTCGAATCCGGTCCCCTTGCTTCTCACCAGGACCCAAGGAGGAGGTGACCCTGTCCTCGTCGAGGTCATCGAGGCAGCACTCCAGGCCAGCCTTGGTGGCCTCTTCGAGGTCCACTTATAGCATGTCAGATGTAGACATGGACCAGATGATGAGGAGGGTCATCCAGGCCCAACTGCAGATGGGAGTGCTCTTGCCTACCCCCCCCCCTCTGGGGGGGGAGCTCGACCCCATTCTTTGCTCCAATCGCTCCTTCTCTGATGCGTTTTCCGGGTTCGGAGCGTTCGAAGCCGAGCTGTGTTGGATCCGGGGGTGGGTCAGAGCCGACAGTGCTGGGCACTTCGGCTCCAACTGTTCCCTCGAGTTTGTCGGATCCGACCTCTCAGAGCCACAGGCCGAGCTTTGGATCCGAGGGATTCAGTGTGCCTTCGGCTCCATCCCTATCAGAGCACGCGGGTCCTTCGGATCCGATGGTCTTGGCCCCGGGTCCGGTCCCCGCTTCGGATCCGGGTGGGAGTCGACTCTCGGATCCGATCGAGGGCGGCTCCCCCTCTGCTTTCGCTGCGGTGGAGAGGGCACTGTTGAGTGCATCCGGGCCTCTGGTCCTGGCTTTGGCTCCCCCCTGCACTCCCTCTCAGCTGTCCAGGCTCCCATCACCTGGCCTTTGGGGCAGCCTGCTTCAGCACCTCGGGGTGTTCCTTCGGAACATGACATTGCTGGTGAGACTTCCTCGGACAGCCCCCCCAAGGAGGTTCCTCACAAGTCTAAGTGTAAGAGGAGGCACGTGGACTCCCCCGAGTCCCTTACGGAAGATACGGACTTAGATGAAGGGGAAGGCTCCCCAAGGTCACCCCCCGAGGATGTCTCCTTTGGAGACATCATGGAAATGCTTAGGATCAGGGGGGGGTTGGTCTGCCTCCAAATCTTCCTCCGATGAGTCCGTATTCCTAGAGGCGTTCGAAGCAGGCCCATCTACCTCTTGGGTGTCCCCCCCCCCCCCCGACACCCTGGTGGACCTTATCGCCACCAGGGCTTGGAGGGAGCCGGACACTGTAGAGCCAGTCCCCAAGCACCCGGACAGGATCTTGAGTGCCCCCGAAGAGAGAACCCATTGGAGCAAAGGTCCCCCTGTGGATGCCATGTTGGTGGCGGTGGCCACCAAGAAAGAGTTGGCTCAGGAGAGCCCCACAGTCCACCCACCGAGCAAGGAGTCTCATGCGATGGACCGCCTTGGGAAGCAGGCTTTCAGTTCAGCAACCTTCTCGATGAGGGCGCTGAACTATATGGCACACATCATCTGGATGCAGCAGGCTCTAATAAAAGAATACACTGCCTCCCCCCCAGATTCCATGTCAGAAGGGGACAAACAACAGTACTCCTCCCGAATTGTCCACTCTATGGTCCATTTCTAACACCTCTATGCAGCTTTTGTCTCATGCCACTGAGGGAGCCACTAGAGCTGGCAGAGTTGGCCTGGTCATGAGGCGACAAGCCTGGCTCCATCATTGTGACTTCTCGGAACCCTTTAAGGCGTCATTTGCGAATGCCCTCTTTGATGGTTCTACTCTGTTTGGCAAAACCGTTCGTGACACTTTAGTCCAGAGTGAGAAAGACGGGAAGACGTTGTCTGCTGTCGGTGTCCGCTTCTCAGCTCCCGAGAGGTCCTTTTCCAAGAACCAAAAGGGTCAGAAGAAGATGTGGTTCCGGAAATCGCATCAATCCCAGTCTGCTCCGGATAACCAGTCCTCTCGTGGCAGAGGAGGACAGGGAGGACACCGCCCTAGAGGCAGAGGGGGTCCCAGGAATATTTTGGGTCCAGAGAACCCTTCTCTGAGAGGCCCATGCAGAACCCCTGAGGGGTTGCCCGGCTGCTCCACTCTGGAGGGTCGGGGAGCATTTTCGAGGCACCTAGCAATGTGGGAGTCCATAACAACAGATCGCTGGGTGCTTCGCATCATATCCAGAGGTTACCAAATTCCCTTTACTGTAACCCCCAAAACCAGAAGCCTCCCCGACATACCACCCAATCAGAGGGAGGTGACTGCTACAGAAATTTAGCAGCTTTTACAGAAAAGAGCCATCCAACCCGTCCCCCCAGATCAGCTCGGATCAGGGTTTTACTCCAGGTTCTTTCTGGTGCAAAAAAAAGATGGGGGACTTGAGGCCCATCCTCAACCTCTCTCTCTTGAACCTGGCAGTACCCAAAGAAAAGTTCTGTATGGTCACGCTGCAATCTATTCTCCCCCTATTATGGGAGAACGACTGGATGTACTCGATAGACCTCAAGGATGCGTACTATCACATTCTAGTGGATAGATGCTCCAGGAGGTTTCTCCACTTCCGGCTGGGAGCCAGTCACTTTCAGTTCAGGGCCCTCCCCTTCGGTCTCACCTCAGCCCCCAGGGTGTTCACCTAAGTCTTAGCAGCAATAGCGGCCCACCTGAGACTCCAGGGAATTCAGGTCTTTCTGTACCTGGACGACTGGCTCCTTACCGCCCCAACAAGGCATCTGCTCTGTTCATGCAGAGATTACTTTCTCAATCTTGCTCCACATCTAGGACTGACGGTCAACATGGCCAAATCCTCTCTGGCTCCTTCACAGGTAATAGATTTCATAGGGGCGAGACTGGATTCCAGACTAATGCTTGCTTTCCTGACTCCAGATCGGCTTCAGAACCTGAGGTTGCATGCACAGGCCATCCTCCAACTTCAAGCTCCACCAGTGGAATTGGTCCTGAGGGCTCTATGGTCCATGGCGGCAGCAATTTCTCTACTGCCCTTGGCCCGTCTGAATATGAGCGTCCTGCAGTGGACCCTTCAGGTGCAATGGTCCCTGTCTCGCAACCCCCTGTACCATCCCATTCCCCTAAACAGGACTTGCAGAAGGTCGCTCGTGTGGTGGCTCCAGTCCCCGAGCCTCCACACGGGACGCCCATTCTCAATGCCTCCTCCCATCGCCACAGTGACCACGGATGCTTCTCGCCTGGGGTGGGGGGTGCATTATTCAGGCAGAATGGTCCAAGGCATGTGGAACGACATAGAGACCTCCTTGCATATCAATGTCCTAGAGATGAGGGTGGTGCTTTTGATGTTGCAGGCACTTCACGACCTTCTTCCGATTGGGCCGATTGCGGTACAAACGGACAACATGTCAGTGGTCTGGTGCATCAACAAACAGGGGGGAACCAGGTCTTATCCTCTTTGTCGCGAGGCCATGAGAGTGTGGGAATGGGCGATATCTACCAACCGCTTTCTCATTGCAATGCACATTCCGGGACGGTCCAACATCCTAGCAGACAGGCTCAGTCATACAATCCTGACCCCATACAAATGGTCTCTCAATCCTCTAGTAGCAGAGCGAATATTTGCCCAATGGGGGCAACCCTGTTGCGATCTTTTTGCCTCTCCCTCAAATACCAAATGCAACAGTTACTTCACTCTAATCCCCCCTCTGGGGGAGTCCCTGAGAGACTCTCTAGTACATACTTGGCCTCCCGGTCTTCTTTACGCTTACCCTCCACTGGCCCCGATGCTAAAACTGTTACAGAAAGCCAGTCGGTTGGGGAGTAAGATGATCCTCATTGCCCCATTCTGGCCTCATCAGACGTGGTTCCTGTACCTATAGTCTCACCTGATTCATCCGCCCTGGATTCTGGATCCCCTTCCGGATCTCATTACTCACCCTCTGGGTCTTCCGACCCCCAACCTGGTCAACCTCAAGCTGACAGCTTGGTTGCTCCAGTTCCACTCCTGATAAGGACTCCCGGAATCTCCTCTCCAGTCAAAGCCATTCTAGTAGCAGCACACAAGCCATCCACCAGAAAGGTCTATCGGAGTAAGTGGAAACGCTTTTCCATCTGGGCTGAGCACCATCACTTAGATCCTTTTATGGATCCTTTTACAGCGCTTTTAACATCGGTTTTGGATTTTCTAACTACCCTTTTTCATCAGGGGGCTCGCTGTTCTACAGTCAAGGTACAACTAGCAGCGATTTTGCACTGTCATGTAGGGCATGAATCTGGCCCTCTAATTACCTCCAAGCTCTGTAAAGCTTTCCTCAACGGTACTTTCCTCCTCAGACCTCCTGTCAAGGAGGTAGTACCCCCATGGGATTTATCTTTAGTTCTACAGGCCTTGACAAGCCCCCCTTTCGAGCCGGCGGCCACGGTTGATCTCAAATACCTCTCTTGGAAAACGGCCTTTCTGGTATCCATTACTTCAGCTAAGAGTCTCTGAACTTCAGGCTCTCTGTGTCAAACCACCGTATTTGGCCTTCCATCAGGATAGAGTTTACCTCAGGATCAATCCGTCTTTTCTGCCTAAGGTATCTTCTGAAGCAAACATTAATCAATCTATTAATCTTCCCGTGTTCTTCCCCAACTATCAAAACAAAGGAGAATATAAACTGCATTCTTTGGATGTGCACAGACAACTGTGCTTTTATATTCATCAAACGGCTGGTCATAGACAATCCAACCAGTTGTTTGTCTCCTTTGCCAAAACCAACTTAGGCAAGTCAGTTTCTAAAGTTACCCTGTCTTAGCATATCAGAGTTCAGGAAGGCCTGCACCTCAGGGAGTCCGCGCTCATTCTACTAGGGCCATTGCTACATCAGCTGCTTTTAGATCTAGGGTTCCCTTGGATGATATTTGTTCCACAGCCACTTGGGCTTCATCCCATACTTTTATCAGCCATTACAAACTGGATGTTGTCTCCAGAGGTAGGGCGTCCTTTGGCTCTGCAGTTCTCCGGAATATCCTTCCATGAAGGCCACCCAAGATTCAGGTAGCTGGGGACTCTGTCCCAAAGGTTGCTGACAAATGAAGTGCCTACTTCAGATTAAGAAGTTATGTACTCACCATAATGTTCCATCTGAGTAGGTATCTTCATTTGTCTGCAACCATCCCACCCTCCTTCCCCCTGACCAATATGATTCTAAGTAGGAGTTGTCTTAGATGAGTCCCTTCCGGGACACAGTAGCATGTTGTTATATGGGGCAAACTTGATCTGAGGTCAGTCAGGGTTGGCAGGGGATTATGGGTAAAGGGAGGAGCTAGGAGCTCAGATCTATGCTGTGGTAGAAGTTGCCGGCTAGGATCTGAGATCGAATCCGTATCCCAAAGGTTGCAGACAAATGAAGATACCTACTCAGATGGAACGTTATGGTGAGTACATAACTTCTTATTCTACCTTCTTTTGGAAATGCCCACAGTGCAGATATCACAAGTTTCATCACAGAAAGGATCTGCTCAAAGAAAACATGGGTGTTTGATGCATCTTGACATCAACTATCTTCAGCTGACTGCATGGATGACAGGGTCTTCATTCCTTTTAGCACCTGTTACTAATGGAGGCAAGAAAGCCTGCTACTAGAAAATCATATTTTAGCAAATGGAAAAGGTTTCCTAATTGGTGCCAGCAGCATAACCAGCACTCATTCAGGGTTAGTTCTTCTCTGGTATTAGTGTGAGTTACTATCCTATGGTTTTCTTATTTATCTATCAAAGTTTACCTAACAGCTATTTCAGTATGTCTGCCCATGGATCCTCCTCTTTTTTGTCAGTTTCATGTGAAAATGTTATTGGAATGGCTTTCGCTAAAGAGGCCTGCAAGTAAACCAGTGGTCCCTCATTGTAATCTTAATTTTGCATTAGAGAAGCCATCAGTTGCTCCATTTGGCCCAATTGATTTGGCTGACTTGAGGTTCTTAACATGGAAAACAGTTTTACTAGTTGCTCTGACATCTGCAAGAAGGGGATCTGAGTTGCAAATCTTATGGTGAGTCAACCTTATCCCATTTTCCATAGGGACAGGATTTCTTAGAGTACTAATCCTTGTTTTATTTCTAAAGTGGTATCTGTGTTTACTTTAAGACAAATTATCCACCTCTCCAGTTTCTTTCCTGAATCTAAAAATGAGGGAGAAAGGATATTCTATACCTTGGATATGTCCAGACAACTCTAGTACTATCCTGACAGAACTAAATCTTCATTTCTTAAGGTAAGAAAAAGGGACAGCCTGTGTCAAAACAGACTATTTCTAAATGATTGCCTAATGCTTTTACCTTTTGCTATACTCATCATGACAAATCTATGTCAGGTACAGTCATGGACCATTCTATCAAGGCCTTTGCTCCATCTATGGCTTTTTGGAAAGGGTTGGATTCTAGAAGTATACTAGAAGCTACTACTTGGTCCTCTGTACATACTTTTACAAATCACTATAAGTTTGACTCCTTCTCTTGGTCTAGATCAAGCTTTGCTAGGAATATTCTCCAGTGGCTCTTGGGCCTTTTTCTTTCCTCACCCCAAATATAGTTAGCTATGGTAACCTATCCATATAGCTAAGGCTATTGCAACAGTGATCAATATGAAGAACATAGTACAGTTGTGTAAGTAAGCTTACCATAACAGTGGATGTTCGAATGATCACTGCTGTAGTAGCAGCTCACTTCCTCCATGACCCTTCTTTTTTGGTGTGCTTTTTATGATGGAGTGGACATTCATTTTTTGTTATTACAAGCACTGTTCTTTCAGTGGTCAGCTTCCCTCTCTCTGCTGGAAAGAAACCTCTGAAAGGCTCTGCACCCAAACTTGTCTTTTAGTCATCTCAGCTTGAGCTGCTCGGAAGGTGCGCTGAAGCTTTGAAAGCTGGCCGACTGTTATATCCTTAGTAGGATACAACCCATATAGCTAAGACTGCTGCAGCAATGATCATTTGAATATCTATTGTTATTGTAAGTTTAACTAACAACTGTACTTTACACAGCATACACTACATATATGCATGCACACACATCCCCAATATAATTTTGAAACACAGGAAAATACTCACTGCATACACACTCACAATCCATTTGTCAATGCACTGCACACGGCACTGAATGAACAAAGTGTAGATACTGTCAACATTAAATCTGCATGCGGTACAACAGTAAACAGACAATATACAATAGGCACAAAATGCAGAGCTATATCAATTTACAGCCCCGAAGGAGAACTGTAAATTCTTAAAGAAATCTTGCTTTCGTAAGAGTGTTAGTCTTGACTACTTCCCTGAGATGTAGCCTGGCTTATTCCATACAGATACTTCATCCAAAAACTTTGATTTAACAGTGCATTGAATACAATTACAGTGACTCCACTTAAAATAAAAATACACAAAAAAACAGTAAGCAATAATACTGAGAAAAACAGTCCATCACTGCATAACAAATGGACAGTATCGTACATTAACTTTTGCTGTAGCTGACAACTTGCTCACCCCTTCCACATTGTCTGCCACCATGCAGTGGCACTTTCTGTAAATACCATCTTCAATGTTACAGAACAGAAAAACATGGATGAGCATATCACAACATGCGATAGAAATATTTGCACTCTTATCCGACATCTTCACACAAACCACAGCCCTGTCTTCCCCCTTTCCTCTCTCATGTTTTGTTCCTTGTCCCCTTTTTCAGTTTTGTTTCTAAATCACACTTTGTAAATAGAAAAATAGTAATATGTTGATGACTAAACTATCATTTACTCTTCAAAATTTGCCGCTGTACTAGAGCATCTCAAGCAAGAAGGTTTTTACCTCCATGGAAACCTGGATGTCTCAAAACCATCTTGCCCTCAACCCCAATAAAACAAAACTCTTAATGTTCACCCCTAAAAAATCTACCCCTGTTGACAAGTCAGTACATACTGTTCACTCCCAAAACAACTCTCATCGAAGTTCTCAAGTACCAAATTGCTAGGAGTCATCACTGATGGCAAATTAACTTTTGACCTTCACATCTATAACATCAAAAAACATCATCAAAAGCTTGGTGCCCTGTATCGGCACAACTATTTTCTTAGCATCTCCACTAAAAAGGCCCTGGAATCATCTACTTCCAACTCTATTATACGGTGCCCTCATCTTCACCAATCTACAATCCTCCTTAAAAACTAAATGTGACTCTTGCTACAACAAAGTTGCAAAATTTGTTACGAATGATAAGTTTTCTACCCACCACTGCTCCTCTCTGCATGATCTAAACTGGCTAGAATTCTCACTATCTCACTTATCTACAACTAACTACAGCCCACAAGATAATCTATCAACCTGAAACCCCAACTCCTGACTTCTCTCTCTGCCGTCTCAACTTTATCTATTCTATTACAAACATCTGTCCTTCATCTCTACCATACTGACCGCTTGGCTGTCTCTAACTCGACTCTTTCTTCCTGTAGCCCTGCTGCTACCTTCTTTCTACCCTGTAGTCAAACCCAGTCTGCTAAAAAACTCTACAGAAATATTTATTCTTATGTGTTATTTAACTGCTTGTCATCTTTTACTGCCACATTTATACCTGATAGTAAACATTATTTCTATTTTTGCTATTTATGTTTCTTTTAAATGTGAACGTACTGCTCATATCATTCTGGTCTATGTATTATTATTTTACTTTTGTAGTTAATAAATGCAGAGCTTTTTGCCCCGGGCCTCCACTGAAAATGGGCTCTTTATAGGCCCAGTGGACTTGCCCGGTTAACAAAATGCAATAAATAACTGCTGAAGTACAAGCTATTACTCATGTGACTAAGATTTCTTGAATTAAGCATGTTCATATCAAAACAAAGTGGCACAGTACAGATGGGAAGACACAAAGGATAGGTGTAAAAAAGGGAAAACATATGAGATCAGTTCATTCTTGGCAATGATATACAATTGCAACTGTTTGATATAAAACAATGTAAAGCAACATCAAAGTGCAGGTCAGACAGCATGTCTGCTAAGATTATTAAGGGTTCTGCTGAATTCAGGGCTGTGGTACAAGTTCCTGTGTTGCCCATATCCTTACTTGGATAGGAGGAAGTTTCTCTGCTCACCAGTGAGAGTGGGGAGCATTGTGCAGCCTATCTGTCCCTGAAGGAGTGGTCTCAGCCCAGCAACTAGTAGTCTATTGGCCGTTTTGGGCTAATTTCTCTCTCTCTCTCATCTACCTGCCTTAAAAACCCGCATTTATGCGGTTGTGCGCTTGTATTCATCTCAGCTAAGCTCCTCGTGGTGTCCTGCAGAGTACTACAAGCAGCAGAGAGACAAAGAGAGACTTTCAACTGAAGTTTTTTTTTTTTTTTGCATTTTTCTCCTACAACTGCTAGTTTTCGCCTAAAATGCAATCTACTAGCATTTCTGTACTCTAAAAAGCTATTTTTTGCTGAAATACTTGTTTTTTTCTGTTTGCACTTTCAAAGTCATTTTCTGTGTTAAAAGCATCTGTTTAACTGTTGTAGGCTACACAATCAAGTGTGCTAGCCTGTTTAAATCATTTAAAGTGTTTTGTGTAGTGTACTGTTGTATCTGTAAAAAAAGAAAAAAAAATTCTTGTTTCCCAGTATAGGAGGAAGTTTCTCTGTTTAGCATTAAAAACCCGGTTTTGCGCGTTGCGCACCTCCGCACAGTGCCGTTTAGCTAAGATTAAACTATTCCCGGCTCCACAGAGTCTGCTCTTCAATTTTTCCCTTGGAACCAGTCAGACTTTCAACTTAAGGACTCTAAACAGTTTATTTTCAGTCCAGCACTTGCACAAAACTCCTAGTAAGCACTAATAAATGCTAGCACTACACCCCTGATACTATACAGAAGTACAGGACTCTCTAATTTGTCCCTAACAGGACAATCAGTAAAACTTCACTTTATCTGTGCAGGCATGTCCAAAGGGTAGTTTCAGGTGTACTCTCCAGTCCAGCTGGTGAATCTGGGCATTTTGAGGCAATGCCACAATTGCCTCATGTACACAGACAACCCCTCTCCTCTTTCCAAAAAACACAAATGTATGCGAGAAATGCAACTTTACAGCCAGACTGGAGGATAAGCTCTCTCAGCCCAATATTGGAACAGTCAACCATGAGGAGAAGTGAAACACTTGCACCACACTACCAGTCTCACATAGACCAATCATATCGGCACTGGCCAATAATGCACATAAATACACAAAAACATACTCGGAGGCTCTAAATAGAAATCTGCCTAAACAGCAGAGACCTCCAAAGCAGACATCCTAACAACCCCCACCCCCCAACAACAGCCACAAATCACATACTTAACAAAGTCAGTGTGCCACGCAATCACAGCCCTTAAGGCTAAACAACACACCCAATACATTAGTAACATGAGACTCTATTGTCAGGCATATTGGCATCCCTCTCACTAGACTGAACAAGGAGAAGGTTAATGTAAGCTGCCTGTCAGGTGCCAGGATCTGCCACATAACACAAGCACTCAGGTCACTCCATAACAGGTACAAATATGACTCTGTCATTGTCCATGTTGGTGTGAACGACCGGAGACGTACCTCCCTGGACTACATGAAAAGAGACATAAAGGAGCTCTCTGATCATGTAGCCCAGGCTGGTATGACCCTGACCCTGAGTAGCATCTTGCCCTCACCAAGAATGATGCCACAGTATTAAGATAAAATGATCAAATTTAACAACTGGCTTAGCTTTTGGTGTCATTCAAAGGGGATCCAGTGTTTGTCAGCCTGGGATGACATGCTCGACAAGCCACGTTGCTTCGCAAGAGATGGCTTGCACTTGTCGCCCTTTGGCTTTCGAATACTGGCCAAGGCTCTTGCCACCCCCATAGTGCCTTTTTTAGGCATGGCTCAAAAGACAAACCCACCTCCATAAACACAAGCAACAAAATAATGGGGGTAATGCTTCTCAATGACAGAAGTCTAAACCTCAAAATGCATGCACTCGAGGCACTCCTCAGCAAGGAGGGAATTGATTTATGTGCAGTAACAGAAACCTGGTTCAAGGCTCCAGAGAGCACCCCAGCACTACCAGGCTATTACTCATACCATACCTTTCAGCCCCAGAACCCAGACCGAAATACAAAAGGCGGTAGTGTATCCATTTTCATCAAAGATTCCCACACCTCCAGGCTTGTAGCACAGCACAAGGCCTTGGAGACCATCCATGTGCAACTAACAGTGGGTAAAACTGCCTTTCAGTTTGTAGCCTGCTACAGATCACCCACCCTGTTTCAAGACCCCCACTCAACATTCCTGAGAACATAGAAAATATGAAGATCCTACCCAACACCATGATATTGGGTGATTTCAACTACCCAAACATAGACTGGGAAAACTACTCAAGTACAAACTCCTTTGCCCAATGCTTTCTAGAGTTTATAAACTCAAATGCCCTGGAACAACTGGTTACCACTCCCACGAGAGGTGACAACATACTGGACTTGATCATCACCAATATGGGTGACCAATGTTCCACACCAGAGGTAAACCTGTCGCTGGTAAGATCAGATCATAAACTAATCACACTAGACATCCACATCCCGACCCCACCCCCAGTCAAGGAAACAACTGTAAAAAACGTTTGAAAAGCAAACTTCTCACTTCTCAAGACCAAGGTGGAAAGTTTCAAAGCCCCACTGCTAAAGGATAATGCTGCCCAAACCGCAGAGTCCTTCACAAATGCATTCTATGTGCACCTACAGGAATGCATGGATCGAGCCATCCCAAGTAAAACAAAGACTAACTCCTCCAAAATGAGGAAACCAGTCTGGTGGACCCCGGCCATAAATAAGCTCTACAACAGGAGGAGGAAACTACTACATGATAGAGCAAACTCCCAAAAGGGAAGGCATCCCTAATCAGTACCAGCAAGAAACTATGATCCCTCATAAAATCATCCAAGGCCAACTTCGAAAGAAAAATTTGTAAAGACGCTAAAGATAAACACACAGCCTTCTTTAGCTATGTCAATAATCTAAGTGGCAGCTCTCAGATCTGTTCTGAGCTAGTGAAAAACGACAAAAAATACACTGAACCAACAGACATTGCCAACATCCTGGCTGACAGGTTCAGTGCAAACTTTACCCCCCCCCCCTCACCCCCTAAAGGGCCCGTGTCCATTTCAGAAGATTGTAAAGCCCCAGACATCACAGACACTCAGGTGAAAACAGCCCTTCCCAAAGCAAAGAACACAGCATCGATGGGACCAGATGGCATCCCAGGCTGCGTCCTACATGAGCTCCAAAATGAAATAACCCTCACCTAAACTCACTGTTCAAGCTCAGCCTCACCACAGGCTATGTACCCAAAGAATGGCGTACAGCAACAGTTATCCCGCTCCACAAAGGTGGTGCAACAACAGATCCCGGGAACTATCGCCCTATAAGCCTGACTAGTTTAGTCTGCAAAGCCATGGAGCGCATCATCATGGAACTCATTAACAAAGACATTGGGAACCTCCAGACACTGGACCCTACCCAGTTTGGCGCAGATCATGCCTCCTAAACCTGGTTGATGTCTTTGAAACAGTTACCAAGGCCATAGATGAGGGAAAGGTAGTCCACACAGCCTACCTGGACCTCACAAAGGCTTTCAACATCATTCCCTACTCTGGCATTATAGTAAAGCTCACCAGCTTGAACATTAACCCCTATGTCATGAGATGGGTTGCAAACTGGCTCATGAATAGAACTCACATGGTCAGAGTTGTGGGTGCTATGTCCGACTCTAAACCAGTTACAAGTGGAGTCCCTCAGGGCTCAGTCCTGGGACCCCTCCTGTTCGGTATATACTTCTCTGAGGTACAGGCAAGCATGGGAGGACTATGGCTGACCAAGTTTGCAGATGATTGCAAACTAGGGGCCATAATCGACTCCCCGGCTGTCACAGACATTTTCCAGAAGGGTCTCACTGAGATGAATACCTGGTGTCAGAATCATGCCCTTAAGCTAAACGCCAAAAACTGCATAGTCATCCCCCTTTGGGAAAAATAAAGTGCCCACAAACTGTCACATAGGAGGTAATCTACTAAGTACGGAAGATGTAATTAGGGACTTGGGGACCCAAGAAGATCGCAACCTCTCCTTTGATAACCACATTGCCAAAGTGGTTAGAAAATCCTTCTATGTAGCCCACCTAATCACAAAAGGGTTCACATTTAGATCAAGAGAGGTTATTGTGCCTCTCTACTCATCACTCATCAGGCCCATAATAGAGTACAATGCCCCATTTGGGATGTACCTTACTCAACAGCTGGAAAGACTGCAAAAGTCCCTCACCAAGAGGATCATGGGCCTCAAACAAATGCCCTATGCAGCCCGGCTAAAGAAACTCCATCTTTACTTGGTTGCTTACCGCCTCCTCAGAGGAGACCTCTGCCTTACGTACAAGGCCATGTCAAACCCTGAATTAATGGACATGCTCCACCTAAGGAAAACCAAATCTCTTACAGCCACACGCTCTAGGGATTTAAACCTCAGCACAACAATAAATAGGGCATGCTGGAGGGACAGATTCCTATCCCAGAGACTTCTCTCACTCTGGAATAGAATCCCAATCTATGTTAGGCAAAGCCCCTCACTGACTCTCTTCAAGAGAAATCTTGACGAGTGGATGGGAAATCGTAAATATACACCTGGGATCACATCAGTGGCCCTGCTGGACAGAGGACCAGGAAACTAATCTAAAAGGGAGATGAAAGCCAACACATTCTGGCTAGGCTTATAAATGCCCTTGGGCAGATAGCATAGTACCTACCTATGAACCTATAATGCGACTCATACATATTAAAAGCAAATACTTCAACACTTAATCTAAGATGAGCAAATGAAACCTCATTAATTCAAAAGGTAATTCAGAATACATATGCCGGAATGACTATATAAAGCACAATATGTGAAGGCAAGTGAACAGCAATGAACATGACTGGTTCTGACAGGAATGGAATATCACAGCAGGAAATGTCAGTCATACCATATGATAAGGCTACTGTAGATATCAAGACTCCTAAGTAAATGACTTTGCTTGGGGTTTGAACTAAAGACAAAAGAAAGTGACTAAAGATACTGGACTGGCAGTTATGCCCCGTGTAGACATGACCTCTACAGGTGTCTTAATTGTATTTTTTGAGGACTTGTCAAACATCTGTATTTCCTTTGCTGCAAAAGTATTATCACAGTGGGACATGGAGAATAGAAGCAGTTTAAGAATTGTCATTAGATTCTTGCATTCCAAAAGCATCCATTTACATTGTCAGGAAAACCATCAGCTTTCTCTTCCTGATAATGTGTAGACTTTAATTGAGCTATCACCGATCCTGTTAATAGATCATATACATACACCACGGCATCTGTAAAATGCATACACGTGCAGACACACACACACACACACACACACACACAGAAAAATCGAATTTGTTACAGACCAACATACTGAAACACACACGATTAGGTTTATAGGTAAATACTAGGATAGCTGCCCCTGTGGGCCATTTTAAGCAAAGCCAATTTCCCTTAAAGGTGAGAATCAAACTTTATACTTCCAAGGCAAACGCCTTATCCATTACGCAATGCCCTAATCACTTATAAAAAGAGTTTTGTAGAAGGAAGTAGCAAGTCCACAAAAACTGATAGGTCAAAGAAGAGCCATAAAGATGATAGAGTGGACTACTGAGGATAAGAAAGAAATTATGTTTTGTAACTATTATGCAAATTCCCAGAGTTTCCAGACACAAGATATACAAAGTGATTAAGACAGAAATTAGAGGAAAGAAAAATACTTCCACAAGCAAAACTGTCAGAAGCTTCAAATGAAAATTTGAGTTCATGAATACAACAGACTTGTGAAAAACAGTATATAGATCAAGAACCTTTGATCTGTTTGGAAAAAGAAGCATCTGAAGAAGTGGGAAAATATAAACAACAAAATCTAGAGAAATTTGAAAAGTACAAAAAAGAAAGATGGACATTGGAAAAGAAAGAGAGATTTGATATGGTGCAATATTTATGCAAAGGAGAATGCCAAATTAATCAATATAAAGAAGGCAGCCCCAAAGATATTAGAAGAGAAATACAGGCAAAGGCATCTGGATATGGAAAATTTCACAATAAAAAAATATCGCAAAGAGGGAATGCAAAAAAGAAGAGTAGTAAAGTAGAAGTTAAAAAAATAGAAGTTGAAGTTATGGAGTGCCTGGGAAGTGAATGATTTGGAGTAGAAGGTCTAACATGGGTAACATCACAGCATGATGCAGTGAGTCTCCAAAGTAAGGACAAACAGAAAGATCAGGAGACATCTGAAGGAGAAACATGGACATGAGAAAGAAAAAAGAATTTTAATATGGTGTAAAATTTATGCAAAGGACAAAGCAAAACTAGTTAATACAAAAAGAGCAGCACCAAAGATAACTGAAGAGAAACACAAGCAAAGGAATCCAGACATGGAAAACTTTACAATGCAAACATAAGAATACAAAGAGGAAAAGTAGAAAAGGAGATTAGTAATGGAGAAGTTGAAGAAATAGAAACTGAGGTTAGAGCACAAGTAAAGTAAATGATTCAGTGTAGAAAATCTAATCCGGAAAGCACCACAACAGGATAGAGCAATGGATATCCAAATTAAGGGGAAACCAGTGGAACAGAAAGCAATTGGTCAGGTGCCATATCAAGATATTTTGGATCCTTCCACAGAAAACCAGTGTAAATGTTCACTTGACACTAGACAGCAAGGAAAGGAACAGGAAACTGTGGAAATTCCGATGCAGTCAATGTTGTGGAGTGATAGGGCGGTGAGTTCCCATATGACAGAGCAACAGATGGCACAGGATGAAATTGAGAAGGTGCCACAGAAGGTGCTATACATCTTTCTATAGAATGCCAGCAGGAAATGGAAAAAAAGGGACGTGCCCTCAGTTTGGAAGAAAATTAGCTAAGAGAAGAGTTGCTTGACTTAATAGACATGGATACCTATATTAAAATCAATGAGAGAAACAGACTGCAGAAGGTCAATAAAACCCAAAAAGTCAGAAGTCTGATGAAACAAATGAATGCAGTAATTAGGACTGTCCATAGAGATCCATGTGATATAGCAGAAGTAAGGACATATTACTGTGCTGCTAAATTAAAAATTGATAAAGTTCAACCACATGAACACAGGAGGGAAGGGGAGAAATCAAATACTATCATGGAAATATCGAATAGAGAAAACTATAAAGCAATAAAGACAAGAACTGTCACTGTTAGAAACTACAGAAGATGAAACAGATCAACAAAAGTACTAAGATAGATAGATGTGATAAAAGAAATGCATAGTATTAGAGCAGACCAGGATGCATCATTCAGTACTGCAAACAAGCTAAAATTTCAGCACAACCGGAAAAAAAATTAGAAGATGCACAGATAAATACAAAGGAAAATTACAAAATAAGAAATTTATTGATGACCCAAAAAAGTTTCATAGAGAATTGGGAAACAAGGTAAAAGGAATTGAAAGACCACCAAAAAAGGAGGAAATAGATACATTTTGGAGAAGTATCTATGAAGATCCTGTGGAACATAAAGATGCTAAATGGATAGAAGTAAAAGAAAGAATAAGAATTTTAAAGGTGTAGGATATAAAATGGGATGAGGTAGCAGCCAGAGGGATTGAAACTAAGTTAAGAAAAGCCTGTAACTGGAAAACCCCAGGGCCAGATGTAGTACCTAACTTTTGGTTTAAAGTATTAACATCTTTGCATGAAGATTTAGCCATGAGTAAGAACTATTTATATGCGCACCCCGAACAGACACCAACCTGGCTAACAACAGGCAAAACAATGTTCCTATTTAAGAGTGAACCTGCAAGCTACCCTAAAAACTATAGACCAATAACTTGCCTTCCGATGACATATAAACTATACTTGGGAAATGATGTTGACAGAGTTTTTAGTCATTTAGAAGAAAACTCAATTATGGCAGTAGAACAAAAGGGCAATAAAAGAAAGTCATATGGAACAAATGATCATTTGTTGTTAAATAGTGTCATATTGGAGACCGGTAAAAAGGGGAAGAATTTAAGTATGGCATGGATTGACACAAAGCATGTGATAGTATCCCACATTCATGGATAAAAGAGTGCTTAAAAATGTATAAGATATACCTATACTGATCAACTACATTGCAGTGACCATGAAATAGTGGCAGACCCTTTTGCAATTAAACACAAATCCCCTGAATCTGGATAAAGTAACCAACGATAAAAAAGCCAATAACTTGTTGGAATACACACGGCAAAACAACACTTTAACAAAACATGTTAGCGCTTTCACAGAGTCCTCTCTGCTTCCTCAGACATACTACAATAACTGCTGCTCTTGTTTAAATAATGATACACCTGTGTCAAAACCAATCAGTTGACAGTATCTTGAAAATAAAAACTAAAAGGACATACACTATATAAACAATCAAATCATATAAATAATGGACTAAAAATGTATGTAAAAAACTGTAAAAGCTTGCTCTATAGAGTTTAATAGTGTTAAAACTGTAGAATATATGTATAGATGTTAAAAGATGTGACCAAACACAATGTTTCAAAGTCCTGTCTCTGAGAAAAGTTTCAGTAAAACCTTGCTATTTAGTCCAGGTGGTCTGTCAGACTGAAATTTAATTATCCGTTCTGGTTCTGAGGCTTCTGTCTTATTCATATTCCCACCTCTTTTATTTTCTTGTATAATGTATAACACTAGAAATTTGAAGGTGTGTGTGACTCCCTCGTTTGTAACATGCATCGCTAATGCACTTGTCTCTTTTTTATTTTTAATGTCCCTTACATGTTCTAGTACTCTATCTTTGAGCAGCCAATTAGTTTTGCCTACATTGTAGGCTGGGCATTTTGCTCAGAGACCAAAATATATGACATTCTTACTATGACAGTCTGTATAGAAGTGTGTATCAATGCTGAACTTTCTAGTCGGGTGTGTATACTGCCCCCCTCCAAATATGAAGGGAAAGGCTGTACACCTTCTACACGGAAAGGTACCTAGCCTATCAGACCTTGCATAGTGGTCTCCATCTAACGTCTTGTAGCACAATTGTCTTTTTTAATGACATGTTGTTTTTAAAGGTAAAAGATGGTGTAGCCCCTATAAAACCTTCTAGTTCATCCACATTTAACAATATGCCCCAATTATTTTTAATTATATCACAGACTGTACTGATATTACTTGTGAATGTTAATGGAATACGTAATGCATCATTCTCTAGGTTCCTGGTTACTGTGGTACTGGTGGCATATTTACTTTGGTTATCCTGGCTGATTCTCGTCCTGTCATAATAAGGCTTGTACCTCTCTCTTCTCTTATTCCAAGCCACTTTAATTTGTTTGTCTATATCTCTGGCTTTATATCCCCTTTCAATAAAGTCATGTTTTAACAGGGTAAGTACCTGAGACAAACTATCATCATCATCATTATATAACCTCATGCATCTAACTATCTGTCCTTTGATCACATTGGTTTTAGTGTAGTTAGGATGCATACTACTACTATGCAGGACATTGTTCTTTCTAATGGGTTTCCTATACATGGAGGTATGAACATAATTGAGTGTGTCTCTTGTAACCTTTACATCTAAAAATTCGATTTCTCTATTTGAATATTCGTATGTAAAATTCAAAAAGGGAGTAATGGTATTAATAAAATTTAAAAATTGCTGCAAATTATCTTCGTTATCATGCCACAACAGAAAAATATCGTCAACAAAACGCTTGTACCATACAACAGACTTAGCAAAAACATTGCCTGTCAAAATATTCTCAGTTTCCCATTGTACAAGTGCTAGGTTGGCGTAGCTATTGGCACAGGCAGTGCCCATAGCCACGCCAACCTTCTGTATGTAAAACTTGTCACCAAATACAAAGGTATTATTTTCTAGGATGATCTCAAGTAGGGTACACGAGTCGAATTTTGGTATTTTCTATCCCTTTTCTATTGAGTAGTTCCCTTACATGATCTATACCCCAAAAATGGGGAATAACTGTAAAAAGGGACTCTTTCGAGACTAACAAGCCAACATTGGTCATCTATTCCCTCCAAATGTACACTTAGATCTCTCAAAAATTCTTTAGTGTCCAATAAGACAGTAGTACATTCCTTAAGTATAGGATGCATGTTTTTCTCAACATGTATCGACAGTGGTTCTGTCGCCCACCCCTGACTAGTTACTATAGGTCGCATGGGTGGACTTTCCATGTTTTTATAGATGTTTGCTAGTCCATATATAAATTGGAGTCACTGGGTACTCTATACTGAAGTATTCAAAAAGTGGCACAGAAATCATGCCTGTTATTAATATATCAAACAAAAAAACTTGCAGTCTATCTGCAATGGCTTTAACATGAGTTGCAGAAATCTCTCAATAGGTATCGGTGTTACTTAAATGTACTAACATACTTGCAATATATTTGTATCTATCTAAAATAACAATTCCTCCACCTTTATCTGCTGGGCGTATTTCTACACTTTTAAAGCATTTTAAGTTATTTAACGCTTGCTGTTCACATTTAGATAAATTATAAAAAACATTGGTAGCTCCATTACTGAACACATTCCTTAGTTGTTTTTCACACACGTCAATGAATAGATCAATCCCAGAATTGCTGGGAGGAACAAAAGTACTGCGTTTTTTTAAATATATGACATTCTTACTATGACAGTCTGTATAGAAGTGTGTATCAATGCTGAACTTTCTACTCAGGTGTGTATACTGCCCCCCTCCAAATATGAAGCGAAACGCTGTACACACCTTCTCACGGGAAAGGTACCTAGCCTATCAGACCTTGCATAGTGGTCTCCCATCTAGCGTCTTGTAGCACAATTGTCTTTTTAATGACATGTTGTTTTTAAAGGTAAAAGATGGTGTAGCCCCTATAAAACCTTCTAGTTCATCCACATTTAACAATATGCCCCAATTATTTTAATTATATCACAGACTGTACTGATATGCTTGTTGATGTTAATGGAAATACGTAATGCATCATTCTCTAGGTTCCTGGTTACTGTGGTACTGGTGGCATATTTACTTTGGTTATCCTCCTGGCTGATTCTCTGTCATCATATAAGGCTTGTACCTCTCTTCTCTTATTCCAAGCCACTTTAATTTGTTTGTCTATATCTCTGGCTTTATATCCCTTTCAATAAAGTCATGTTTAACAACAGGGTAAGTACCTGGGACAAACTATCATCATCATCATTATATAGCCTCATGCATCTAACTATCTGTCCTTTGATCACAATGGTTTTAGTGTAGTTAGGATGCACTACTACTATGCAGGACATTGTTCTTTCTAATGGGTTTCCTATACATGGAGGTATGAACATAATTGAGTGTGTCTCTTGTAACCTTTACATCTAAAAAATTCGATTTCTCTATTTGAATATTAGTATGTGAAATTCAAAGGGAGTAATGGTATTAATAAAATTTAAAATTGCTGCAAATTATCTTAGTTATCATGCCACAACAGAAAATATAGATCAACAAAGCGGCTTGTACCATACAACAGACTTAGCAAAAACATTGCCTGTCAAAATATTCTCAGTTTCCCATTGTACAAGTGCTAGGTTGGTAGCTATTGGCACAGGCAGTGCCCATAGCCAACCTTCTGTATGTAAAACTTGTCACCAAATACAAAGGTATTATTTTCTAGGATGATCTCAAGTAGGGTACACGAGTCGAATTTTGGTATTTTGTATCCCTTTTCTATTGAGTAGTTCCCTTACATGATCTATACCCCAAAAATGGGAATAACTGTAAAGGGACTCTTCGACAAGAGCCAACATGTTGGTCATCTACCCCCACCATGTAACACTGAATTCTCTCTCAAAATTCTCAGAGACTAACAAAACACATTGGTCATCTATACCCTCCAAATGTACACTTAGATCTCTCAAAAATTCTTTAGTGTCCAATAAGACAGTAGTACATTCCTTAAGTATAGGATGCAGGTTTTTCTCAACATATATAGACAGTGGTTCTGTCGCCCACCCCTAACTAGTTACTATAGGTCGCATGGGTGGACTTTTCATGTTTTTATAGAAGTTTGGTAGTCCATACATAAATTGGAGTCACTGGGTACTCTATCTATACTGAAGTATTCAAAAAGTGGCTCAGAAATCATGCCTGTTATTAACATATCAAACAAAAAAACTTGCAGTCTATCTGCAATGGCTTTAACATGAGTTGCAGAAATCTCACAATAGGTATCGGTGTTACTTAAATGTACTAACATACTTGCAATATATTTGTATCTATCTAAAATAACAATTCCTCCACCTTTATCTGCTGGGCGTATTTCTACACTTTTAAAGCATTTTAAGTTGTTTAACACTTGCTGTTCACATTTAGATAAATTATAAAAAACATTGGTAGCTCCATTACTGAGCACATTCCTTAGTTGTTTTTCACACATGTCAATGAATAGATCAATCCCAGAATTGCTGGGAGGAACAAAAGTACTGAGTTTTTTAAAAACATTATATTCATTGGATCCACCTTGAAAAATAGTTTTTAAAGTCAGTGCCCTGCCAAATAGCTTCAGTCCTTTTAACACATTTACCAAGTCTGCTCTCTGGGCAGGAACAAAACTCAAACATCTGTTCAATAAAGTTTTTTGTGCTTCAGTCAAAGAAATGGAGGAAATATTAAAAATCAAACCTCTTTGCTTCTCTTCAGGAACTTGTTCTGGTCATCCACACTGTGGGGTCTCCATGTCTTGCCATACTGAGGTTGATTGCGCGACCTCCCTCATATTGGGAAAGGTTTTTCTAACAAAAAAGTCCCATTTGTATTCTTGGAAGAGCATTCCTGAATGCTGGAATCACTAGCGTTGTTTTTGTAGCTAACACAGGCCAGTGCTGTATTCTTTGGTTTAACAACTGGTATTTCGTCACTTCTAGTTGTTGTTTTTACTGTAACCTTAGAAGTGCTAGCACCAACACTAGTTGCAGCATCTGAAGATGATTTTCTGGGAGGTAGGTCACTGAAAATGGAGTTTTTAGCATCGATATGCAGTATGCTTATCACTGCTGTTGCTCTCTGCTCACCGCTGGTGTAATCATGCCCACTTCCTGGTGTAATCATGCCCACTTCCTGGTGTAATCATGCCCACTTCCTGGTGTAATCATGCCCACTTCCTGGTTGTTGTATAAGTGTTTCCTGTGTATTCCTCCCTCTATTCCAGGAAAACACATTGCCCAGTTCAAAATCATGTAAATCTCAATGTATTTTTTTGGTTTTAGCTCTAGAGAGACGTTTCTCATATTGGCTAATATGTTCATGTAGCTGATCAATCTTGTCAGCTATTATTTCACTAGAAAATGTATCAAAAATGTCATTGTGCAGTATATTAACTTCTTTAAGCACCTCATCTTCTTTTGGTTTGAAGTAATCTATAAGAAGCTGCATATACTTAGCACTACATTCTAGGTTAAGACTTTGCCAACATTTGAGGAGGTCAGGGTATGCATGTCTATAACTGGGCACTGTTAACACTCTAAGACCTCTGGGTGCAATTCTAAACTTTATCGGTGCCATTAAAGGCGCTTATATCTATATAGCTTATTCTCAAGATTTCTAAAACTCTTCAAAAAATTCTCAGATTGATTATCATTGTTGGAATAAATGTCAGTTTGTCGCAGTATACTTTCAGCCGGTAAAGGATTACCAGCAGGGTTTAGTAGAGAGTTCAGTCTTTCATTCAGCTTCATCTGGCTATTCCTTCGATCTTTTGGCCCCACATTTGTGGCTGCCTCAGCATAGGTTGTCACCTCAAATTCATTTGCCATATCCAGATAGGGGTAAAAATACGAAACTATCAAATACAAATCCCCTGAATCTGGATAAAGTAACCAACGATAAAAGTATAATGTTCCAAAAAGCCAACAACTCATTGGAATACACACGGCAAAACAACACTTTAACAAAACATGTGAGTGCTTTCACAGAGTCCTCTCTGCTTCCTCAGACATACTACAATAACTGCTGCTCTTGTTTAAATAATGATACACCTGTGTCAAAACCAATCAGTTGACAGTATCTTGAAAATAAAAATTAAAAGGATATACACTATATAAACAATCAAATCATATAAATAATGGACTAAAAATGTATGTAAAAAACTGTAAAAGCTTGCTCTATTGAGTTTAATAGTGTTAAAACTGTAGAATACATGTATAGATGTTAAAAGATGTGACCAAACATAATAATGTTTCAAAGTCCTGTCTCTGAGAAAAGGTTTCAGTGAAACATTACTATTTAGTCCAGGTGGTCTGTTAGCCTGAAATCTAATTATCCATTCTTGTTCTGAGGCTTTGGTCTTATTATTCATATTTCCACCTCTTTTTTTCAGAGACACGGCTTTGAAACATTGATTATTAGCTTATTAAGCAGCAGTTATTGTAGTATGTCTGAGGAAGCAGAGAGGACTCTGTTAAAGCACTCACATGCTTTATTAAACTGTTGTTTTGCTGCGTGTATTCCAACGAGTTGTTGGCTTTTTGGAATATTTTGCAATTAAGCCATGAAAAAGGACAGATTATTATCCCAGCGATAAAAATTCAATGGGGGATATTCCAGGGTGACACTCTGTCACCATTGCTATTCTGCCTTGCCCTTAATCCATTAAGCTGTTTACTTGACACCTTAGGCCATGGCTACAATTTGGCTCTTAGAAAACAACAAAGTGTAAAGACTTCTCATCTTCTCTTTGTTGATGATTAAAAACTGTATAGCTCATCAGATGAGGAACTGAAAGCACAGCTGCAGGTTGTCAAAACTTTTTCAGATGATATAAGAATGTCATTTGGTGTACATCCGTGGTGGTGCAGCGGTAGCATTGTTGCCTCACAGCAAGAGGTTCTCTCGTTCAATTCTCGGCTTGCATGTCCTCCCCGCGGTTGGGTGGGCATTCGAAAGACATGCGTAAATGAGCGTGCCTTCATTGAAGGTTGAACATCGAGCTGGCATCTCGGTGTTTGTGAAAGTCTACTGCCAATCATTAGCGGACCGGAGTTCTGCTGTGGCGACCCCTAACCAGGAAAAGCCGAAAGACAAAGAACAAACATAAGAATGTCATTTGGTCTTGGTAAGTGTGCAAAAGCAACATTTAAAGCAGGAAACTGCAGCACCAGGAAAACATCAGTTTGGGACAAGAATGTGATGTAAAAGAACTTGAGTAAGAGGGAGTGTATACATATTTGGGAATTAATGAAGGATCAGTAATAAAACATGAACAAATGTGAATAAAACTTAGTAAGGAATACTTTAGAAGACTTAAATTAATCCTGAAAACAGTGTTGACATCTAGGAACAAAATCCAAGCTATAAACCAATTTGCTCTTCCTGCCCTAACTTACAGTTTTGGAGTGATTGACTGGTCCCAAAATGTGCTGGATAGATTAGATAGGAAAACAAGATGGGTACTTCATGCTCACCAAATGATTTATAAAAATCAGTGTATACCAAGATTATATATTTCCCATTCTGAAGTAGGAATGGGCCTCCTTGAAACTGATTACATGTATAGAGCTGCAATCGTGGGACTCCACACATATCTGCTGACTTCACAAGACCCAAATGTAGTGAAAGTTTTGAAACATAAGAATAAATCTAAGAGGACTTCTATGCTTTAACTAGCAGAAGCATTCCAGCATCAAGCAGGAATGGAAATCAAACCAGAAGTGATAAAAATCAGGCAGCAACTGAATATGCCAAAAAAACAAGAGAGAGAATATAAGGTGAAGGACCAGATGAGAAGTCAAGAAATGTGGAAAAAGCATAAATATAGTTGCAAGTATATAAAACTTCTAGAAGAAGCTCATGTTGGATCAGGAATGAATGCAGGAATGGTTAAGGAGAGGCAAATTTAAACCAAGAGATGAAAGGTTAATATTGGCAGCTCAAGATAGTTGGATACATACACGTTGGCTTACAGAGTCAATTGAAGATGTGGGAGAAACAGACCAATGTAGGTTTTGTAAAACCAAATTGGAAACAGTTGCACACCTCGTTGCTGGTTGTGACATACTAATGGCAGGAGGACTGTATACTGAAAGGCATAATACTATGGCAAGACTGTTGCACTGGGGGTTGTGCAAACATTATGGTACTGAAGTGGCTGAAAAACACTGGAAACATGAGCCGCAAAGCATCATAAAAAATGATGAAGTTTATATCACATGGGATCATCCATTACCAAGAGTTTAAAACATAGATGCTAGAAAACCAGACCTAGTGGTCCAAGAAAAGAAGACAAAAGTAGCATTGATCGTTGAAATTGCTACACCCAGTGACTACAGTTCCTTGCGTAGAGAGAGAGACAAAGTCATAAAATATCAGGATCTGTAGGCAGAAATGAGAACAATGTGGAAGAAAGATACCCAGACCGTCCCAATAGTAGTAGGAGCAATGGGTCTTATAAAAAAGAATCTACAATTTTATTTAGATATGTTACCAATCCATGTAACACTGTACGAATTGCAGGAGTCATCATTACTGGGCACATTGCAAGTCCTACGAAGAGCACTTTTGGCTGACATCAAAGATTTATACAATACTAATTTCATGAACTTTAATTGTACTTTGACTTAGGAATGGAGTCTATTCCTGTCATGGTATTAGAAACCCAAAAGATTTGGAGAAATTAAAAAAAAAAATCTGTAGTAACATTTCGCTAGCCTAATTTAGTATCACATCATGCATCTATTAAAGCTCAAATTCCTTCCTGTCAACATCACTAGTAAGCCAAACATCTACAAAATACTCAGCACCAGTATACCTACCCAATACAGAAAAACATTACCTTACCAAGCAAGAAATTCTATCCCTGGGTGGGTACATCCACCCCAGCCCAGCGCCCCCAACTATAGCTACCCCTGCTAAAAGACTAAAACCTAAACACACACTTCTATCAACCATAAACATATGTATTATCTGTAGAAAAACCACAGAATTTCATGCTTCGCAAGTCAGTACTCCCCATATAGTCTAGTAGTCACTGAAACCCCACATCCATGATACTGAACTAATACCCCCAGGCTACAATATGCTTAGAAAAGTCAGAACCAAGAAAAAAGGGGAAAGGATGGCCTTAATCTACCTTAATACCATCACAATATCACCTTTCCCCTAAAGAAACTCCACTTTTCAAGAACACTGAAATTCTAATCAGAACTTTACACATCAACAAAACAAAACAAATATGCATTGTTGGATTATATATACCTCCAGACAAAACATCCACATTTTGGAACATATCCTCTCCTGAATATCAGAAAACATCAGCAATGAAACTATAATCATGGGAGATTGTCAAGATCATCTGGCAAGTGCCGACAACCCATTCCCACACTAATAGTATAAACTTCTATGGTTACACCCAGCTTGTTATCAATGTTACCCATATGCATAACAGCAATACCTTAGGTGCAATTCTTCACTGGATACTAGTCTCTAATCCTGACAAATAGTCTAATCCCTACACTCTACGCAATAATCTTAGTGACCACCTACCCATATTCTTATATAGTTCCACACCACTAATTACCAAAACCCACACATACAAAACCACCAGAAATCTGAAGAGCTTTGACCAACAAATGTTTAATGAAATCCTAAAACACATTAACTGGAATCTTCTAAAAACACCACCACTAGAAGATGCCCTTGCATACTTCAACAATGTATTTCTAAATACTCTTGACAACCTTGCCACCCTCTGCACCAAAAGAATAAAAAACAACCATGACTCCTGGCTAACAAAAATTACTAAACATTTGCAAGACAGAGATAAAACCTGGAAAGAATGGTGTACTAACAAATCAGAAGCTAACCTCATCAAATATACACAGTTAAGAAACAAAGCAAAAGGCTAGTGAACTTTGACAAAAAGCAACACTTTTCAACCAATTGGCAAACCACAAAAACAACCCAAAACAATTTTGGAAATGTACCAAATGATGAATTTAAGGTAGTCATCCAATAGAGGCTGTCCAATTCAAAAATCCACAAGTCTCAGCCGTTCACTTCAACAGTTTATTAAAAAACACACAGCACAAAAGATGTCGGATTAAGTGCTTTCATCTCTTATCCAGAGACTTCATCAGAATCAAATAACTAAAAGGCAAGTTCATTTAAATAATCAATCTATTGCACAAGCATCCACTTCATTGGTTAAGTATACAATTGATAAATTGTGCATTCACAATTAAAGTGCAAAAGCTCTGCTTGTAAAACAACATGTTGCATCCTTTCTATGCATTGATGCCATTACTTAAATGTACTTCCTCAAGCTAAAACAAAAAACATATATTGCTCATTATTATTAATAGTACAAAAGAATAAATAAATATATACTATTATGTTGTAAATATATATATTATTAAAAAAATGTATATAAATATACTGCTAATATATTATAAAATCAGAAAAAATAAGAAATATGCACAATATGTATGTGTGCTGTCCTAAAATCATTAATTACATAAAATATATATAAAATATATATAAAATACCTACTAGACCATAATATCATCTACATGAAATACATCTTATATTATTTTATTAAATATTAATGTATAGTTGTTGTTATAATTTGGTACCCCCTATATCAATTTAATGTCTTTTAGGGTCCAAAGCTCTCAATTTAAGAACTGGGGTGATGGATAGATGGTAATTGAGGCCAGGAAAATGTATAGCATCTAACCTCAATTGCCAAATTAATTCTTTTTTTTTTTTTTGTGAATTTTGGAAATGTATCTTAAAACTGCTTAGTCCTGAATCTAAACAAACCCCATCACCACACCATGACAAAACTCCGTCTGAGATAGCCAACCTGTTTAACTCTCATTTTATAAACAGCATAAGCAAACTGTTAAATTCCACTGTACAAATTACCCCAAGCCCCAACTCAAATCCTCTTCCACCCATATCTCTTAACTCCTCCATAAACAAAATAAACATTTTACCTCCTCAGCAAACTAGTACTACATCTAACATCCCTTCGCTCCTTCTCTTCTGACAGCCTCCCCCATGAATACTTAAAACTTGCTGCAGAAGACATAGCATATCCTGTCAGCATCCTTATAAATCACCCCATAGCAGAGTCTAATGTCCCAGACCTCTGAAAGAAATCTACCACCACCCCCTTAAATTAAGGGGCAACTCCAATGAACTTTCCAGTCATCAACCAATCTCCATCCTCTCTCCAAACTCCTGGAAAAATGCATACATAGGCAACTGCTTCACAATCTCACATAAAACAAATTAATCACCCCCTACCCAACAGTGTTTTTGCCCATCACATAGCACCTCCATGGCCCTAATCTCCATGGACACTGTGTCCACATTTGGTAATATTACATGCGTCTTACTACTAGACTTATAAAAGGCATTTGACAGTGTCCTATAACAAACCTTCATCAGCTATCACTTTTAAACTGCACCCCACCATCCCTCCAATGGTTCAGAAGCTACCTATCCAACCACCAACAATGCATTAAATGGCAAAATAATCTATCCCTTTATCAAACCAACACAACAGGGGATCTCCAAGGGTACATACTTGGATCCTTACTTTTTAATGATGTCACAATCTTCTCACCTCATCACCCATCAGTTTCATTATCCTATACTGAGATGAAACTACCATAATTTCCTCCTCTAATAATATTCCTCATCTTCAGCAACTCATCCAGACCACCTTCACCTCAGTAGAGACATGGCTGAGAGATGCCCAACTACTACTAAAAAAAAAAAAACTCTTGCTTTTCTCAGCAAAACCAATCACATCTGATTTTAACATTTCTCTCAGCGAAGCACAGAAACTGAAATAGTTCCCACAGCTATGCTATTAGGAGTTAACATAGACAGCTAACTAACACCACATCTGCAATTGCATTACAAAAACACATCAAACTTGGAGCACTCTATAGACAAAAAACTTTATTGGATAACTCTACCAAAAGAATGCTAATCAACACCAATTTGATCCCCTCTCTCTCATATGCAGCCCCTTTGTACACCAATTTACAATCTTCTCTTAAAAGCAAACTCTAATCATGCTATCATAAAATTGCCGAATTTGCCACTGGCCACTCCTACTGTTCCATTACTGCCTACCTCTGAAAGAACAAAACTGACTCGAACTCACACACCACATAAACTTAGTTCCACTGTCTTCTACACATAAAATGATATACACACCTGACAGCTGCCTAGCCCTCAAATCTGTCCTAAAAACCTACATCCCTACCAGAGCACTCCACTCTGAAAACAAACCGCTCCTAACGGTCTATATTCCAAACAAATGAGCTGGACAGCGCTTATACTCTCATGCTACCGCCGAGCTCTGGAACTCTGCCATGAAACATCATTACCACAGAGTGCTACAACAATTTCAAACATACCCTAAAACCACCAAGCTCTGGAACTCTGCCATGAAACATTACTACCACAGAGTGCTACAACAATTTCAAACATACCCTAAAAAAAATTCTTTGTAATCAGACCTGCCCCTGCCAAAGAGGTGAACACCATTTCACTCTCTAGGGCCTCTTCCTTCTACAACTAGAGATCCCTAGACCATGGATTTCATACACTAAACATTACAATATTGAACAAAGACACTTTCTGTAATTCTATGCCCCTAAACTTTCCCCTCCTACTTCACAAATCTTCTTAACAAATTCTTGCTATTAATATTCTAACCCTCTGTCTGAACTTCACTCCTTACCTTAAAAAGTCAGTATTGCCTAGTACATGTTTATCATATCTACCTCACTGTAATTATTATGTAGCCATCTAATTATGTAATGTGCACTTTAATATTTGCTACTGTCTTCATGAAAATGTACTTATCTATATGCATTTATCTATGTAATCCACACTTTAATACCTGCTATTGTCCTGTCCATGTACACTGTCTTAACTTGCATGTATTCATTTGGAGCTTTCCTCCCCGGGCCTCCACTGAAAATGGGTTCCTGACCCAGTCGGACTTTCTCGGTCAGCAAATGTTAAATAAATAAATAAATTGCTAACTATTACAGTAATTTACTTTAATTGAGCAATACATTTTGAATAGACATGCATTTTCTAATGAATGATTAAACAGCAGCAATGTAACAAAATACAAAACTGTAAACAATGGAAAGGCAATATGTTGATAAATCGGGGCAGTTTTGTAAAATTCAACAGATGACAAACTGATCAGCAGTGCAGCGGGGTTGTGCGGTCCACAGAAGGGAGTAGCCCTCAGATGTTGCTAAAGAATGTGTGGGGGTGGAAAAGCAACTGTAGGTCATGTTATAATACCCCCTTAGAAGCCAGAGCAGTTGCAGGCAAAACCCCCGAGTACAACCTTAAGATCCACAATTGCCCCAGTTTACTCGGATAAAAATTCTGGAGGAATGGATACACCAGGTTCTGGATGGGGCCATTGGAACAGAAGTAAAAAATGAAGCAGCAAGGGGAGGGGAAAAGTCTGGACCCAGCAAATATAATGGGTGGAAAAAGTCAGGGACAATTTTATGTATTACTCTAATTCATTTAAGTTAATAGAATAGGTCTTGCATCATTGATTTTATCAACAATAAGAGTCATGAATGACTACCATTACTGACTGACAGACTACAACTACCACTGCTATACATGGAAGTAAAATTAGGAAGACCATGGCAAAAATAAGGTGCAGAATCAGGCATATTCTGCAAATTCAGGGATATCTGAGAGTTATTCACAGATCTCACCTAATGAAAAATACTCAGTGGGAGCTGTGTGAAGTATCTATATTTATTAATTTACACTGGCCAATATGAAGGTGGCATTGCTCACCTCCAGGAGACTAAAATTACATGACAGTGGAGCCCTCCTGCATTTGGAGAATATTCTAGAGCAAATGAAGAGTGTTTGTGAATTTAAATATTTTAAATTTTACTACTGAAACCTAGTTTAAAAGTAAAGAACCCCCCCCCCCCATAACAGGGTTTACACTTAATTGACCATTACACCTAATGTGAACAGTGGTGGAGCATCTATATTTGATAAAAAAAACAAAGTACTTCAATGGAGATTCACAAAGACCCATGAATAGAACTTCAACTCTAAAATGTTAGATCATAGCATGTTACAGGAGCTCCATAATGACCTCTGAAAAACTATGTTCATTTCTTCAACACACTGAATATACTTCAGCTTGGTAAATCATCAGACCATTTCTTTTCATTCAGAATCCTCTATCCCACAACCTGTCTTTACCAATAGCTTTAGTAGCATATCACAGCTGGACAGTTTTGTGACAATACTCACTGCCATGTCTCTATACTTTTAATACAAACCTAATGATATCCATATACAATTGCCTCAGCACCTGCTTAATATCCCACTCCTTAACTACAATATTAAGATTTTCTGCCCTACCAAGTTCCTTCACTCACTTCCGGTTCTTTGAATTTCTAATCACTAGACAAACCCACTAATATACCTCTTGATGTTCAACATCTATTAATTGTCCAACTGTCTTTTATACCATAATAGTCTTCTTTATTTCATAAGGATGTAGTCTAATTAGCAAATGCATGTGTGATTATTTATGTATATTAATGTATTTTCTTATGTATTACTAAACGTCTGTATAAAAACTTGTAATATGCAGGGACTTTTCTCCCTGTGCCACTGCTGAAGAGGGGTTTTTGACCATCATCCTGGCAGACTTTATCAACCTGATGATAAACTATTAGAACTATACCTCAAATGTAGGCAATGCCAACAACTTTCCTAGATTTCATCAGTAACAATTCCCTGGTTCAAATAGCCACTGCCAAAACCAAACTAAAAGGGAAAGAAAGGGCAAACCAAAGAGGTGAGTCTTCGCTGAACAAGCAGTTCAAAAGGGAAGAGAAGAGATCTAACTTGTATACGTCGGAAAACTAACCACCCATAAGTTAATGTTAACATCCAAATGTTACCCCCTCCTCTTCCTCTTCATCAAACCCATGTTTCTCGTTTTCTTCACGTGAATCACATCAAATATCACCACATCTCTATTCAGTGCCCCTTTTCTGCTTTCTTTGATGGTTATGCCTGTTTGTAGGTCTTCTGTCATACAATCCATACATCCCTTTATGGGGGACCCTCGTTCCATCTTGCCTTTTATATGATTCTCTTCTGCCTTCCTGCTCATGTGCCCAAACCACTGTAATCTGGTCTCTTTGACATTCTCTAATTAGAACTTTCACTTCACTTGGGGCTGTTTGGCTTTGCTTTGACAAATTGCTGAGCAACAGAACCCACACTTTGAAGGAGGCAGGCATATCTTCAGAGACATGAAAGGAACGACTAGGGCAGCATAGAGTCTGATCTCCACATCAAAAAATCAGGAACTCTGGTTAACTATGTTTGCAGATACCTGTAAACCGGGGTCTATATTAGAACCCCGAACATTCAGAATGTTGAGCGTTCTAATATCGAACCCTATGAATCAAAAATTTAAAAATATTGAACATTCAGAACAGCGACTTTTTTCCTAGGGAAAAATTCACTGTTCCAAAACACATACACACAACACAAGCACACCAAACAAACAACAATCCACACACATGCACCTAAACTCTTACACCTAACCCTACACTAAACTATACATACACCACTAACTATCCACTTACCTTAACCCAAACCCTAACCCTAAGGTCCATCACTATTGCACAGTCACCTCACCCGCGCCCTAACCCTCATGTCCACACAATCGCACACTTACCTGACCCGCACCTTAACTCACCTAACCCGCCCTAACCCTCACGTCCACACAATTGCACACTTACCTGAACCTGATCCGTAACTTTCCACTGCAGCACTGAAAATACCAAAGCAACAGAAACAACCAACCAAATTCTTTCCCTAGGAAACAATTTGGTTTTCTGTTTCTTCGATATTTTCAGCGTTCGCTGAAAATGGGCCAATATTAGAATACTTGAAATTTGGAATGTTCAGTGTTCTAATATAGACCCATAAAATGTTCACAAAGTGAACTTACACAAGCTACTAGCTGGTGAGCTGAAAGCAGCCTAATATGAAACTCTAAAAATGCAATATTTGTTCCATTTTGCAAGAAAACCCTCCAATATGGTTGCAAGATAGAAAACACATCACAACAATAAAAGATATATTGAGAGACCATGCAACATGGGTAGCAGATTCCCTCTCTCACCACTAAGGTCCTACAGCCTGTGAGGACATCCTTCACTTTCACACAGCTGATTGCAAAAAGTATTTCCTCTACATCCAAAGAAGCTGAGACCCCTATATGTTCTGCACTGATCAGGTGCATCACAGAATACAATCCCCTCTGGGTTGTACATTAAATATATGAAGCAGTTTGAGAGAGCACAAAGGTTCCTTACCAATATGATCATAAGACTAAAGAACCTGATCTGTCAAGAGCGGCTGGAGGTCTTGTCCATGTATTCAATATTTTAAAGGTTACACAGGGGCAACCTGTACCTCACTTTCTTGACAAGGTCTCTAATTTCATCACAAATGCAACAGTCTGGTAAAAATTCAAACTAGAGATCTGAACCTGCTTCATTTGGTAAATGAAGAAATCACACTGGAGAGACAGATTCATCAGGCAGCTACTATCCTTTCACTGGAATAACCTTCCTTTCAAGATACACCAATGTGACACTAACTTCCTTCAAGAAGGCATTTGACCATTTATTAAAATCAATAAAACTATTAAAAAAAAAAAAAGGAATTTGACAACTGGATGGGTGTTCATAAATTCACCATGGCTATGAATAGCATATTGATCTTCGAAAATAGTAGGTAAAGTCTAAGGGTAGGTACTGACAGTGTAGATGGTCATGTGGCACAGAACCCAATCACTTTGTACATTTCTTAATTTTATATTATATATACATATGCACACATACAAATATTACTCAACTGTAGACATATGCATATCTCTCTCTCTCTCTCTCTATATATATATATATATATATATATATATATATATATATGTGTATGTATATGTAAAGATATATATATATAAATGGGTCTACTTCAAAGGTTGAATTAAACGAACGAAACACAAAAGCACAACAGTGACTAACACAGTCCACTGCAGCAGTAGCCAACTACATTTACACATGCCCTTCGCCACCAGGCAGTGCAATCTCAGAATTGGTATATTTAAGTTACAGAAGGTGTGGGGGACAGAGCCCCCCCATATGGGAGGTGCAGGCAGGCTTCCCCCCTGAAAAAACTATGTACGTAAGGTCTTGTACTGTTTCTTTAAGGTAGTGTTGACTTATGGCAAGGGTTAGTGGTAGGATGATGATTTAGCAGTGTTTTTTGTTTTGTTACATTAAGTGTTGTTTATCTGGGAAGTAGTCATGGTTTTGTGTTTCATTCATGTGAGGTGTCGATGTTTCAGGATTTCAGTAATGTGGTCTCGGTTTAATGGGTTTCCTACACGTGAGCTTTTGCTCATTTGAAGTAGACCCATAAATATGGGTCTACTTCATAAAATTGAATTTTCATAACATTGAATTTCATAATATTGAGACCACAGCATCTAAATCCCAAAGCACTGAAAAACCAAAACATTGAAAGTGGGCTTCATAACATTGAAAACCACAATGCATATGTAAACATCCTTTCAACCTATCACACCACCTAACAAATACACTTTCTACTACATTTCTGCAGGGGGCCAAGCCCCCCCCCCCATCCCCACGTAAATTAAATATACCAACTCCAAGATCGCACTACAGTGGAAAAAAGTTGATTTCCTAACGTGAGGTTAGGAAATTAACTTTTTTCCACTGTAGTGCGATCTTGGAGTTGGTATATTTAATCTATAGGGGGGGCAGAGCCTCCCACATGGGGGGGCTTGCCCCCATGCAGAAACGTAGTAGAAAGTGCGTTTGTCAGGTGGTGGTGTAGGTGGAGAGGATCTTATTTACTTGTGCAATGTAGTTTTCAATGTTATGAAGCACACTTTCAATGCTCTGAGTTTTCAATGTTTTGGGTTTTCAGTGTTTTGAATTTTTGATGCTATGGTCTCAATGTTATAAAGTTCAATGATATGAAATTTCAATGTTATGAAGTAGACCTATTATATATATACATATATACATATTCACACACACATATATGTACACATTTGCAAGCGCACACACAAATACTGCCTGGGAATTAACCATTTAGTTTATGATCTCCATAGGTGTATTTGAAAATATGAGAAGTATGCAGTCAACAAACTCAAACTTCCATCTCCAGAATGTGGAACACTGGGTTAAATAGAGAACACTTAACTTCAACTAGAAAGCTGACAGCATAAATAATCACCTGATACAAGCAATGAATAAATGACAGACACTTTCAGTGCAGAGCAATGTGGAACATGGAGTTTGAGAGACTCAAACTGAGGAATATTTATTTTAATGAGGTAAACTTAAGCACCAAGAACAATTGTTAAAACTGAGTCACATCTGTGCAATTATATTTTCAAACTTACAAGAATTGAGAGCAATCTTTTAAATTTTCTTTGCTGAAGAATTGTGCACAATGTCAAATTTAATGGGGTGACAAGTCTGGAACAATTTTAGATATTGCACTAAATAACAAAGTTAAGCTAACAACATGTGTTACATAAACATCCGTCTTAACACCAACAATAATTATGAAAGTCTAATGCCTGGCATTATTGCCTAACTAGAAATCTCACTTACTTACACAGAATTAAATAATGTAGATGTTGCATGGCAGAATCAGGTGCAATTGAAGGGTATGCGCACCTCTCGCCTAACTACTAACTCAAAGATGTGTGTGTGTGTGTGTGTGTGTGTGTGTATGTGTGTGTGTGTGTGTGTGTGTGTGCATGTATGTATGTATGTATGCACGTGTATACAGATTGCCTGCATATAAAACTTAAATTTATGATGAAATGTACTAGTATAATTCAAATCTCAAAACCACCAGCCAGCACTGCTAACAATAAATGTTATCACCTACACAGACAACGTAGCTAATGTACTAGCTGATACATTTAGCTCAAACGTCACCCTTCAGCCCCCCATCATTCCCATATCACATACTTTGTCTTCACTGCCTCCCAACATCTTCCAAGAATAAGCCCTCAAGGTACTTTCCCAATCCAAAAACACTGCTTCTCCTGGGCCAGACAACATACCAGAAGGCCAGTGGACCAAACTGAAACAGGCTCTATCATATGCATTACAGTGGCTATTAGTATCAGTCTAGAAACAGGCTATGTGCCATAGTAATGGAGGACAGCAACATTCATCCCGCTGTACAAGGATGGGGCACCAACTGACCCCAGTAATTATACACTCTGAAGAGCTTCATCTGTAAGGCTATGGAAAGGATCATTATGGAATTAATAAACAAGGAAATAATCCATCTATAAACCCTTGACCCAAGCCACTTCTGTTTTGTCTACTGCAAATCTTGCTAACTTAACCTGGTGGACTTATTTGAGAAAGGTACTAGAGCAACGGAGGAGGAAAATCAGTGCACTCCTCATATCCAGACCGCTCTAAGGCATTTAACGCCATTTACTACACAGGAATCGTTAATAAACTCTCACAGCTAAATGGCAATCCCTGTCTAACTCAACGGATAGCAAATGGACTTGCAAATAGAACCCATGAAATTAAGGTGGGTTGCTCCATCCCCGCCAAAAACCTGTCACCAATGGTGTGCCACAGGGCTCAGTCCTTTGGCATTTAATATTTGAAGGTCAAAGCCAATGTTAAGGGCTTATTCCTCACAAAGTTTGCTGATGACTGTGAACTAGGTGCCATTATTAATTCCACAGAGGACACCATGATCTTCCAGGAGTACCTTTTCCAAACAAATAGCTGTTGTCAAAACCATGGACTAAAAACAAAATGTCAATAAATGCATAATGGTGTCTTTCAGCAAGTTCCTCTTCCACTGCAAATATCACACACTGGCAATACACCCCTGAAAATTAATCCAGTAGTTAGGAACCTTGGAACCTTTATAGACAGGATCTGTCTTTTGACCACCATGTATCGACTTTCATTGTGCAGCTTATTATTATGGGTATGGTGTTCAGATCCAGAGATCAGATAATTTCATTGTATTTGGCAATTATTAGACTGATCAGCATGTACCTGTCCAAACACTCGGCACAAATTGAATACCCACTGCATTATTTTATTTTTATCAAGACAGCCAAGGCTCTGATCATCTCAAAGCCTGGTCCCTATTCTCAGTATCATAAAGATGGCTGAGGGCTGACCTGTGTCTCACATACAAACCCTCAACAGTTCCTATCAGACATACTGCATATCTGCAAATCCAGTTCTGGCATATACACCCACTCAGGAGATCTTAATCTGTGCTGCAACATAAATAGAAAATGTTACAGGAATAGTTGTGTATCACAGTGAATTCTACTTGTTTGGAATGGTATTCCTGCCCACATAAAAAAGTACCGATATAATCTGGGTGAAAGGATGGGAAACCGCAAATTTATCTCTAGAATAGTAGCCTTGTCCTTTACTGAAAGGGTTAACGTATAATTTTCGGCCTGCTCTAGGTCAAAGAAATCACACTGGAGAGAGACATTCATCGGACAGCTACTATTCCTTCACTGGAATAACCTTCCTTTCCAGATACACCATTGTGAGGCACCATCTTCCTTAAAGATGGAATTCAACAATAGGACGGGTATTGATAAATTCACCCTGGGTATGACCGGCCTATTGATCCTTGGAAAAAAAGGAGGTAAAGTCGAAGGATAGCTATTGCAAGGTACTGGCAAGGTACAAATGGCCACATGGCCCAGAACCTGATCACCTCGTACCTTTCTTTATTTTATTATATAGACATATGCACACATATTACTTAGCTGGCTCCCACACAGTCAAGGATGATTAAGAGTGCCCCCTGCAGCCATGGATATTATAGGTACCTAAAGCTGGCTATGTTCTTAGATTTAATGGAGAGAATGTCCACCAGCAGGGTTTACCTAAGCCAGGGGCACTATGTTAGTGATAAAATATTTAATGGAATTGTAAAGCATGTTACTAAATAAAACACTGTTACTATAACCAGAGATATCTTTGAATTCTAAATGAGATATAAATAAGAGCCATTACTCATCTGGTTTATTAAGTATACAAGATTGCTGTACTAGCTTTTGTTGGTTTGATAAAATAACTTCCTATGGTTGGGGGTTCCCCAGGAATAGGGGACCCCTAGTGACTGCACAGTTCGTTGGTGCCTAAAGCTGGCTAAATTTACCATGGATATTATTAAAAGCAGCAACAATTAATTCCTGACAGACTTCTTTGGCTGAATTAGTATGATTCAATATTATTTACAATGGAAAATTATAAAAAAAAAAAAAAAAAACAAAAAAAAAACAATAGATTTCAAATCAGCAATCATTCATTCATTTTACTAAATGTAGGAGGTACAAAAAAACTATGGCATTACTAACTTATTACTAAAACTCTCAGCGACTTGCACAACAATAAGAAAATATGCATTTTCTGAAACATTAACATAAAAACATTCTATTTGTGGAAAAGCATGAGGAATTCTATCCCAACACACAACCTAACTTAAAATCACAGTGTTTGCCCAAAAGCAGGGATAAGTTTTAAAGCGTACTATGATTCACTTCAATATTTAATAGAACATCAGGTTCAGCTTCAACACACATATTCCAAAATGATATCTGACATTAATGGCTGACTGAGATCCTTAGCAATTTACCGCAATAACCATTTAATGAGTGAAATATGTATTGTTGTCTGCATATGTTACTTGGCAGAGGTTTTACACCAGATGCCCTTCCTGACGTAACCCTCCCCATTTATCCGGGCTTGGGACTGGCATGAAGAAATGCACTGGCTTGTGCATCCCCAGTGGCTGGGTTAAGAAGGGAGGTGATGAGTAGTAATCAGCAGTATGGCTTCATGCCGGAAAAGAGCACTACAGATGTGATGTTTGCTCTGAAAGTGTTTCTGGAGAAATATAGAGAAGGTCAGAAGGAGTTACATTGTGTCTTTGTGGACCTGGAGAAAGCATATGATAGGGTGCTTAGAGAGAAGTTGCGGTATTGTATGAGGAAGTCAGGAGTGGCAGAGAGAAGTATGTAAGAGTGGTACAGGATATGTACAAGGGTAGTGGGACAGTGGTGAAGTCTGCAGTGGGAGTGACAGATGCGTTTAAGGTGAAGGTGGGATTACATCAAGGATCAGCTCTGAGCCCTTTCTTATTTGCAATGGTGATGGACAGGTTGACAGACGAGATTAGACAGGAGTCCCCATGGACTATGATGTTTGCAGATGACATTGTGATCTGTAATGAGAGTAGGGACCAGGTTGAGGAGACCCAGGAAAGATGGAGATATGCTCTAGAGAGAAGAGGAATGAAGGTCACCAGGACTAAGACAGAATATGTGTGTGTAAATGAGAGGGAGGATAGAGGAAAGGTGAGGATGCAGGGAGTTGGTGAAGGTGGATTAGTTTAAGTACTTGGGATCAACAGTTCAGAGTAATGGTGAGTGTAGAAGATAGGTGAAGAAGAGAGTACAGACAGGGTGGAATGGGTGGAGAAGAGTGTCAGGAGTGATTTGTGACAGACGGGTACCAGTAAGAGTGGAAGGGAAGGTCTACAAGAGGGTAGTGAGACCAGCTATGTTGTATGGGCTGGAGATGGTGGCATTGACGAAAAGGCAGGAGTCAGAACTGGAAGTGGCAGAGTTAAAGATTTGCACTGAGTGTGACAAGGATGGACAAGATTAGGAATCAGTATAGTAGAGGGTCAGCTGAGGTTGGACGGTTTGGAGACAAAGTCAGGGAGGCGATATTATGTTTGTTTGGAAATGTGCTGAAGAGGGATGTTGGGTATAGTGGGAAAAGGATGCTAAGGATGGAGCTGCCAGGTAAGAGGAAAAGAGGAAGGCCTAAGATAAGGTTTATGGATGTGGTGAGAGAGGACATGCAGGTGGTTGGTGTGACAGAGCAATATGCAGAGGACAGAAAGAAATGTAAACAGATGATCCGCTGTGGTGACCCCTAACGAGAACAGCCAAAAGAGAAGAACCACCATTTAATGAGAGACAGGGCAGAAGTATGAGAAAACCCATGGATGTTCTTTAAAAACATAAATACTATTGTAAAACTCAAAACAAAAAGTATGCCCCCAAGAAGTGTAAATAAAGACCAAAAAAAGTGAGAAAGTATAAAGCATCAGCCAAAGAACATACATGAAATAAATATATCAGACACGATTTATTTAGTTGTTGTTGTTGTGTCTTTCGGCTTTTCCTGGTTAGCGGTCACCACAGCGGAACTCCGGTCCGCTGATTGGCAGTAGATTTTTATGTGCCGAGTTGCCGGCCCTGATGCACAACCTTCAACAAAGGTATGCCCATTCACACATGTCTCCACACAGAAGGCGCTCTCTCTAAAGTAAGCAATATGTTGATTGTCTCACTGTGTTGGAAAGTATATTCAGCTAATAAAAAAAGTCACCACCATCCTGAATCAGCCTTAGACAGTCTAGTTAAAATTTTAAGTTAAAAGGTTAAAAAAAAATGATAAACTTCAAAAAATGGCAACACTTTGTGGAAAAGTCAGTCTTTCACTTAATACCCTGCAATGCTGATTAGGCACTCCAACAAAACAAAGACAGCCAGCAACAAAAAAAAACTGAAAAAGAAGTTCCTGTTCCTGGGTGAGAAGGTGTTTTTATGCAGAGTGAGGAGCAGAACTGCTTGCAAACTTTAAGAGAGAAGTGCAAAATTATAGAAGAGGCATTTTCTGAGCAAAAAGAGAAGAGGACGGGTGATCTGCTCTATAGTGCTGGCAGAATGACGGGCGACTTATCGGAAAGTCAAGCACATGCAAGAGTAAACGTATATGAAAGATGGTAAGCTTACCAGTATAATGGGAATAACAAGAAATGAGAAAATAAATCCTACCCTTGCCTTAATGATTAGTTTGACTAATGGGATCAACAGGTGGGGGGGGGGGGGATTCGGGAGAAGAAATAATGCATATTATCCACCACAATTGTTCTTTAACTTCTTTAAACATTTTCCCTTCTTATTTTCTTCTCCTGTTATATTCCAAATTGCTGGATGGTATGAAAATCCCATGAAATACATACTCTGTACTTCTTTCAATGAATTTGAATATACGACATAATCAATTCCTGTTTTTTCTGTCTGGGAATTAAAAAGCATATTCTTGTTTTGCTTTTTCTAAAACCTCCCCATTTGAGCATTTCTCTACACCTTTTAATTCATGCCCCTATTTTCTACCATTTTCTTACTTAAATTACAATCTACCATTGTTAAATTAAAACAATCATACTGCTTGAAGTCTTAAAGAGCAGCCACCGTTTCTACAAATCTCAAAGCACTATTCCTGACCATCTGCTCATGGAAATTCTCTTCTCCATAAAATCCTCTTACTTTCACATATCCAGTAAACAAATAAAATCACACTCATAGCTCAAACCATTTTAATGTCGCTTTTAGAATTTTTTCTCATACTAATCACATTCACAGCAACAGTATTCACATTAGCCTTTCCCTTTTAACTGCATTAAAGCAATCTCTGTCTCAATTTCTCTCAAGTGTAGCCCGTGTTGCTTCCCCATCTTCTAATTCTTTTGAGACAAATGCTCTACTGTCTTCTATGGAAGCTATTACCAATACCACAGCTATTACTGCACATCTCAAAAAAAAATATTAGGCACACACATGCACACGTGAGCATGTGCGCGTACACACACACACGCGCACACATTGATTCCAAGATTCTTTGTTTCACTAGAAAATTGCAGAAACGATTTTCTACAAGCACATGTAACTCACACTTCCCCATGATCCAAAATATAAAATAGCACTCATCATTTTTTTAAATTCATAAAAAAGCACATTTTTTTCTTTGAAATCATTTTAATACATTGGCTGTGCATGCCATTAAGTACCAGCCCTCTATATAGAAAGAAAAATGAAGTCAACTATGAAGTTGTTCCAAGGAGCACTGCCTTTTTCCATATTAAATTTGTCAAAAAGAAAAGTAAAATGAAATCTGTCAAGTGTAATATCACAAAATATTTCACTGCAATGTAAACTATGAAATGACCTTGTGGTACAGCAAAGCATAATGGCTGAATTATACTGCTACATATTAGGAATCTATCACATTTTGCCTTAGTCTTTGCTCTAACATGAGCCATTGCTCTTCCTTTGCAGAAAACCCCTCTGAAGACCAATGACATATACATTCTGATCTGACACTACAGCAACAAATGAGACAGGCTTCCTGGATTCATTGCATTTCAACAGCCATAATGACACTTTATCATCATGACCCAAAGCATGTGTTCGCATAGTCTCAGGTCTACATCCACATTCTCAAATAATTCATCATGTCCATAAATTCCCAAATATTTATTCACAAACACATTAAGCACTGTCGTCCAATACATTAGGATTTCATCAAAATGCGAAACTCTTAATTCAAACATAGTACTTACAGCTATTTCAATTAAACAATAAACCTGATTAAAATATAAAACCATTAACTGGTAATTGTGTAATTTGAACAGTGTGATCTTTTTTAAAAATGTAATTAAACATTAAACTTGTATTATAAATGTAAACAAGATTATACTATTTTATTAAAATATGCTATTCTAAAAATACACAAGTGGTACAATTAATTATAAAATTTCATCTGTCATTCAACCACTAACTAAGAAAACAATGCAAGTCTAACAGTCAATGCTTTGCAGCCCTCATTTTCAGGACTAGATGAATCAAAATATTTTCATTCAAACCCACCAGGGAAGAAACATCCAGCCTAATCTGCCATACTAATTCCCTGTATTCAATTTTTCTTTCCCACGACCTTCCCTAATATCCCATGGGATTTTTTTCCAAGACACCAAATGTAAACTTTTTAAAATCAACACATCTGTGAGCATCTGTATAAAGCATCGCTGTAATTCTGCTTGCTAATATCAACATGATCATAAATTTTTTTTCCAAAGTTTACGTTCTGTCTTTCCCACATAAAAAGATGGACACACACTGCAAATTGCTAAATAAGTCCCTTTGTCTCATAATTACTCTTCTCAAACAAGATTCTTGTGTTATAACAGTTCTTTAAAATAATAGAATCCCCTTCCACAATGTATTTGCAATAATTACCTTTTTCACATTTTGTCGTACCTTGCCATGAATGTTGACCATTCACGTCCTATAAGGCAGTTTTGTGACTTTCTAAAATTCTCTTAATATTTTTATCTACCCTATATACAAATTAGGTGTTTCACCCACTATTTTCATGGCATCATTGTCATTCTTTAAAATGGACCAATTATTTCTTATAATATTCTTATTAAGTGTACAACCTGAGCTCAAATGTTTGTTAAGCAAACTGAGGGCATAACATCTCTCCAAAAACATATCCCTCATTGTGTTTAGTTCAACCAAAAATTTGTCATCCCTGGAAACCATACGTGCCACTGTTATAATTTGTCCTTTAACTAAATTCTTTTTGACGCACCAAGGATGATTGATTAAATAGTGCAAGTAACAATTTTAATCGGTAGTGTTCCTATAAATTGATGAAACAAACATCTCCTTCCACAGATAAACTTACATCCAAGAAGTGGGTAGAGTTGAATGAATGTTCATGGGTAAACCTTAAAAAAAGAGAGTGGAATTTCATATATGCTCTAAAAATTGATTTTGCAGTTCACCTTTCTCTGTCCAAATAAGGCGATGCCAGTGCAATTTATTTTTCCCTATAAAACCATCACTAAGTTAGCATATATAGGATCACAACCTGTTTCCCATTGCTACTCCTTTTACTTGTTTGTAAAACTGTCCTTCATAAAGCAGGAAATTATTGTATAACACTATTCCCATCAAGTCCATTAAAAAAATATATATCTTGGTTATCCAATAATTGGTAATCAATTAATACATCGTGAAATATTGCAAACCAGCAGCATGGAGAATACTCAAATAGGTCTATAACATCTCAGGTAGGGAAACTAATTTTTAGCACAAAGATCAAACGATATCCTATGAATCCTTCAGGATGTGTGGGTACCTATCCAAAATGTTTTTCAACTTCCTATCTATGAAAATTGCAAGTGGTTGAGTCTTAAGTCTTGGGCAGTTGTGCATAAACTATTAGTCTGTAAGGAGGATCAAACATGTTCTTGTGTGTTTTTGGAATTCCAAACAGAGCAGGAATCACTGGGTGCTGGTTGGATAAAAATTACTTGGTATCAGTGAAATCAAACCCTGTAATAAGGCATCTTCTAAGGACATCAGTTTTTCTGTAGGCTATATTTCATTCTTGGAAATAACTGAATATTTGATATCATCCTGAAGCATATAAAAAATCTTACTAACAATCTATTTGGTTAGCTACTACGACTCCACCACCTTTATCAGGCTTCATGCCTCTAATTGATGTCATATGTAAGGGAGTCCAATAGTCTCTTTTGCTCTATGGTTAAATTAAAGAAATGTGTCCGTTTCTCCTTAAAATGCCACATAGTTTTTTTTCATGTTTTTTTTTTTTTTTTTCAAAAAATTTGGATGGCCTTAATTAACTTACATTTTCAGTCATTACCGGCCCTAAATCTGGAATTGTTGTTCAATGATGAGAGGTTTTGTTTTCTGATTAATAATTTTAAGCCCAATATAGTTCAGAAACTAATCCCTCTCTTGTGGGAACAAACTTGAATCCCTTTTTAAAAATGGTAAAATAATCTACGTTAACATCCAAATTGCTATAATTACAAACAAAAAACCTGTGTGTGTAAGGATTCTATGATCATGTAAGTATATAACATCATTTACAACGTTAGGATAACTGGTAGTTTTAGGTACTAATACGTTTGTTGGTACCTCCCTGTCTTGTAACGACACTTAATCATACTGTGCTGGTGATTTACGAGTGCCAAGCCCCTTTAATACACCTTATACTGCACGCCACCAAGAACAAAATTTTGTAAACTGGATTCCACACAATGACTGCTTTCTGTCAAATTGTGGCTGCAGGATAAAGCAAAACCAGCAGCAAGATCTTCCATATTCATTTGTTGTACCGGTTGTGACAGGGTCATCCCACATAGAGGCAACAGAGTTCCTTCATTATCACACCCTTTATAATATACCAAATGATCAGCATACCTTCTCTCTCTCCATTCCTCAAGACCAATTGTTCAGAAATCCCAGTGCCCTCCTAATATTAAGGAGGGGGATTTTCTTGACATCCAGAAAGAAAATCTCCAGTCTGTATAAATACCACTGTGGATGTACAATGAAATGAGTTCACATGCCTAAAGAGACTAACCCAATCAAATTTAAATGCATTAAGCCAGTATTGTGATATAGGGGGCAAAGCCCTAACTATAGCCCGGGTGACCCAGGTTTAATTAGTCACTAATGTGTTCGAGGTGCTGGCTGGGGGGGAATTATTTGTCCCAACACTCCATTAGGGCAGGTGCTGTCCATAAAATAGGGGAGTAGCCCTTGGTCAGTGCTATGTGCATGTGGAAGGTCGGGAGATGGGACAAGAGAGCAGGCCATAATGTAGAAATTCCTTCCCCTTGCAGAAGCAGTTGCTGGCAAACACCCCCAACATGGTCTTAGGTTCCCCTCTGGCCTCAACCAAAAAACAGGTATTAGTCTGGATGTGTCTTGGAGATGGATGTGGGTGCTGGAGTTGAAGTTTGGAAAGTATAAAATGGGTTGGAGGGCTGAGACAAAAATAAATAAATGTTTTTATAAAAAATAAATGCATAATTATATGAACAAACACACACACACTGTGTGTTCTTCAACCATTTACTTGTTTTGTATCACACAACTCACAATCACAAGTTTTATTGCTGACATACAAACTACTTCAGATAACGTGTTGCAGATCTACTGGGGTCCATTGTGAGATATGAACTTTTAACTCACTGATAAGTCTTAATTGAAAAATGAACCTGCTAAAACTGCGTGTACCATTGGGGATAAAGCATTTTTTTTTTTGTTGGAAGCAAAGAATCCCTGCACTCCACCAAACCTACCTTCTATATAGCAACTCTATACTGTCCATTTTTGCCTCATCGTTGTCATTGTGAGAGTAGAATCAGGTAATATGTGGTAATGAAAATGTAGCCTGAATGGCCAGATTATGCCCCAGGGCTGTAGAATAACAGGTGTGCTGCATCTTTAAAAATAATTTCCGTCTGTGCATATACATTCCAAGTACGTGTTATCTTCATTTCCATTTTAAAAATGCAGCCAGAGTGTTAACATCTATGTGCATGATAGCTAGTTTATTTATAAGTTACAGTTACTTAGCTTTGTTTATGATGTGTTTGTATATAATAAAGCTGTTTGAACAAGAACCCACAACTTCCTGACCTGGCAAGCGATATGGTGTCAGAACCAGGATTCTGAAGACTACTCTTTAGAGCTACGAGGTAAAGAGTTAACAATGAAGCCAAACTAAATGAACTGAAAGCAAAAAAGGGCCAGAAGCAAGGTGAAGGTAAAGAAAATATGCACAAAAGATTTATTTAATAAAAGGGATAAAACAGAGCATTACAAAGGCACAAAACATATTAACTAAGCTAACGAATAGCACAGAAACATTTATTAAGCAAAAGAGAAGCATAAAAAGTAAAGATTTATACTGATAATATTTATACGATAATACTAAGATTTATACTGATAATATTGATAAGATAATATTGATACGATTTATACTGATAATATTGATATGATAATACTGATAAAATTTATACTGATAATATTGATACGATAATACTGATAAGATTTATACTGATAATATTGATACGATAATACTGATAAGATTTATACTGATAATATTGATACGATAATACTGATAAGATTTATACTGATAATATTGATACGATAATACTGATAAGATTTATACTGATAAGATTTATACTGATATTGCCAACATCCTGGCAGATAGATTCAGTGCAAACATCACCCCCCCACCCCCAAAAGGGCCCACAAAAATACCAGAAAAGTATAGTGTCCCGGAAATCACAGACACACAGGTGAAAATAGCCCTTTCAAAAGCCAAAAACACAGCGTCAATGGGGCCAGATGGTGTCCCAGGCTGTGTCTTGCACGAACTACAGAATGAACTAACCCCCCCCACCTAAACACGCTGTTCAACCTCAGCCTCTCCACAGGCTATGTGCCCATAGAATGACACAGAGCAGCGTTTATTCCACTTCACAAAGGAGGAGGCCGCAACTAACCCTGGTAACTATCGCCCCATAAGCCTGACTAGCCTGGTCTGCAAGGCTATGCAGTGCATCATCATAGAACTCATTAACAAAGACATTAGGAACCTCCAAACACTTGACCCGGCCCAGTTCGGCTTTGTTAAGGGCATATCATGCCTACTAAACCTAGGTGACTTCTTCGAGACAGTCACCTAGGCCATAGATGAGGGAAAGGTTGTTCACACAGCCTACCTTGACCTCGCCAAGGCTTTCGACACCATTCCCTACTCGGGTATTACAGAAAAACTCACCAGCCTGAACATAAACCCCTATATCACAAGATGGGTTGCCAACTGGCTTACAGACAGAACTCACATGGTAAGAATAGTGGGCTCCAGGTCCGACTCTAAACCAGTCACAAGTGGTGTCCCGCAAGGCTGGGTCCTGGGACCCCTACTGTTTGGCATATACTTCTCAGAAATACAGGCAAACACAAGAGGACTATGGCTAAGTTCGTCGATGACTGCAAACTGGGAGCCATAATTGACTCACCGGCTGACACGGACATCCTCCAAAAGGGCTTTACTGAGACGGCACCTAGTGTCAAAGTCATGGCCTCAAGCTAAATGCCAAAAAATGCATAGTCATCCCTTTTGGTAAAAACAAAACACCCACGAATTACCACATAGGTGGCAGCCCCCTCAATACAGAAGAGGTAATAAGAGATCTGGGCACCCAGGTAGATAGTAATCTCTCCTTTGACAATCATATTGCCAAAGTAGTTATGAAATCCTTCTATGTGGCCCATCTCATTGCTAAAGTGTTCGCATCTAGAAATTAAGAGGTTATAGTGCCCCTCTACTCGTCACTCATCAGACCCATCATAGAGTACAATGCCCTATTTGGGATGTACCCTCACAAGACACTTCCAACAGCTGGAGAAACCACAAAAGTACCTCACCAAGAGGATTACTGGCATCAAACATATGTCCTATGCAGACCGACTGAAAAAAACTTTGGCTGTACTCAGTGGCATATCGCTTACTCAGAGGTGATCTCTGCCTAACTTACAAAGCCATGTCCAACTCAGAATTGATGGATATGCTCCACCTAAAGAAATCCAAGTCACTGCGAGCCACGCACTCTAGTGAGCTAAACCTCGCCACAACAATAAATAGAACATGCTAGAGGGATAGATTCTTGTTACAGAGACTCCCCATGCTTTGGAACAAAATTCCAAACTACATTAGGCAGAGCCCCTCACTAACACTCTTCAAGAGAAACCTTGACAAGTGGATGGAAAATACACCCCTTTGATCACTTCATTGGCTCTCCTTAACAGAGGATCAATTAATCAATGGGGCGGCGAAAGCCGACACACTCTGGCTAGGCTTATAAATGCCCTCGAGCAGATAGCCTAGCACCTACATATGAACCTATAAATAAAGCAAGGTGACTGCATGTGTATTGGCATATTACTGTGTTTTGGCATAAATTACTGCTTCTCATTGAGTGAAATCTTGAATTGTATAACTAAAGTTTTTTGAAGTATCTCAAAGTATGTAAAAGTGCTTACAGTGTGTGTTTATTACTGTGTTTATTCTGAAGAGTTTGTTGTGTGCAAAGTGCAACTGTTTTATGAAGTACAGCCAAATACAGCCATTTTGAAAAGTTTCTTGTGCATGGGTGTGTGTATTCACAGAGTGCTGCCATTACAGAGTGTTTCGTCCACTGTACAGACTATTTGGCAAAGTGTAGCCATTTTGGGAAATTTTAGTGCGTTGCTATTCGCAAAGTGTAGTTATTTCAAAATGTTTCTTACTCTGAGCTTCTTCTGCCCAGTTCATTTGCAAAGTATAATTACTTCAAAATAGTTTATTCATTAAGTACAGTTGCTTCAGAATGTTTCTAGCCCTCAGCTTTTATTGCACAGTTTATTCTCACTATGCAGTTATTCGAAAGGTTTCTTAAAATGATAAATTACTTTTACAGTCAAATAATTTCAAGACAAAAGGCTTGTACAGTAAAATATTTTCACGACAAGTGGCTTTTACAGTAAAGTGATTTCAGAGTATTGCAGTGCCCAGGAGATTTGTTTCGTAAAGTTCAGTTATACAGAGACTTATCATGCTATTGCAAGTACTGGCATAAATTTCAAGCAGACCTGTATGTGTGTGTATAAATGTATGCATTCTAGTACATTTGCAAAAGTCTTCACTAAGAGATGTTAATATGGCAGATGGATTTCGCAAGCCACAACCACTTATATTTGATCAGAATATTGCAGAGAATTGGAGAATATTTGAGCAAGAGTATGATATATTTATACAAGCGGCTTATTCTGATAAAGATGCACACACCAGGGCATTCATTTTGCAAAATCTAGCAGGGTCAGAGACCATTGAAAAGGAGCATTCATTTGTATATGCACTAGCAGTGTATGAAGGTGAAGGAGAAACTCATTGTATTGTAGTGCAGGCTGAATCAAAGGAAGACGTTGAGTGTTTGAAGTGCAAATTTAGAGAAATGTGTAACCCCCAGACTAATATTACATTAGAGAGGCATTTGTTTTACACGAGAAATCAAAACTGAGGGAAAAATTTTGCAGCTTACATTACTGACCTAAGAAACAAGGCTACAGTTTGTAAGTTCAGTGATTTGAAAGATGAGTTGATTAAGGACAGACTCGTGTGTGGTATTAATAATACTGCTCTGAGAAAGGTTTTGCTTTGTGACAGTGATCTGACCCTGAGCAAAGCCACTGAGATTTGTCAGATCCATGAAGTTACAGACAGGCACACAAGTATGCTGGCTAGTGATAAGAGCATGGTTTCAACAGTCTCCAGAGCTAATGTAGACAGCATGCAGCAAGTGACAGACAAAAGCAGGCCTAAGCACATGACAGCAGCAACCCTTTCAGAACTTCTAGGTAAAACCTGTGGTCTTCTAACAAATTCCAAAACCAGTTCAGTTAAAGGAGCATGCTCAGTGCAGAACTGACGCTACTCAGTAAAGTATACGGGTGAATCAGCAAAATCCAAATCAAGCTTAATTGTTTACTGTTGCAACTGTGGTGCCAACCATGAGTCCAGAAGAGAAAAGTGCATAGCATTTGGTCAGCAATGCCACAGCTGTAAGAAGTGGAACCATTTTCAGAGATTTTGTAAATCAAGTAGACCTAATACAGTTACAATGAAGGGTCACTCAAAAAAGCAAGTTGATCAAGTACTCCTGCAGTAGTCCACTTTCTATGTAGATGGTGTGTTAGTGATTGGTGAAAAGATTGACGCCGTAGATTTATTGGCAAGAAATTTAAGTGTTTTTTTACTGTTTAGATCAATGGTAAATCCACAAAGCTCAAGGTAAACACTGGTTCAAAGTGTAATGTTATGTCTGCAAATACTTTTGCAAGGGTCAGAGCTGGTGAACTAAATGTGACTAGTTGTGCGAAGCTTGTTGCTTATAGAGGTGAAGAAATTCAAACCAAAGGCTCATTAGTGCTTTCATGTTATGTGTCCAAGAACTGTTATAGCCTAGTAATCTATGTCGTTTGAAGACCTCCACAGTCATTACTGGGTCTCAGAGACACTGAGAATGAATCTGCTTTCTTTTACCAAAGAAGTTCATCAAATAAGCATGTGTCCCAGTTCAACTAACACTATATTTTTTCAGAGTATGCTGATATTTTTGATGACAAGTTGGGCAAACTTTCAGTGGTATATTCTATAAAACTAGACCCAGAGATCAATCCACTGGTCAGACCAGCAAGAAGAGTTCCCATAGCTATGCAGCATAAAGTCCAAGCTCAGCTGGATAAAATGGTGCAACAATGTGTAATTTGTCCAGTTACAGAACCAAATGAATGGGTGTTGTCCATGGTAGCAGCTCATAAAAAAGGCTGAGATGAAATCAGACTATGCATTGGCCCAAGAGATTTGAACAAAGCATTGAAGAGACCACATCACCTTATGAGTACAGCTGAAGTCACAGCCCTGATACCGAATGCCACTGTTTATTTCTGTCTTAGATGCAAAGATTTCATTTTGACAAATGATGCTTGATAGCAAATCTTCACTACTGACTACATTCAGTACCCCATTTGGAAGACATAGATTCCTCAGGATGCCCTTTGGAAGAAATTCTGCAAGTGAAGTCTTTCAGCATGCAATGGAACAAATTTCTTCGGGTTATCCTTGTGCCATAAAAGTAGATGATTTATTGGTCGGAGACAATGGAGAAGCAGAGTATGACAAAAACCTTAAGAGGGTTCTAGACAGAGCATGTGAAGTGAACTTAAAGCTCAATTCTCTGAAGTGCAAATTCAGACTACCAGAAGTTGCATATGTAGGTCATTTATTTACAAGTATTGGCTTGAGACCAGATCCATCCAAGCAAGCAAGCAGCTATTCTTGAAATGCCAGCACCAGATAATGTGCAAGATCTATATATATATCCAGATATCCAGATTGAAACTGATCAAACACCTTTGGTTACTATTTTAAAGAATCCTATGCTCCAGTGAGATTACAAAGAATAATGCTCAAATTGTAAAAGTACAGCTTGAAAATGGTCCATACGAAAGGCTGATTGATACCTTATCCAGATTGCCCAAAAATACAACGGAAGACCTTGACCCAGAGAATGTTTTCTTTGATGTCGTGGAAGTGCTTATTTTTTCTACCACAAGACCTAATATGAGCTATGAGATCATACAATAACTGATCCAGTTTTGCAAAAGCTCAATCACTACATCAGTGCTGGATGGCCGTCAAAGCAATCTAGTGTACCACCCGATGTGCAACCTTACTTTCCTTACAGAGATGAGTTGCTGATGGAAGATGGCATTATTTACAAAAGGTCCTAAAATTGTTGTTCCTTCTTCATTACAAGAGTATATCCAGATTTTGCATTGTGGCCAGCCAGGTTCCAAATCTACTAAGAGAAGGGTGAGAGGACTTGTGTTTTGGCTTCTCAAATGAAAGACATTGATGGAGTTCTTTCTTCCTGTTCAGTGTGTAATAGTACTAAACCACATTTGCAAAAAGAGCCACTTCAGCAAAGTCAAGTCCCTGATCTACCTTGGTCAATGGTAGCTACTGACATATTCGAGTGGAACAATCAACATTACTTAGTACTGGTAAACTGTTGTTCAATTTGGTTTGATCTACTACCTAATCTAACTTCAACTATAGTCATTACTAAGTTGAAATACCATTTCTCAGTCATTGGCAGTCCACAGAAATTACTCTCAGACAGTGGTACACAAGTTACCAGTCAATCGCTTCAGAAATTTTCAAGAGAATGGGACTTCGTACATGTTACTAGCAGTTCAGAGTATCCGCAATCAAATGGACTCGCTGAACGTGCAGTACAGAGTGTAATGCAATTACTTGAGAAGTCAAAGTGCGACATTATTGATGTGTTTTTGAATGTATTCACTCTCAGAAATATATCCCGTGATGATATACTTGGCTCATCTGCTCAGAGACTTCTATCTAGGCAAACCAGAACAACATTGCCTATTAACCCTAGTTTATTGAGGCCTAAAGCTAAAAACAACAAAGCCATTAGAGCCCAGTTATTTAAGAAGCATTCTTTTCAAAAGTCCAGCTATGACAAAACAAGATTTCTTCGTCCATTGAAAGAAGGATAGACAGTGAGGATACTAACAGTGAAAGGTTTTAACTGAATTGGTCAAGAAAGAAGTATATGTGCAGAGCTGAGATCCTATTTTGCTAAAACCAAGGGTGTGGTGTACAGGAGAAATCAAAGACATCATCATCTTGTAGCAGAACCGACATCACAGCATTATTCCTATGACAAAGACTCTAACTCTCAGAGCAATCTAGATGATATTCCTATTCCAGAACGTGTTAACTCCTGATACTGGTCCAGTATATGATCCCAAGGTTCCTAAGATTGAAAATTTGGCAGAGACAATTCCAGTTGCTAAACGAGATCGCAAATTTTATGTTATATGATATGGTCGCATCTCAAAGCCCAGTGTGAAATACACAGCAACTTGAACATAGTTGTATATATGTACCTAGCTTTGTACAATTGCATAATGAAAATTATTCCTGTGTAAATTGCATATTTATTAATTCCACTGACAATGACTGACTCATTTCTCAAAGAGGGTGGATGTACAATAACAAGTGCGCTGTACCTTTAAGAAGCATTTCCAAGATCTGTGCGTGCGTATAAATTCCCAGCTCGTGTTATTTTCAGTGCCATTTTGAAGGTGCAGCCAGAGTGTTAACATCTATGAGCATGATAGCTAGTTTGCTTATAAGTTAAAGTTGCTTAGCTTCGTTTATAATGTCTTTGTATATAATAAAGTTGCTTGAACAAGAATCCACAGTGTTTGCCTGTTTCTTCCTGACCTGGCGAGCTACACCCCCCAAAATGGATTAAGATTTGAATTATGTTTATAGCTACCACTATGCAATATTTCAAAATGAAACTGGGTGACAATCAGAAAATCCGGAAATGATATAAAAAAATCATCCCATTTTGATCTCACAATAAGGGTAACTGATGTATGATTTCAGTTAACATTTTTGAAATGGTACATCTCCTTGGGCTTTTAGATTGCAGTTCAGTACATGATTAATACGACTGAAATGTTATTTTCTATGTTCCTCGTTTTCTTTTTAGTGTCCATGTTCTCTGTATATTTCTCCTGAGTTGATATTTCTCTCAGGTGCTTGGAAATGAAAGTAGCATTACTGTGAAGTGTCTTTAATGGACAAGTCATGCTCAGAATGATGATTCTGTCTCCTCTGAATTCTAAACTGATCATATACTTTAAGAAAGAGACAACATCAAATTCTTAGTGCAGCTACAACACAAAGAACATTGTTATGCAGGTCATCTGTTGCAAGACTTATAGCCCTTATACAATGTCAGAGGCTTATCTTCCAGTGAAATACAATACATTTCTGTTGAGAGAAGGAAAAAAAAACTCATGCACCCACCACTACCAGTAAAAGAAATATATACACTGAAATAAATATCAGTGCGGCTCCAATAAACACTAAGAAAATCATAAATTTCATTGTAGAAGCTAAACTTGGGGAATAATAGAATTTTGTAGATTCTTTGTAGAAGTTAAATGTTGAGAATAATAGAAATTATTTTACAAAACAATCTCCAGTGCAAATACTTTTATATCCATAGTGATACTATTCTGTGTGCAAAATGTGTGCATTACTTCACTTTGTGGTACCATGCTCTTTAGTCATCTGTTCACAGTGGATGTGCCATGACTGTGCATGGCTGCACCTTGCTAAACTATTCCACCTGACTTGCATAAGAGATCAGACAATAAACCAGAATGGAATGTATATTATACATTGCCATTATTAAAAAAAATAGTAATGTTTCATTTTGAAACATTTTTGCTATCATTGCATAGAAGTAATACAGAGTGGCATGTAAATGCATAATTTATATTTTAATCCATGGGGGGGGGGGGGGGGTAGTATGGAAAACATCACCTCCAGTTATCCATACAACAAAAAAAAAAAACGAAAGGTACCTTCTAAGTACTCTGCTATCATTTTGAGCACATTAATGGATATTAGGAAGATTGCTTATTCCAAACTACAGCATTTTGTATGCAATTAAAGTCACACATTTTTAATCTCTTTTGGAACTATGAGTCATGTGGTATAATGTTCATTGTTGTAACAAGTGGGTATAGACATCTTATTCATACCCTTTAAGCATGATTTATTCTAACATGTCCTAAAATGAAGCAAGCATATTATAGCCAAGACAAAGAACCAGTAAATAATATACCTTGGTTATCTATGTAGCTACAAGACTTCAGACAAGTGGTTAAGTCATAATTTATCCTGTAAAACAGGGATTAAGGTAATTCCTATATTGTCTTATGATAGGATAAGAAAAAATATTGGCTTAATCTGCTATTATAAGACAGTTTGCTATCTGCAAGTCATGCCTTTCTTAACACTTTCTCACTGATTACCTGTGTTTCTTAACATGTTAATACCTTGTATGTGATAAGTGGCACAGAACTAAGAAAATCTCCCTGAAAAGAGAAATAAGCATCCCACTTTGAAAAATAGCCTCTTTTTTATATGAAGTATTTAAATAGTATGCTTGCTTTCAGGAAATGCCTGAATATTTCAATTTTCCATGAAATGTACTAATATGTGCCACGTATTTCAACACCATACATGCATAGTATTGTACCTTTTCAGTTTATATTTCCTATTAATTTGGAAGCTATATATATATATAAACTAAGAGGTGACCATAGAGATATAAACTTTAGTATACTTGTAAAAATAAAAAGCAATAAGTGCTGCAAGCCATAATATACTCCATATAAAAATAAAAACTTTAATGAGACATACTACAGGTAGGTAAGCGCTTTCACAAATGCTTCATCAGGCCGTTAAGTTTCAAAAATACACATAATTGAACCTTTTATATTGAACACTCATGTGTTATATTGATTAATTCATTCCAATAAACATTTAAAGTTACATCCTACTTATAAGCAGCTCTTATGCATTCTATAAAATAATGCATCCATAGCATAAAATCAGTACAGTGTGAACATATTATAAAATAAATTGACATGTTGCACAATCATTAAAAAACACATGAATGCGATATCCTAGCTGTAGAGAGATAAACATTATTCATTTTCATATTAATAACTCAATATGTATAAAAGTATTACTTCTTAAAGGTGCAAATGGTGTATGCCTTAAGCTGCAGACAGACAGTGAAGTTGCCTTCAATAAAATATGAATAAAAAATATATACAAATCTAAAAATAAAAAAACATAGGAAATAAATTGGCATGAGGTTCTGACCCATTGGCAAAGAACAGTACTATAAACAACACTTCGCATCAAGTTACCACAGATAAGCCAATATATAGGCTTATATTATGTACGGGAACTACTATAATCACTATTTCATCCAACACGCAGTACTTATATAGTCATAGCTTTATATTAAAATGATGTACACAAAGCTTCGCTGGATGAAAAGATATGTACTGAAGCATGTATACAAAAAATGCTATAGCTATCCGTATATGGAAATACATCCAAATAAAGCTTTCCAAAATTTATAAATATGGAATAAGCTAGTGCCTGATGATAAATAGGTGAAAAATTATATAAATCAAGAAACCAATACGGTGAGTCAACATAACTCCCGAACATGACCATAATATCCGGACGGACTAACTAGTAAAAAAAGAGGAATAAAATAAATTTCTAATTACTATATATAATAATACTAAGACAAATCAAGTATGTGATTATGTAATAATCAATAATACCTAACCAAATTTCAGTGCAATTAAATGCTTCGTGCCATTTGGTATGATATAGTGACTAAACAAACATGCAGGGGAAAATATGAACATGTATTTAAGTGCTGTCTATAAGATGTACAACAACTTAAAAAATGATATACTCAAATCGCATAGACCTACAGAAGACAAACTATTAATAAATGCCAAAATATAATGCAACGAACTAAAGAATTTTTAAAACAAATAAAACTCATCCAATACTTAAACTGATATTTGGTTAGGTATTATTGATTATTACATAATCGCATACTTGATTTGTCTTAGTATTATTATATACAGTAATTAGGAATTTATTTTATTCCTCTTTTTTACTAGTTAGTTCGTCCAGATATTATGGTCATGTTTGGGAGTTATGTTGACTCACCCTACTGGTGTCTTGATTTATATAATTTTTCACCTATTTATCATCAGGCACTAGCTTATTCCATATTTATAAATTTTGGAAAGCTTTATTTGGATGCATTTCCATATATGGATAGCTACAGCATTTTTTGTATACATGTTTCAGTACATATCTTTTCATCCAGCGAAGCTTTGTGTACTCATTTTAATATAAAGCTATGACTATATAAGTACTGCGTGTTGGATGAAATAGTGATTATAGTAGTTCTCATACATAATGTAAGCCTATATATTGGCTTATCTGTGATAACTTGATGCGAAGGGTTGTTTATAGTACATGGCCCACTGTGTTCTTTGCCAATGGGTCAGAACCTTGTGTCAATTTATTTCCTATGTTTTTTATTTTTAGATTTATATATATTTTTTATTCATATTTTATTGAAGGTGACTTCACTATCTGTCTGCAGCTTAGGGCATACACCATTTGCACCTTTAAGAGGTAATACTTCATGAAAACGAATAATGTTTATCTTTCTACAGCTAGGATATTGCATTCATGTGGTTTTTAATGATTGTGCAACATGTCAATTTATTTTATAATATGTTCACACTGTACTGATTTTATGCTATGGATGCATTATTTTATAGAATGCATAAGAGCTGCTTATAAGTAGGATGTAACTTTAAATGTTTATTGGAATGAATTAATCAATTTAACACGTGAGTGTTCAATATAAAAGGTTCAATTATGTGTATTTTTGAAACTTAACGGTCTGATGAAGCATTTGTGAAAGCGCTTACCTACCTGTAGTATGTCTCATTAAAGTTTCTATTTTTATACGGAGTATATTACGGCTTGCAGCAGTTATTGCTTTTTATTTTTACAAGTATACTAAAGTTTATATCTCCGTGGTCACCTCTTAGTTTATATATATAGCTTCCGAATTCATTGAGTTACTTGCGGCTGAGAGGTGTTCATTCCATTGGGAGCTCTACGTATTTTTTATATTTCCTATTAAATTACTGAAGACTTTTAGTGCCTGTATTTCTGAACACATTCCATATATTAACTGTTTATAGTAACTAAAGATAAAGTGCATTAAATGTTTTACTTTATAGTTGTATACTTTTTAAAAAAAAAATTAATTACAAAGCAAAGGTTTACAGAACTACCAGATAGTTCATTTATTTGACATTTGTTTTCATCAGGCGAATTGCTGATATTTTAATTTATAAATATACAAGTGCTGATTTAGAACTAAATTCTAAAATCAGAATCAGCACTTACTGGTCCTTGTAAAAAGTCAATATTTTAACTATAGAATTATCTCATTGTCTGCAATTGTTTCTCACCTCTGTAAGTGACCACTTTAGTGAAGACTGACAATAGGCTTGGATGGAGGGGGGGTTATTATAGTACCAAACCCAATTATCAAACATTATTAGGACTAACTTTCTGAGGCACTTATGCAAACTCAACAGTGTTAACTTTTCTGTGCAATTGCTGAGTCTTGGAGAGTTTTTAGTGAATTATTCTCTGTGTGAATTACTGCCCTGGGGTGCCTTCAAAGATAGTGTGTGCGTAGTGGGAGTTATTACATATGTCATGCATATAATGGTCTTTTTTGTGTTTTAGGACAAAATCTACATTTCTTCATTTCTTAAGTCACATATAACTAGTCTCAAAACCAGTTAACTACTGTGCACTGTAGAATCCCTAAGTGTTATGTGTACTGAGGAATTCCTAACAGCTATTGCCAAGTGTTATGTCTACTGCGGAATTCCTAATAGCTATTCCCAAGTGTTATGTGCACTGCGGAATTCCTAATAGCTATTCCCAAATGTGCACACTGCAGAATTCCTAATAGCTATTTCCAAATGTTATGTGCTCTGCAGAATTCCTAATAGCTATTCCCAAATGTTGTGCACACTGCAGAATTCCTAATAGCTATTTCCAAATGTTATGTGCTCTGCAGAATTCGTAATAGCTATTGCCAAATATTATGTGCTCTGCATAATTCCTAATAGCTATTCCCAAATGTTGTGTGCTCTTCAGAATCACTATACTTCATGGTTGCAAACCATATATAAAACAAGGCATTTTTATCAATTTTGTTTATATGGCTGTATGATCATTGCGCATTTGTTTCCTCTTATGGAATTCACGCCTCTGCTACATAGAACTGTTAGTACGCACATTACAAATGCTATTTCTGATATACTTAATCTGTAAAGTGACTAACGGAATGCAACTTTGTATACATGAATGCATCCAAGGCTACATGTCAATAATACATTTTACCACATAGGTGGAAACCCATTAAGTACAGAGAAAGTTATTAGGGACCTGGGGACCCAAGTTGATAGCAATCTCTCCTTTGAAAACCACATTGCCAAAGTGGTTAGAAAGACCTTCTACATAGCCCACCTCATCATGAAGGGTTTCACATCTAGATCAAGAGAGGTAATCGTGCCCCTTTATTCATCCCTCATCAGGCCCATCATAGAATACAATGCCCCTTTTGGGATGTACCTTACCCGACACCTGCAGCAATTAGAAAGACACCAAAAGTATCTCACCAAGAGGATCAAGGGTCTCAAACAGATGCCATATGCTGCTCGGTTAAAAAACTCCAGCTCTACTCAGTTGCATACCGCCTACTTCGAGGCGATCTATGCCTGATATACAAAGCTATGTCAAATCCAGAATTAATGGACATGCTCCACCTCAGTAAATCTAAATCCCTTAGAGCCACATGCTCGAGGGACTTGAACCTCAGCACAGAAATAAATAGAACTTGCTGGAGGGACAGGTTCATAACCCAGAGGCTCCCTTCGCTCTGAAATAGAATTCCAGTTCATGTGAGGCAGAGCACCTCACTGAATCTCTTCAAGAAGAATCTCGATAGGTGGATGGGGGATCATAGGTTTGCACAGGGATTACTCCCGTGTCACTATTAGACAGAGGCACAGTAAACTAAACCTTAAAAAGGGCACAGTATACTCAAATCAAGGGGTGGCGTAAGCCATACAAAATCGGGCTAGGCTTATAATTGCCCCAGGGCAGATAGCCTAGTATGAACCTATGAACCTATGAAATCAACTTAAACATTTCAAAGACTATATTCGTGTATCAAAAGAAACTCATCTGACTGGGATGAAGTGAATATCAGCTAATATAGAAGCCAAAAGTAGATATATATTATTGCATTTTCCTTGAAATAGAGATATGCCAATGCAAGTGTGTCTTCTGTTAAGTTAGAAGCCTCAAGCACAGCAATATTTTTGTCATTTATGTCTCCGAATTCAGAGCTCTGCTCATTTCATAATTACTTTATATTAGTGAAAATGTGCTTAGGCTGAAATAGTGGCTTGTTCACATGCCCCTGTAAAATTCTAAAATCATTTCATCTGCTAGGACATCTAAGAGAAAACAATGATTTCCAAGGAAGAGTGTTTAAGTCAAAGGAGTCAAAAATCAAAGCAACCTAAAAAATAAGTTCTTCATTGGTAATAACTAAAAGCAAATCAATCAATGCTACGTGTATAACTGCATATTCACAAAACAGTAACGTTACCGTCAGCTCGGAAGTTAAGAAATTATCAAGAGGATGGAGAAGCATTCCTCCTTGCACTCAGCTCATTCTCACATATACATCATGTGCCATGTATTCTACTTGTTCATCTCAGTCATTAAAACCTCCAACTTGTTTTTTCTACTTACTCTCAAATTAGACAACTTGAGATATAATGCAATTAAAAAATACTGCGGGCATCAGTTTAATTAGGATTACTGCTTCACTAAAAAAAAGTTTTAAACAGCTCATCCATTCCAACTTCCTCAGCAGTATATTCGTAACAAATTAAAATGAATATTTCCGTACTTTAACCCAGATGTATTCGGGTATGCACATTAAAATTACATGGCTCCATTTGTTCCATCAAGTATACCAGCCATCAGTTTTAACTAACTGCCATTTTAATCGCATAAATGTACAAAGAAAGAAATTGAATCTACAATCGATTGACAACACTGCTGTAAATATTAGATTGCCACACAGTTGTATGACACCCTTTTGACTTATAACCAAAATGATATCATTCAGTTCTATTACTATAGGTCTTAGATTAAGGAAACTATATACATTTATACCATCTTACAACAGAGTTGGGAATATATGCTGTTATCCAAGTGTGACATTTGCTATAACTTAGGATGGTATGTTCATTTTCTTAAAATTAAGAATGTGATTTTAAGTACAGAAAATGAACTGGAATGCTTCTAAAGGTAAAGAAATGCTGCAGTTAGGTAGCCGTATGTATTCCTGGCATAAAACTGTTAAAGAGAACAGACCTTCCTCCTAGTCAGTGTCACTTTTCAATGTGTTGAGTGATCTAGGCTTTATGGATCTATGTAAAAACGTTTAAACAGGGATCAAAACGTAACTAAAAATCTGCCTTCAATATTCAGTTGCTACCTTTATTCTATAAGTTAATTATGTACCACAAATATAATGTTACTCTCACTGACCTGGTTTTGTGGCTACTGTGTGAATCAGTCAGCGTGCCATCTCTCTCAAATTCTTTGTTCAAGGATTCTGGATAAAGGAAAATTAAGAAAACAAAGGCTTAAAATCAGGGACAATTTTAATTTTAAATATTAGTCTAATTCACTTTAAAAGTTAATAAAGCAAGAGATTGTGCATATACATCCATTTTAATTGATTGACAGCAATGCTTACTGATTTAACAGAAAATAAAAATTTTACAAGGCACAGAGCAAACATGAAGCAAAATCAGAGACATTTGGGAGGTATGCACCCATTTCCCTGACCATAAGCATTGTGGTCAGTGGGATTAAGGGGTATTATTATTTTGTGGTAGATTAACTCCTTCAAAAGCAAACAAGCTCAAGATACATTGCTTAAAGGATTACTGCACAGGTTATGGACCATGCATGATAGATTGGCATTTTGTTTAGTTTACGGGTAAAGCCTGCAAAGATGACTGCAAATCTCCAACAAATGTAATGAGCTTTGAAAATACTGTAATCCTGTCCTTTATTACAAATACTGTCATATGCATTTCAATACCTAAAGCTTGTACATTATTTAGTTATGTAAATATTCTCTGCATGGCAACAACAAAAATGATTTCAGTATTGGTAATTATTTAACAATATGCTTATTAAAGGTTACTTGCATCTTACAATCTAAGACAAGCTTACCCGATGGTCATTAAAGCATTGCTACTTAAACACAAAGCAACAGGGCAATGTGACAGCATGCATTTTCTGAATAATAAGAAGCATAAATCAACAGTATAAAAATATGACAGAAAACCAAAACATTCTGCAAAATCAAAGACAGATGAAAAGCCACTGTTGTACTTGTGTCTACCTTGGATGGGGGGATACTCTGCACACTTACACTGCATAACTGCTCCTTGCCTTGCTTGGGCATATCCAGAGTCACTACATGGGGGAGTGGGGTGCAACAAGTATGTCATAATTTAAAATGTCTCTGGCTGACTGTGATGGCTCTGACGCTCATACCTCTCAACCTCAGAGCAAGAAATCTGGACAAAGCCATACACAGAAGTGGGACACAGGCCCAAAAATAAGGACACTTTTTAAATATTGCTCTTATAAACTTAGAAAGATAAAAGAATAGTAGTAGGTCTTGCATTAGTATGAATTTTCTGAAGGGTATGAAATCTGAAACTCAAATGTCTGCCATTATTTTCTATCTTGAATCTTTAATGATTTGCCACTAATTTGGCAGAAAACCACAATTTTATGAAAAACGGACCAAAAATGAGATGCAAAAATATAAAATTGCCACACAATACAGCTGGGAACCTGTCAAAGAAGGGACACATTTTTAATATTAGTACTGTTAACTTGAGCAGCTGACAAAATAAGGGCATCTACATGCATTTCTGATATAAAAGTAATCTATAGCTCTGATCATTACAGTTATTTATAATTGTAAACCCTCCATGATTTCTTTCAAAGTTGCCATTTTGCAGAGGGATTATTAGGGGGAGAGCAACATTTTGAGCCAAAATTGGGGACAGTTGAGAGGTTTCGATATTCCTAATTCTATAAAATGATTTATTTGCACGTACCTCTCAACCTCTTAATGCAGGAAATCTGGACAAGGCCAAATAAATATATTGGGGAAACATGCAAACAGTACTAAAAATTGCTCTTGTATAAACTTAAGACAATTGAAAGAATTAACAGATATTGCATTAGCATGCATTTTTCTGAAGGTTATCATGTCTGAAACTCAATATCTGTCATTATGTAGTGACTTCATTACTAAATGATATGCCAGAAAACCACAAATTTTATGAAGAACAAACCAAAAATAAGAAGCAAAAATCTATTCATTCTGCAAAAATCTGGACAGTTGAGAGGTATAGTTCAGCCGGGCCTGTCTGAGTTTGCTGCCCTTCTCCCCTCAGAAAATCACGGTAGAATGCAGCCTCCCCCTGCAGCCATTCCAATGTCCCATTCCTTAGTTATTTCGCCTCATTTACCATAAACACTGTAATGTGCATACTGCTTTATTTCTGTGATGATTTGGATTTCATTTGAAAGTTTTATTTTGCATTTTACAGCACAAACTCTAATAGATATCTGCTAAACAAAGCAATGCAGTCTCACAATGAAAATAGACTTAGCATTAAAACTTCTCTGCCCTTGAAACTCACATTCATTGAAACTGCATTGAAACCCACATTCAAAGAAAATACATTTTGCCAGTGGCAGATAAAGATTAACTTTGGGCTGTTTGCAAATCATAGGCCCCTTGAACACGAAACATACACATGCTCTTTGATGCACCTTCTTGATTGTATTAAATTATATTCCTTGTACAAAACAGTACAGTTGTTAGACATTTTTCCAGTACACAATGAAACAAAATGCATGCGCCAATAATGACAAAACTGCCCAATTCAGAACATTTCCATCATAAAAGTCTACTCAAACTTCTACAGTCCACCAGTATCAGTAAATATGCACAATCTCTGAAGTAAAATTCATCTAAATAGTTCCACATTAAAGAAACCTGTAACTAATGAAGAGGTTGCTGCTAGCAAACAACTTTATATGTCATTGTTTCATCTACAAATAAAGTGGTTATTGCCCTTCAGGAATAAATTGTTGCCCATGTTGCATTAAAAAAATGATAAGCTAGTAATATCGCAGTAGGGAATGGATGGCAAACTGATAACAGGTTCATAGTTACTAGGTATCTTCGCCAAAAACGACTGCAGAATCCACCCCATTTACAACACAGTACAGTATCAGCAATACATCTACCTACTGTGGGAGTAGAACCCACAGCCTTCTGCATTAAAAGCAAGTACACTACCTGTTGTGCTATTAACAATGCAAGTAGACGCACCATAAGTAGTACTAAACTTTTGTTCCACTGCAGCTCTCAGCTCCTTATAAAATCTACTCGACACTCTGCTGTATATCTCTGAACTTTGCAGCACAAGAAATCTGGAAAAAGCGAAAATTTATTGGGGGGGGGACAAAAGCCCCAAAACCAGGGACACATTTTAAACATTGCTTGTGTAATGTTGGAAAGTTGCTACAATAAAATTCTGTGTTACCACCACACATTTCACTGCCAAGTCTTGAACCCAGGGGAACCATGTGCAAAACAGTCAAAGCAACATACCACTATGCCAAATCAGCTGTTCTGTGAAAGAGAGGAAGACTGAAACCTAAATGATTATCATTTAGTGAATTCAGTTCTCACCATAGCTGTCAACCTCTTAGCACAAAACAACTGAACAAAGCCAATAATGGGGGAATACAGCCCTCAGACATATTCAGTGAATTCAGTTCTCACCATACCTCTCAACTTCTTAGCAAAAACACATGGACAAAGTCAGTAATGGGGGACTACAGCCCCCAAACATATTCAATGAATTCAGTTCTCGCCATAGCTCTCAAACTTAGCACAAAAAACCTGGAAGAAGCCAATAATGGGGGAATACAGTCCCAAAAATAAGGACACATTTCAAATATCCATGTTATAAACTTAGAAAATTGCTCGAATAAATGGCCATGTACTTTCTGAAGAATATGAAGTCTGAAATGCAAATGCCTGTTATTTTTGACATTTGTTAACCAGGAAAGTCTGACTTGGAACAAAAGCCAATTTTTAGCAGAGCAGGGAGAAACACTCCAGACACATGTCTTTGTAAAATGGGAAGACATGCAGACTCCACACAGAAAGCACCCCAGCCAAGAATCAAACCAGAGAACATGTAGCTGTCAGACAACAATGCTACCAGTGCACCACTGCACTACTGACTTTGCTAGGAACAATAAACATACAGAAACCACAGATTGTATGAAGAACAGAACAAACATGATGCAAAAATCTGCAAATTTTTACAAATGGTGGTGGGTAGGGAATTCAGGCCCTTACCACCTGCACCCAAGGTACAGGGTTCAAGCCTGAGTATTTTCTACCCACCACCATGTGTTCTCTCTAGCCACCAGTATATAGCAACTGGGGCATTACACACACACACACACACACACACACACACACACACACACACACACACACACAGCAGCAGATTAAAATCCATTCGTCCTCTGCAGCAGCCCACTCAAGCTATACAAATCAACCGTCCAGCCTCCGTAGCAGCCCATGCAAGCTATACTTGTTTCCCTGTGAGATGAAAGTAGGCTGGAGACTCCAGCCTGTGGGCAATGCAGTCTGGTGTCCTTCCAGTCTGTGCGATCATCACCGCACAGACTTCTGGGCTACAGGGGAGAGATCCCTTTCTTCCCTGTCCGGACTGCCTAACACAGCAGTCTGGAGTTCTGGGAGTACCAGGAACTACAAGCATGCATGTGTGGAGTTCCAGTACTCACAATTTATTTTTTATTCTTTTCTTTTTACAGGTGGGGGGGGGACTCACGATTTATTTTTTTATTCTTTTTTCTTTCTACAGGTGGTGTGGGGCTGCAGTCCTATAGCACGAGCTGCCCCTGCTCACAAGATAGTCTTTAAAATAATAAATCCCCCATAAAGGCCAAGATTTTAAACAAGCTACATCTTCTTACTTTCCCCTCATTATTTCTGAAAGCTGTACATCTGTCTTCCTTAATGACAATCCACATATAACTTCTGCCTACTAGTCCTGACGCACAGTGTATAACAAAAAAATACATATATTAAAACCTCACCACCTTTTGACCAAAAAAAATTCTGAAGAATAGGTACGCTGAAAGAAGACCTCTGCCATGTTGTTCCCTACACTTTGCAAAAATAACCCCATAGAGACTGTTGATATGCCACCAGCAAATCTGTTGTACTTGTATGAGAAACAAGCCCTTCTTATGAAAAATCAATACAAAACCAATTCAAAACGTTAGGCTAGAAAGGAACTTAATGCTATGATTAAAATCAAGGATATTTCTATGAAGGCGTGGAAATATCTGTTGGAGACATATATGTTAACCTGAGAAACAAAGCAAAACAGCCTATTAGAGGGAAAAGGATTTCTATATCTATTCATAACAAACCTCTTTCTCTCAAAAAAAAAATATATATATATATATATATAAATATAAATATTTATATATATTTATATAGATAGAAATATATATATACATATATAAATAGAAATATATATATATATATATAAATATATATATATATATATATATATATATATATATAAATATAAATATATATATATATATAAATATATATAAATATATATATATATATATATATATATATATATATATATATATATATATTATATATATAAATAAATGGATTCACTTCAAAATCCTGAAAGCTCAATATACTGAAAACTCATAATACCAAATCTAATAATATAGAAAAACATGCAGGACACGAACACTGATTATATTGCAGCAGAAATACATACATAAACAAATTACCCTTCTACAATTATAAGCAGGAGGGCAAGGGCCCCTGCACCCCCCACACCCCCTGCTACTTAAATATATCAACTCCGAAGTTGCACTTCACAGAAGACAATAGCAAACATACCATTACATGCTTCATGACTGCCTGTTGTAACCTTAGTCATATTTCATTTTAATGTACTATACAACAACATAACTCATCTTAGAGTAGTGAAATGTGATCTCAGAGTTGATATATTTAAGTAGCAGGGGGTGTGGGGGGTGCAGGGGCCCTTGCCCTCCTGCTTATAATTGTAGAAGGGTAATTTGTTTCTGTATGTATTTCTGCTGTCATATAATCAGTGTTCATGTCCTGCACGTTTTTCTATATTATGAGATTTGGTATTACGAGTTTTCAGTATTTTGAGCTTTCAAGATTTTATATTCAGTGTTTTGAGAGTCAGGATTATGAGCTTTCAAGATTTTGAAGTGAACCTATATATATATATATATATATATATATATATATATATATATATATAGACACACACATACATATACAAGAATAAATATTATGCATTGCTAATTGTTCCATGGGGCCCTATTTTACAAGAGTCCATTCCTCCTCTTTCAATTCTCTTGCTAAATAACCTCTCTACACCCCTTTCTATTTTTCAGTCAGACAAAAATAAAAGAACTTGAAAAACATCACAAACTAAATCGCTCTTTACTCAGCACCAGGCACTGCTGGACTCCGTTCCTGGTTTCTAAACGTATGTCGTGATCAGTGAGCTCACGCCTTGTACCCAGTCTTCGATCTATGTCTCTATACCAAGAAGATTCCACGTTATACACAAGCGAGCCATAGGCGACACCTTTTTTGAAAGTTCATAATCTGTCATCTTGGAATGATAGGAGGCCCATTTTCAGGCTACCAACTCTCTGTCTGTTTATATTCACAAACATAGCAAGCTATTCCACAACTAATATATCAGGATCGGAGGACAGAAAACAGCACCGTTCGTCTTTATTGACTTTTTCTCAGTGCTGGCAAGGCAGTCTAATAGGTTTAGTCATCAAAGACCTCACAAAATTTTTTTTGTCTAGTTTACTTAACTTACTACTTCAAGCCTTCAGTGCTGAATGAAAAAACACAAAAGTCCTGGACGATTCAAATATTTGATCTCCAACAGAAACTCTCTGTAAAGTTAGCCACGTCTATCACCCAGAAAAGCTCTCAAAGTGTACGGGCCAAGAATTCATCAATCATTTCTCCTTCAAACTCTCCAGCATATTTTTCACAAAAACATCCACAACTTCATCACATCCCATACTAAGAAACCTTTCATGGTGATCTATAAGTCTAGGCCTGACACTATCACAAACAGGAGTTAGAAAATTATTTCGCCTTACTTTCCAAATTGCTGCAGAAAAGACATGCGCTACTAAATATACCTGAAAAACAAAAGCCATGATTTTAGAACTGACTAAATGACTCACCAGTCATTGTTGACTTTCAGACCATATTTAATAACTATGATATAGTCACATCTGCAAACCACTTACATTACATTACCTAGGTTCATGACTTCATCAACATTTAAATGTTCAGCATCACATAATATCAAAACAGTAAATAAATATTAGATTGCTCTTTTTCTCAGTAAAGGATTTCAATGTTTTCCTCACTGGAAAGTGTATGGGCAATCAGTAAAGGTACCTTTTTATTACAACCTTAATGTGCCCTCCCTATCACCACAGTATCAAAGAAGAATTTTTCAACTTTACAAGAAATTAGAAACTATATTTACAGGAGTATTACCCTATTCCTTAAAAGCAGACCACCGCTGTCTTACTCTAGAAAACAGAGTCCAAATGTCATCAGTATAACTATGTAATGCCAAATACAGTACCTTTTTCACTGCCACAAAATGTTGGGAATTATGCACTAAATTCAGAAGTTAAAATCCTGCTGTAAAGGATGCATATCATGTTTTCAACCATTTCGTCATTCTCGCTCTGTCTAGCTTAATTTTCCTTATTCCTTTTTGGATGTTTTGCTATTAGCTTTTCAGTTTGTGCAATTCAATTAGAGCTGATTATTTCAGTGTACTGAAATAACCTGTTAATGTACCAGAAGTAGTACAATTTGAGTAAGTACTAAATGTACCCTAATACTGCAACATTATCCTACATTCTGAAGTTTTAAAACATTTGCAGATGGCATCTGGCTATGCACAGTTAGGAATTCAAGAAGTGCATTTTTGCCTACAGTGGAAAAAAATTCCCTTTTTACCATTAGCAAGATTTGTGATGTGGTTTTAAAATAACAGACAGACGGACAGATATACTGAGTTACTAATAAATCCATACTTCTACGCTAATTTGTGTAAGCTTTGTTCCATTACAAATGCCGGGATGAATGCAGTAGTCGATACCATCTCCTGTTTGTTTTTTTTTTCTAATCATGTATTAATAATTGCAGTCAGACACAGGTATGAGGCAAGATATGATAAATGAGAATTGAAAGTACGACTCCAAGTACATACCAAGTCAGAGAAAAGTGCATGCAACAAATGCATAATAGATACAAACTAACAAAACATAAACAGATCAGTTCTTAAAGTTAAGTCAGTGACTTCTTTTAACAAAGATAAAGTGATTATAGGGATATTTGGCTTCATACTAGGAATGTATCTCACTGCTACACCAAATATATAAATAAATACAAATAACCATTTCCTGACTAGGTATAGCTCTGATATTTGTCATCAAATGAAACTAATTTCAGACAGTAATACACACACACACACACACACTCTGTCTGTATATATATATATATATATATATATATATATATATATATATATATATATATATCAGTGTATATAAAAAGTTTACACACCCCTGTTAAAATGCCAGGTTTTTGTGATATAAATAAATGAGGCCACAAATAAATAATTTCAAAACTTTTTCCACCTTTAATGTGACCTATAACCTGTACAATTCAATTGAAAAACAAAGAAATCTGTTAGGGGAAAAATATAAAAAAATAAAAAAATGTACAATACGCTGGTTGCACAAGTGTGCACACCCTTAAACTAATATTTTGTTGTGTGTGCACACCCTTAAACTAATACTTTGTTGTGTGTGCACACCGTTAAACTAATACTTTGTTGAAGCACCTTTTGATTTAATTACAGCATTCAGTCTTCTTGGGTAGCAGTATATCAGCATGTCACATCTTATCTTGGCAACATTTGCCCACTCTTCCCTGCAAAAGCACTCCAAATCTGTTAGATTGTGAGGGCATCTCTTGTGCACAGCCGTCTTCTGGTCACTCACAGATTTTCTATTGGATTTAGGTCTGGGCTGTGGCTGGGCCATTCCAAAACTTTAATTTTCTTCTAGTAAAGCCATTCTTTTGTTGATTTGGATGTATGCGTGGGGTCATTGTAATGTTAAAAGGTGAAATTTCTCTTCATCTTCAGCTTTCTAGCAGACACCTGAAGGTTTTGGGCCAAAAGTGGCTGGTATTTGGAACTGTTCATAATTCCCTCCACCTTGGCTAAAGCCCCAGTTCCAGCTGAAGAAAAGCACCCCCAAAGCATGATATTGCCACCACAACGTTTCACCATGGAGATGGCATTTTTTTGGTGATGCAAAGTGTTGTTTTTGCGCCAAACATAGCGTTTGGAATTGTGACCAGAAAGTTTAACTTTGGTCTCATCAGACCATAACAGATTTTCCCACATGCTTTGGGAGACTTGATGTATTGTTTTGCAAATTTTAGCCAGGCCTGGATGTTTTTGTGTGTAAGAAAAGGCTTCAGTCTTGCAACCCTACCTCATAGTCCAGACATATGGAGAATATGGGAGATTGTTGTCACATGTTGTACACAACCAGTACTTGCCAGAAATTCCTGCAGCTCCTTCAGTGTTACTATAGGTCTCCTGGCATCCTCCCTGACCAGCTGTTGTCTTGTCTTTTCATCAGTTTTGGAGGGACGTCCATTTCATTGCAACGTTACTGTTGTCCCATATTTTCTCGACTTTTTGATGACTGCCTTCACTGTGTTCCATGGTATATTCAATGCTGTGGAAATATTTTTGCACCTTTCTCCTGACTGATATCTTTCAACAATGAGATCCTGTTGATGCTTTGTAAGCTCTCTGTGAACCATGGCTTTTGCTGTAGCAGGCAGCTGAGTAAATGTCAGGAAAATCCTACTAGGACAGCTGAACTTTATTTGGGGTTAATCAGAGTCTCTAATTGATGGCAGGTGTGTACCCAAGAAGACTGAATGCTGTAATTAAATCAAAAGGTGCTTCAACAAAGTATTAGTTTAAGGGTGTGTGCACTTATGCAACCAATGTATTGTACATTTTTTATTTTTTATATTTTTCCCCTAACATATTTGTTTGTTTTTCAATTGAATTGTACAGGTTATAGGTCACAGTAAAGGTGGGCAAAGTTTTGAAATTATTTATTGTGGTCTCATTTTTTATATCACAAAAACCTGGCATTTTAACAGAGGTGTGTAAACTTTTTATATCCACTGTGTGTGTGTGTGTGTGTGTGTGTGTGTGTGTGTGTGTGTGTGTGTGTGTATATATATATATATATATATATATATGTATATATATATATATATATTTATATATACACATACATATACATATCATAAATATCACCCCTTCTTGGTATTTCATTTGATCTGAAATCTGTGACCAAAATTAAAAAAAATTACAAAATACCTGTCACCATGTATGCCACAAAACAAGACTGAATTGGATTTGTTTGATTTTAACCACGTTTTTAATAGTGGATTTAAATGGATGGCTCTGCATTTTAAATTTCAATCATCCAAAGAGGTGCGCTCTAACAAAAAAAACTGTGTCTTCTACTGCTCCAGTTATTTCAATAAACAAGTGTGTTAGCGTTGCAGAGTGTTCTTGCTATTTGACCCCATCACCCAGAGATTAGATGTATGACTTCAGATTAAGAAAAGAAATAGAAATAACGGAACAACACTCAGTCCTGCTGGGTGCAAACATAATAGCCACTGTTATGTAGTTTATAGGTTCATAGAATAGTACTAGGCTAACTGCCCGTATGAGCTATTTTAAGCCTAGCCAATTACCCCTTGTGAGACTCAAACCCGCCACCTTGTGTTTGTAAAGCAAACACCTTAACCATTAGGCCACACATGCACATAGGGATAGCGGAGACTGACTTTCCTGAGTGCCTTAAAAATACAAATCTACTGCACTTTTCTTTGAACAACATATATATTTATGTAATTCAAGATAGGTTTTCTACTTTGGAAACACACTTGCACGCAGATACCCAAACTGGCACACCTGAATTTGAACATCATTACATCTATTGTATGCCTTATTTCCGAAAATACATGGGCTACAATGGTCATTATATAGGTGATGTATTATTTGTATGAATTGATAAGCCTACAATGGTCATTATTGAATTGATAAGCCTACAATGGTCATTATATAGGTGATGTATTATTTGTATGAATTGATAAGCCTACAATGGTCATTATATATGTGATGAATTATTTATATACAGTGCTGAATTCTCATAAGTTCTTTCTTTGCTGCAGATGGAAAAAGTTTTAAATAAATGAAGCAATGGGTTCTACTATCTCAGTTTTGTATAACAAATCCCATGTTAGTATCAGCACTTCCCAAGATTAAAATAATTTTCATTCTCCAGTTTGTAAATGCTCTTTGCCAAATAAGGAGTCAAGGAAGGCTAAATGCAATTGTTCCATTCACTCCTTTTTTATGATTGTGCAATAGAATATCAGAAAATGAGGGTTTTGTAGCATACATAGCATTAATGTATTACATGTTTATTTTGTTCATTATGTGCAACATCAGAAATAAATCACAGCTGTCATACTTCTGTAAAAGGTCAAACCGAGTAGCAAAGTGGAGAAAAGCCCTGACTACTGCCAAAGTGACCTAACAAAGATAAGTGGAGCACGTTTCTGTTTAACATGCTGTGGGAAGGATGGTTAGGCCTATCATGGCAGGCAATTCTGTCCATCCAAAGCATCAGGTGCCTCCTACGAGGGTGCAGCAATAAAAATGATGATCCTGGGATGGTTAATAATCGATTAGGCTGTAAATACAGTATTCCTCATTCTTGGTGCATCAGAGCACATTGTGGCTTTTGCTGTCATGCAGGTCAGTCGCTCTTTGCTCTGGTGGAAGATTTAGGACCTTTCCTATATTCCCCTCATTCTCTGCATGCAGGCATATTCACAATGCTTCATCAAGGCTGCCTCGGTGATGGCCCCTTGGATGGTTCTTGCTCCTGTGCGGGAAAATGGTCTGAATGTCCATTGAGAGAATCGCGACTGCATGCATGCGTGGGTGCAGAAAAACTTCATTTAAAAGTGTTTTTACAGGAGGAAGCCTGTCTGAATCTCTGACTCCCCAATATGGGAGATACAGTAGAATCCATATAACTCCTATCTATATTTACATCTATCTATCCATACACATGAACATCAAGCTCACACATTGTAATGAGAGAAATCTTCAGGATACTGCATTCTCTATTTTGTGATACAAAACCTGTTCTTCACACATTATTGATTTTACTTAAGAGTATAGATCAGCAGTGAGTTATGTATGAGCTTGACAGCCCTATTACATCTTTTGCATCATTTATTTCCTTATAAGATAGCAACTCCTGTTTAATCCACTAAGTTTATACATAAATACATTAATACAAATAAAAATGCAATCATCTTTGTCAGTGTGGGTTATGGATAGGCTATGAAGTCTATTGTGACACTGCAATAGCAGAACAAAATAAAATTGCATTTTGCTACCAAGAGGTCTGTCAGATAAAGCAGAAGATGAAGGCTATGCACTGCTTATCAGCATAATCCTGTTTTTTTTTTTTTCCCTCTCCATTTACTAATTACATGACACCAAGGAAGACACTTAACTAGAAATTGTTCCCAGTCTTGGGAACATATTTTTTGGGAGTGTAAAAAGTTAGTCTCCTTTAAAAATTATCTTTAGACAACAGAAATACTTGGTGAGTTTAATGTTGGTGACTGGCAAGAAGGCAACTACTAGAAAATGGAAAACAAAGTCTAAATTAACCATACTAGAAATAGTGAATGTAGTAACAGAGGTAAAAGAATTGGAAGCGGGCTCTTTAGAACAAAAGTAGGCACACATTACATAGAAAAAATGGGAATTGTGGGAACAATGCATGCAGAATAATGTTTTGCAGGAGAAATGAAATTTAATGGAAGGCAGGAATTGAAGGAGCTTGGTAGTGTTTGTCTGATAACTGGAGAGAAGTGATGTATAATGTTTTCAAGTGAAAATATCAATTTGCTTTGTTTTCATTTATATAAACTTATGAGTGCCTATGTTATAAGTGATAATTCAATAAAGATATTTCTTATTAAAAAAAAAAAAAAAAAGAAAATTCACCCAGGCCTCCAGTGAAAATGAGCATAAGCCCAGATAGGCAACCTTGTCCCATTAGTGAGCTAACATGGGTGATCTGATCATGATAGCAAATTGCAGCTCCTGTAAGCACTTGCATATCTCCCAGTTACTGCACATCTCCCAGTTACTGTCCCATACTCACAGTTATGCAAAATAAACACACACACACCACAGTACTCATTCCTGACCCGTCTCCCTTCTCATGTGTCCCCTACCCTGTTATCTCTGTAATAATTGAAGTGCCATTACAGCTTGTGTCTAGTATGGCCAGTTGCTAGTTGTGTCCCCTCAGCACCTGTTCACTGTAATAGTTTATGTGCAGCTATGGCACATTTGTAGTCTCCTAGGTATCTCTATTGCTTCTCTCTACTGACTGATCCCTGTATTTCTAAATGCCATTATAGCACATAAAGGTAAAAATCCCTGATGTCTAGTGCTCCTCCATCTACCCACTGGTCCCTTTCAAAGTTGCTGTTGTTATGCCACTTAATAGTAGTATAATCCCTAGTGTATAGTGATGCCCCCCACCCACAATCCCACTACCAGAGTCAGGTTCAGTAGATGACCTTTTGGCAATGTTCATTACCATGGGGGCAGTCGTGTATATCTACACAGCCATGTGATTTTGATTTTCTGAATCACTTGGAATGTCGATGTCTTCCTGAAAGTGGTTCTGAGGTTGAGAGCACATGGCTAATTAGTATATTCCACATGCTGATGTCTTCCTTAAAGTGGTTCTGATGGAGAAAGCACATTGCTAATTAGTATATTCCACATGTCGGTGTCTTCCTGAAAGTGGTTCTGATGGAGACAGCCACATTGCTAATTAGTATATTCCACATGTCGGTGTCTTCCTGAATGTGGTTCTGACGGAGAGAGCACATTGCTAATTAGTATATTCCACATGTCGGTTTCTTCCTGAAAGTGGTTCTGAGGTAGAGAACACATTGCTAATTAGTATATTCCACATGTTGGTGTCTTCCTGAAAGTGGTTCTGAGGGAGACTGCACATTGCTAATTAGTATATTCCACATGTTGGTGTCTTCCTGAAAGTGGTTCTGAGGTAGAGAGCACATTGCTAATTAGTATATTCCACATGTTGGTGTCTTCCTGAAAGTGGTTCTGAGGTAGAAAACACATTGCTAATTAGTATATTCCACATGTCGGTGTCTTCCTGAAAGTGGTTCTGATGGAAGGAGTGCATGGCTTATCAGTATATTCCACATGCCGGTGTCTTCCTGAAAGTGGTTCTGATGGAGAGAGCATATTGCTAATTAGTATATTCCACATGTCAGTGTCTTTCTGAAATTGGTTCTGATGGACAGCACATTGCTAATTAGTATATTCCACATTTTGGTATCTTCCTGAAAGTGGTTCTGAGGGAGACAGCACATTACTAATTAGTATATTCCACATGTCGGTTTCTTCCTGAAAGTGGTTCTGAGGTAGAGAACACATTGCTAATTAGTATATTCCACATGTTGGTGTCTTCCTGAAAGTGGCTCTGACAGAGACAGCACATTGCTAATTAGTATATTCCACATGTTGGTGTCTTCCTGAAAGTGGTTCTGAGGTAGAGAACACATTGCTAATTAGTATATTCCACATGTCGGTGTCTTCCTGAAAGTGGTTCTGATGGAGACAGCACATTGCTAATTAGTATATTCCACATGTCGGTGTCTTCCTGAAAGTGGTTCTGATGGAGGGAGTGCATGGCTTATCAGTATATTCCACATGTTGGTGTCTTCCTGAAAGTGGTTCTGAGGTAGACAGCACATTGCTAATTAGCATATTTCACATATCGGTGTCTTCCTGAAAGTGGTTCTGCTGGAGACAGCACGTAGCTAATTAGTATATTCCACATGTCGGTATCTTCCTGAAAGTCGTTCTGAGGTAGAGAGCACATTCCTAATTAGTATATTCCACATGTCGGTGTCTTCCTGAAAGTGGATCTGCCGGAGTGAGCACATGGCTTATCAGTATATTCCACATGTCGTTGTCTTCCTGAAAGTGGTTCTGAGGTAGAGAGCACATTGCTAATTACTATATTCCACATGTCGGTGTCTTCCTGAAAGTGGCTCTGGCAGAGAGAGCACATTGCTAATTAGTATATTCCACATGTTGGTGTCTTCCTGAAAGTGGTTCTGCGGGAGACAGCACATGGCTAATTAGTATATTACTCATGCCGGTGTCTTCCTCAAAGTGGCTGTGAGGTAGAGAACACATTGCTAATTAGTATATTCCACATGTCGGTGTCTTTCTGAAAGTGGTTCTGATGGAGGGAGTGCATGGCTTATCAGTATATTCCACATGTTGGTGTCTTCCTGAAAGTGGTTCTGAGGTAGAGAGCACATTGCTAATTAGTATATTCCACATGTCTGTGTCTTCCTGAAAGTGGATCTGCCGGAGTGAGCACATGGCTTATCAGTATATTCCACATGTCGTTGTCTTCCTGAAAGTGGTTCTGAGGTAAAAAGCACATTGCTAATTACTATATTCTACATGTCGGTGTCTTCCTGAAAGTGGCTCTGCCAGGGAGAGCACATTGCTAATTAGTATATTCCACATGTCGGTGTCTTCCTGAAAGTGGTTCTGATGGAAGGAGTGCATGACTTATCAGTATATTCCACATGCCGGTGTCTTCCTGAAAGTGGTTCTGATGGAGAGAGCATATTGCTAATTAGTATATTCCACATGTCAGTGTCGTTCTGAAATTTGTTCTGATGGACAGCACAATGCTAATTAGTATATTCCACATGTCAGTGTCTTCCTGAAAGTGGTTCTGACAGAGGGAGTGCATGGCTTATCCGTATATTCCACATGTCGGTGTCTTCCTGAAAGTTTTTCTGAGGTAGACAGCACATTGCTAATTAATATATTCCACATATCGGTGTCTTCCTGAAAGTGGCTCTGACAGAGAGAACACATGGCTAATTAGTATATTCCACATGCCGGTGTCTTCCTGAAAGTGGTTCTGACAGAGAGAACACATTGCTAATTAGTATATTCCACATGTCGGTGTCTTCCTGAATGTAGTTCTGATGGAGACAGCACATTGCTAATTAGTATATTCCACATGTCGGTGTCTTCCTGAAAGTGGTTCTGATGGAGGGAGTGCATGGCTTATCAGTATATTCCACATGTTGGTGTCTTCCTGAAAGTGGTTCTGATGTAGACAGCACATTGCTAATTAGTATATTCCACATGTTGGTTTCTTCCTGAAAGTGGTTCTGAGGTAGAGAACACATTGCTAATTAGTATATTCCACATGTTGGTATCTTCCTGAAAGTGGTTCTGAGGGAGACAGCACATTGCTAATTAGTATATTCCACGTGTTGATGTCTTCCTGAAAGTGGTTCTGAGGTAGACAGCACATTGCTAATTAGTATATTCCACGTCGGTGTCTTCCTGAAAGTGCTTCTGCCAAAGAGAGCACATTGCTAATTAGTATATTCCACATGTCGGTGCCTTCCTGAAAGAGGTTCTGCCGTGCCTTCCTGAAAGTGGTTCTGCCGGAGAGAGCACATGGCTTATCAGTATATTCCAGCTGCTGGGCTGTCTCATTGGCATTCAGCATGGCTTCAGAAGTAGCCCTATATGGTGCTGCACAGCATTAGTATATTCCACATGTCTGTGTCTTCCTGAAAGTGGATCCTGCTGAATTCACTGAGTTGTACACATTGTAGTACCTTCATGAATTTCCCCTGGAGCCAGACTGCAAAAAACAAAAAAAAAATCGAATGGCTGAAATGTCTTCATAGTTTGGAAAACTCTGTTGCAGTTAAGATTATGTTACTTCATTGTAGCCACATAACCACATGCCTCCAATCCTTGTCTGCTAGACCACACATTGAAATGCACTGAAAATGAGTGCTAATGTTGTTATTCCAGCTGCTGGGCTGTCTCATTGGCATTCAGCATGGCTTCAGAAGTAGCCCTATATGGTGCTGCACATTCTTTATGGAAAAATGTGAAGAATCTTGAGGTTTTGTTTTTGGTTATATGAAGTGTGAGTACAGTTACATTTTCCAGAACAGAACTTCTTCAGAAGGGGAATGGAAGCAATTTTTCAGTTTGCTGGTGTCTGCTCACTTTCAGTTATTGTATATTACAATCATAGATTTAGTATACTTAAATAAATATGGATATTCAGAGAAGCTTGCCTTTGCACTGATTTTGTAATGTTTTGTGTTTCAGCATTGATCTTTGTGTTTTGTTTACTAGATTCATATGATTTGTTTAATTTTATCAGAATTGTGGTTTTGCCTTCATCAATAGGACATATTATCCTCTTGCATCTTTTAGCAATTTTGCATTTTATTTTTTCACATGTAATCAGTTACATAATAGCAAGTAACTCTCTATTAGTATGTTTCAACCATGAATGTGTTTGTCACTGTTGAAAAACATTCCTTCAAGGAGGTATGTGATATAAAGTTTTGCCATGTTTTATTTGCCCATTTTGAAACTGTTAACGTTATTACCCATCTCTGTGGTAAATGCATGTCTCTGAGTCCTACCACATGAAAGGTCCATTTTTTCCAAATTTTGCACATTTGCTTTAAGGGTGTGCCATCTCAGTGGATGCAGTATTAAGTTAACAGGTGTAACAGACAAAGTCTCCAACTTGGTAGTTTGCTTGTTTTTTTATTGTGGCAAAAAATTTAACTGAACTTTCATCAAATAGTGCTCCGATATTCATATTATGTCTCCCCATACCTCTCAAGCTCAAGAAATCTGGACAAAGCCTTAAATAAAACTTGGACAAAGGCCCAAAAATAAGGGCAATTTTTAAATATTGCTCTTACAAACTTAGAAAGTTGATAACATGATTTGCTTTAGCTTGCATTTTCTGAAGGGTATGAAGTCTGAAACTCAAATATGTGTCTTTTTCTAGTTTCAGTCTTTAGTGATTTGCTACTAGTTTGCCAGGAAACCACAATTTTATGAAAAATGGACCAAAAACATGCGGCAAAAATCTGGACATTCTGCGAAAATCTGTACAATTGAGATGTATGAATTGTCCACATAGCTGTACCAAAATAAAGAATTAAAAAAAACCTCCAGACGAATAATTATTATAGCTGATTCACTAAAAGCTATGTTTGAAGAAGCTAGCAGAAGAAATCCTTACCTTGTCAAAGACATCTCATGACAAAAACCCTATCACTAATTATACACTATTTCAGCAACATCCTTTTGGCCGTCTTAGTCTATTGAGCTCTATTGAAACATAATAAAGTATATTAATAGGAGCACATATCAAGCTGATGTCTACTGGTATACATACATGGACAGTGGAGAGTGACTTGCCCCAAAAAACATTGCATTAATTGGACAAGAAAACAATAAAAAATGCTTCATGTTTATCAAATGATCCATAAAAATACTACATACCGAGAGATAGTAGGGGCTTCCTCAAAACTGGCTACATCTATAGGTCTACAGTCGGGACTACTTCCATATTTGTTTATCTCATGAGATACAAGCACAGTGAAAGTTTTAGAGCATGAACAGAAGTATAAGATGACTTCTTTACTTAGATTAGCAGAAGCATTTTAGAAAGGAGTGGAAATGGAAATCAGAAGTAGATGATAATCAGTCTGCAACTGAGTGCCACAAAGTCAAAGAAAGCAAATAATAAAAAAGACAATTAGAAAGTAAACAAATGTAGTTGGCAAATATAGAAAAGTACTACAACAGCTATATGACACAAGAATGGTGAATTTAAACGCAAAGATAAAATTCTAAGCTGCCACTATAAGTAGACGAAAGTGAATGAAATCAGGATCGCAATCTCCAAAATGTATTTGCTGAAAATATCTTGCTAAAAAACATTTTTAATTGTTTTTGCAGGGGGGGGGGGGGCTCTCTTCACATCCTGATGTGTGGCCACAAACTTATATACTCCAGATCTACAGTTCCACCAACTTGAAGAAGGGGAAAATTCCCCAAAAACAGAATCACTTTTAAAACAACTTGCTGACGGTGATTTCCTATGGAAGAACTCCTATCATCAGAAAGATGAAGCTCAGGCAGTCAAAGCTGGACAGTCCCAGCTTTACCCACCAGTTGTTGTGTCTTTCGGCTTTTCCCGGTTAGGGGTCGCCATAGTGGAACTCCGGTCCGCTAATGATTGGCAGTAGATTTTTTTACGTGCCGACTTGCTGGGCCTGACGCACAACCTTCAACGAAGGAACGCATGTCGCCACACAGAAGACACACTAACTGAGAATTGAACGCGACATTACCAAAATGCTAATAATGGCAGCCCAGGACAGTGGGTTACATAAAAATCATTTTACAAAGTTGGAGAAACAGACAATTGCATGTTTTCAAAAACAGAACTGGAAACAGCTGATCATCTCATAGCTGAATGTGATATATTCATAAATGAGGGTTTGTATATACTGAAAGGCACATTAATGTGGTAGGGTTTTGCACTGCTGAAAGGCGCATTAATGCGGCAGTGTATTGCACTGCTGAAAGGCACATTAATGTGGTAGGGTGTTGCACTGCTGATAGGCACATTAATGCGGTAGGGTGTTGCACTGCTGAAAGGAATATTAATGCAGTAGGGTGTTGCACTGCTGAAAGGAACATTAATGTGGTAGGGTGTTGCACTGCTGAAAAGAACATTAATGTGGTAGGGTGTTGCACTGCTGAAAGGAACATTAATGTGGTAGGGCGTTGCACTGCTGAAAGGGACATTAATGTGGAAGGGTGTTGCACTAGGGACTGAGAAAATCTACAATGCAGAAGTAGCTGAGAAGCATTGGACAGGAGTCACAAAGCATTTTAAAGAATATTGGAGCTCAAATCACATGAAATCACCTAATATCAACAGTTACTGAAACAGATACAAGAAAACTAGATAAAGTAGTCCAAGAGAAAAAAAGGAGGAAAAACATAGTACTAAGCAATGAAATAGCTACACAAACTGTCTATAGTGTGTTATGTATTGAAAAAGACAAACTTACAAAGGTCAGAATTTTCATTCACAACTAGAGCTATGTGGAAAAAGCAACCCAGGCAGTTCAAATAATATTAGGAGCAACATAATTAATTAAAAAGAACTTTCAACTGTACTTAAATAAGCCACCAATACATGCAACCCAGTAAAAACTGCAAAAGGAAGCAATTCTGAGAATATTGTTTGTGCTGAAAAGAGCACTCCTGGCAAACATCAAAGACTAAGGCAATACTAATTTAATGAAATGTAATCATTCCCTGACACAGGAATGGGGTCACTTCCTACCATGGTATTAGAAATCCAAAACATTTGGATAAATTAATATGAGAGTGAGACTGGGCACTAATGAAATTCTAACTATCCTCCTCTGTGGTTATGCAATTGCAGAAACATGAAATTAATTGTAAAGTTTTCATGAAGGCTGAAAGCATCCGTCGTTTATGAGTATATAATGTAGCAATAACCCATGACTGGATGTGGTTAATGCTACATTTACCCATGGTCAGTGTGGTTTGGTCAAAAGGCCGAAGCCTGAGTGACCAAACAAAGCCAACCATAGGTAAATCCAACATTACCCACACCCAGCCACGAGTTATTGCTATGATACAATGACATTAAGAAAAAAAACTTACTTTTCTTAAATGATGTAATTTTATAATGGCACCGTGGTGTTCTTCCACTTTAATTTTATATCTTGGGTTTGCTTGATGTACTGTGCATGCATATGGGACTTTTGCTCCCATGCTTACACAGTACACTGGTGGTTTGCAAAGAAATGTAGATGGGGAAGGTGTTCATAAGCTACTGTGTCAGCCACAATGTTCTGCATACAGGAAGAATCAGGTACATTTATATATTTTTTTTAAATGTTCCCAGTTCTTCTTGACTGCAGAACATTGTGGCTCACTTAGTAGCCTAAGAACACCTCTCAGATCTACAATACTGTTTGTCTCAACCTATTAAAGCAAGAAATCTGGACTAAGCTGTAAATAATGGGGGAATAAAGGTCCAAAAGTAGGGACAGTTTTTAAGTATGGCTGTTACAAATTAAGAAAATCGACTGAACAACAGGTTTTGCATTAGGATTAATTTCCTGAAGGGTAGGAAGTCAAACTCAAATGCCTGTCATTATTTTCCAATTTTAACCTTCAATGATTTGCCAAAAAAACACACTTATGAGAACAGACCAAAAATCTAAAGTAAAAATATGGGCATTCTGTGAAAATATGTACAGTTGAGACTTATGACTGGGAGTTGTATATGCCTATAAGAAAGTCCGACTGCTCAATGATACTTCAGTGGCCAGACTTTTACTGTTGGTACATTCTCAGTTTACAATGGGCACGCTGGTTGGGCAGACCAATCAGCATGGTCATTTTTGAATTTTAATGGACAGTCATTGTATCATTAAGCAATAACCCATGCCTGGGTGTGGGGAATGCTGGATTTAACCATGGTTGGCATGGTTTGGTCACGAGGACAAAGCCCAAGTGACCAAACAAAGACAACAGTGGGTAAATCCAGCATTACCCACACACAGGCTTGGGTTATTGCTATTATACAATGACATTATTTAAGAAATAAAATGCTTAGTTTTCTTAAATAATGGCATTCATTGTATAATGCCCTCCTTGCTGCCCGGTATTCTGCGGCAGTTCTGATGTACTGCGCATGCGTATGCTTACGCAGTACATCAGAGCTGTGGGTGGAAGCAACGGAGAAAGCAAGATCTCCATTGCTTTTTTGAAAGTGTCTCGCTATGTTAAAGGAGTTTAACGTAGCAAGACAGCTTTAAAAAAAGCAACTGAGTTCTTCCTTTCTCTGTTGCTTTTTTAAAGCTGTCTCGCTATGTTAAACTTCTTTAACATAGCGAGACACTTTCTAAAAAGCAACGGAGATCTTGCTTTCTCTGCTGCTGTAAGAAAAAAAAAGACTTATACTAATGGAAAAAGTCCGGGCGACCGGACCTTTTTCCATTAGTATAAGTCTGATTTACAATGTGCATGCTGACCAATCAGCGTGCATGTTTTGGAATATTAACGGGGGGTCGTTGCATAATGTGCAACAATGTACAAATTCTTATAACTCTCAAGCATTCTAAACTGCAATCCAGAAATTACTCCAAACATCTGGAGAACAGCAAGTTTAGAAATATTCCCTTTAGACTGGAGCCTTTTTGATACAGTTGTAAACAGCCCTATGTTATTCCTTTCATTGCATACAACAGATGATAACCTACACTTTTTCATATATCAGCACTAATACAGTACTAAAGCTGCTGATCAAGGAGAGAGGCAAATGATCATCCTTATTTGTTGGGTTTCTTGTGAAACGTATCTGCCAGAGTGCAAACAGTTAAAAAAAACACAGTCTTTTTTCATTAACCAGAGGTTAAACGAAGGTAAGGCTATAAATGACTTTCTAGTTCGCAAAGTAGACAACCCAAATGAGACAGGTATCACTGAAATTTAATGTCATAACAAAATGAGCAGCAGATCACTTTAAAGCTACATTAAACCACATTCAGAATCGTATTTGCATCTGCACTTATACTAATTAACCCATTTTTCCACAGATTCTTATGCCATGATTTAGCTAATTTCTTTATCATTTCTTTTCTAAACATGTTAACCAATATGGCAAATACTAGAATACAAAAAATCAATTAGCAGCTTTGGATTTCCTCAGACATCAAGTCACTAATGCTTCAGTGTGATAGTGCCTGGAAGCCATGCCACTAAAATAAACCTATTAGTTAAAAAAAGGCATTCCTCCTTCTTTGAAATGCAAGGAAAGTCAAAGCCATGTTAATAAATAGGAAAACGTCTTCTGTGTCTCTCAACTGATAAGCTGTAAAGATTACCCTTAGCAATAATACATTATTTACTCATCTATGGAGATCATCCCATCTGAAATCATAAATTATCACCTCCAATGTAGTAGCAGATGAGTTTACCAAATACTTGGTAAAAGCCATCCAAACTAAAAGACTCATCACGGAAGCTGCACACAACTGTAACATACCAGTTTCTGATTTTCCAACTCTTATCAATAAAAAGGGTCTTTTTCGTGGATATGAACTTTCTCACTATCTCCGTTACCATCTTAGTGGATATGGGCATCCTGGGACAATGTAGAAATTGCCTCATGTTTACTAATAACCAGTTAGTTCTCAAACATACTGATATGATATGTGAGAGATGTATTTACACAATGTTACTGGAGGCAAACCTCTCTCATAAAAGTACTCAATGTCAATAAGGTTGCCACTAGTACACACGCTGTACCCATCACACACAATTCAAACCAGAAATATAGACCCACATGGGCTGAGGCACTCAAACGCAACCTTCTTGAACATGAAATACCTCCTAGATGAAGTACACATAACATCATCAGCAGCCCCGAATGCACTTGTTCAAAACAACACCCACATCAACACATACAGCCACATCTCATGGAGCCTCTACTTCTACTTCATAAGACTAACCCCCACACAATCCAACATTCTGGTCATTGGAGACTCGATTGTGAGATATACTATTGTCCCCTCTGCAGGCTGAATAAGGAGAAATTCATGGTCAGTTGCTTATCTTAGGCTAAGATCCGACACATGATGCATGCACTCAGGTTATTGGACCACAAGTACCAGTATGGCTCTGTTAGAGTCCACGTGGCTGTAAATGAACTCAGTCATATTTCATGAAGCTGTCACAATGCGTGTCCCAGGTAGGTATAAGCATAGCACTGATCAGCATTTTTCCTTCTCCAAGGATGATGCCACAGTATGAAGAAAGGATGAATTACTTTATTTGGCTTAGTTTCTGGTGTCATTCTAAGGGGGGTGCAATATTTGTCAGCATGAAAGAAGATGGTCAACAGACCAAGCTGCTTTGCCAGGGATAGTCTGCACTTCTCTCCTCTAGGCATTTGAATATTTGCTAAAACACGGTCTTCCCACACAGTGACTTTTTTAGGCAATGGCAAATTGGACGTACTTCTGAAATGGCAAATCAAAACGAAGAAAATCTAAAGGTATTACTGCTAAATGCTAGGAGTCTAAACAAAAAACTCCATTCCCTAAAAGCTCTCTTCACCTTTGAGAATACTTATGTCTATGCAGTCACTGAAACATGGTTTAAAGCCACGGAGAGCACACTAACAAGTGCAAAATTATAATGCCTTCTATACATTTAGACCAGCTACTACACAGGCAGGGACTAAATATGGAGGTATCCCGATTTACATCAAAAATAAATATACCTCAAGGGTGGTCAAACAGGCAATGCACTTGAGCTACTTTATGTTCAAATCACCATAGGCAAAATCCAATACCACTTCCATGCAAGCTATAGGTCCCCCTCAATGACCCAAGAAACCCACGCCATGTATTTAAAATTATTGGAAACACCATCCAATCCAATACCATATTCATGGGAGACTAACTGGGAATCCTATACGACACCAAATGCACATGCACAGAGATGCCTGGATTTTGTATATGGAAACTCCCTGGACCAGATTGTCAATACATCAACTAGGGGTGGAACCATACTGGATCTGGTCCTTACTAATATGGGAGAATGCTGCACACTCCCTAGTGTAATAAGTAAATATAAATCCTGGACCAGCAGCTAACCATGGAATATTTAGGAACTACTCTAAGGATAACTACCTGCTACTACTTGATAACCTGGCAAAATGTCAACCCACCGTAAACCCTGAGAAAACTGCTGTCTATGCAGAACTGCCCAATGAAACTCTATACAAGCATGTTAATAGCCGCATAGAGGCAGCTGTACCAACTAGAAAGAAGTACAGAACTAAGTAAAAAAACAAGCTACCCTGGTGGAATCACAAAATCAATAGGCTGTAACAGAAAAGGAAGAAAATCATGGCAAAAATTAGGAGGTGTAGCACCCAGCAGGATAAAAGCAGTCTCATCAAATGAGACAAACAACTCAGAGGACAAATAAAGTCTACCAAAGCCGGAGCCACTAATACTAAGTCAGAAGATATAGCAAACCTACTGACTGACAAATTCATCTCCAACTTTACCCCTCTCTCCCCTTCAACCTTTCCTCAGGAAATACCATCAAATATAACTCTAGGAAACAGGTCCTTAATTGCTTTCTCTAAGGCCAAGAACACTGCATTAATGAGCCCATATAATATCCCAGGATGCCTTCTAAATAGCATGAAGCATGATCCATTAGGTCCTCTGGAATTGTTATTTAATGATAGCCTCCAAAAAGGCTTCATGAATGGAGAACAGCAACAGTCAGCCCTCTGTACAAAGGTGGGCCACCCACAGACTCATTAGTCTTATATGCAAAGCTTTGTTAAGAATTGTCATATATATGATCAATAATGATATAGTAAACCTCCAGACACTGGACCAAAAACAGTTTGGTTTCATCAAGGGTAGATCATACCAACTCAATTTGGTGGATTTCTTTGAGAAGGTCAGCAAAGCAATGGATGAGGGCAAAATGGTTCACACTGCCTACCTTGACCTGGCCAAGGCATTTGACACAATACCCTATTCAGACATTGTTGATAAACTCATGAGGTTAGGTACAGACTCATATGTCACCCAGTGGATAGCCAACTCCCTATCAATGTGAACAGAAGTCCTCTCTAACCCAGTTCAAATGTAACTTGGACAATTGGATGGGGAACAGGAAATTCAGCCGTGGCCTGGCACCTATGTCTCTAATGAACACAAGCAAATGGTAAATGGTTGACCTCCCAAGCCACTGGTTATAAATGTTTCTTCTCCCAAGCCCCTGCTTACACTTATTGAGGGTACCAGAACTTATCAGAGATTTGGGAGAGATGGCTAGGCTTAAACAGACCCTTGTGGTCATTAGGCTAGTAAACACCTATGAACCTATAAAGCAGTCTTCCTTCTTTGAGATGCAAACTTCTATGTTGCCTTCAACCTTCCTTTCTGTTGACTATGGTCTACTATAGTATATTAAACTCTCATCTGAAGCAATTATTTACCTACCCCATTCTATAAGTAACTTCATTATGGGAAAATATTTTTTGAAATAAGGAGTCTCTCTGTTTTCATCCTATAACACAAAAGGATGTTATGTTCTTCTTTAAATCTATTGTTCCTTTAACCTTTTGTCCCATTCACCCAAACTCCAAAAGTTCATTTGTACATATTCCGTGTTCCAGCTTCCTTCTAAGAGCATCAATTGCAAAAGTCTATGTTAGCACCAAACTTAGCAAAGCAAGGAGGTCTGGTCTAGCTTTCCTAAATTGCCAAAAGCATCAGACATTCTACTTTTTCATCTCAAAAGATATTTATTAGTACAGGAGTTGTCTAGAATAACACAGCATCTAGTAGAATGAGGCCTTGTCTCTTGCATAGCTTATTTAAACTGGAATTCCATGGGAGTCTGCTGTTTGCTGCTTTGAGAATTATTGTGGATTGTCTAAGTTCATGTACTTTGCAAAAGATCCAAGTTTACAATGCTCAGTCTTCCATGTGTATAGCATTGATCTCCATTTCCAAGTTCCAGTGTTTCAGTCCTGGCGTTAGAAGTCTGTCTTATTTCTTTAAAAATAAACTTGGAGTTTTCACAAATAATAGCATAAGAGAGTAAAAGTGATCCAGTCTCCACGTATCTTATATTGACAGCTGCCTAGTTGATGGGCTTGGTCCTATAGATCTAGTTGTAATCATAACATGATAAGAAATGTAATCACCTCATTAATAAAATTGATATCTGTGCCTTTCATACATTATAGCTTCTTTATCAGCTCAATCAGTTCATATTTAGTAATGTGCGTCTATCTAGAGCTAGAACCTATTAGCTGCCAGGATTATTGGATCTGATGTTAATTTTTATTCTTTCCTCAACTGTTGGGTTCAGAACTAGTCCCCAGATCCAGTTGTAGTTCTTGTCTACAAAAAGGCTCTTGCCCTCCTCCCTTACCCGTAATGCACCAACCCTTAACATACCTCAGATCTCATGTGCCGCTTTTGCAAAAAGATGGGTTAGCCTGAGCTCTCAAGTCTTCTAATAATAAATGTTTGCTTTCATAGGTGTTCTCTCTTAAATCTCATTATATTACTCCCTTATGTTGTACAGTTTGTATAATACTTTATCATTGGTTATTCTTACCCTCTCTGTTATCTATTACATGTTAATGCAGTCTTTGAATCCATTGCTGGTATCACATTCCCTTTATTCTCTCATTTAAAAAAAGTATTTTCTCTTTGTTACCAGTATGCCTGATAAACAGCCTTCTGGTTTTTAAAAAATGCCAAAATTGAGGGCACACATTGTTCTGATGCCCATGCTTTGTGTGTTTACTGTCTGGGCCCAGATCATCTCCAAAAAGATTGTTCGGTATGCAAAAACTTCAACCCTTGAGCCATAGCGGACAGAAATTATAAATTGATATTAAGAGGATTGCTTCCTTCATCCTTTGATGGAGCCATTTCTGGGGCCCAGTCTCCAAGACTAAATCTAAGGACTCTAAGTCTCTGACACCTTCTGCTTCGACTCCATCTTCAAAGCCACCTAGAAAAATGCCAAAGCCAGCTCTTATCCACTATCCTTTGGATCTGACCAGAAAATCTAGGGATCCAAGCTCTTTAGGTCCAAAGATCCTACCTAAGACAAGGTACTCACCGACACTGGACTATGTACCTTCCAGGGATCCCTCTCTTTTTTTGGAGTTATGCCATTCCAGGTCACCAACTCTAGCCTCATCTTTTTCTTCCAGGAGTTTGACCAAAGAGGAAATGTTCAGAAGGATGAGGAGATTCCTTTCAGTGCAGATACAGATGGGTGTTCTTCCAGCTCCTACCAGCCTTGAGTCAGGAAGCCTGTCCATCTACCACATCCCCTTTTGTTGCTCCTATTCTGATAAAACCAACTGTTTCTGAATACCTGGATCTGAACCTTCTGGTTAGTCTGGCTCACATCCAAAGATACTTTTATCTTCAGATCTGAAGCTTTCTGTAAGGGTACTGGCTCAAACATCTGCGGATCTGGTTGACTCACACAGCCAAACCAGACTTATCGGATCTGAGGCACGGGAGTCAACTGCAAAGTTTTCTGAGCCATTTCTGCCCCTTGGAGCCTCAGTATTGGGCAGCTCAGCTCTGACTTCTGCCTCAGGGAGACTGCTCTTGGGGCAGAATGAAGCAACAGTCCATAACTCTGCCTTCTCTTATCCATTGACTTCCCTCTCCCCAGAGTGAACTGCCTTCGAGGTAGTGGAGAGCAGGACAGAAGGATCCAACCCCCTCAGATCTCCCACCTGTTTCACAGATGTCTCTGCATTTAGACCCATACCATTCTATGTCACAGGGATAGCCAGCTCAAGGTCCCCAGACCACCCAGCAGGGTTTTTTGATCTCTTCCGAAACTTTACTGGAACATCCCACAGAGGAAATCCTTATGAATAGAATGTGCAAGAGGAGACACTTCGACTCCCTGGTAGAATCTGTCACTGAGGATACTAATTTCGATGAAGAAGGGGGGACCCATGATCACCTCTGAAGATGTCACATTTGGAGACCTTCTTGAGATCTTTAGACAGAGATGTGGTTGGTCCCACAACAACCGTTCACCAGACGAATCAGTGTATCTGGAAGCCTTTGGTGCTGGACTGTCTACCTACTGGGTTACTCCCCCTGTAAATGAGCTCATTGATTTAGTCTCTAGGTGGGTGTGGAAGGAACCTGATTCAGTTAAGCCAGTCCATAAGAGGCCAGATCAGATTCTGGCTCCACCTATTGAGAAGAGATTCGGGAATAAGAGGGTTCCCATATATGCTTTGTTTATAGCAGCAGCCACCAAGAAGGAACTTGCTGAGTAAAGTTCCTCTGTTCATCTGCCTATCAGGCAGTCTAGGTCAATGGACAGATTTGGGAAGCATGTGTATGCTTCAGCAACCTTTGCCCTTAGGTCACTAAACTATCTGGCACACTTTACCAGATTACAAAGGGACTTTATCTCTTGGACCACTACTACTGAGGCTCAGTCTTCTGTGGACTCTTATTTGGCTACCCTTCAATCTATTTCAAATTCATCCATGAAGCTTATTTTGCATGCAGCCAAAGGTGCCCCAAGGGCAGTGGGTTCATGAATTTCCATTAGGAGGCATGCCTGAATGCACATGTTGTTTTGCAGAACTTTTCAAGTCCTTGTTCATTAATGCACCCTTTGACAGCAGTTCTTTGTTTGCCCCAAAAGTGAAGGACACACTCTCCAGGTGTGAAAACGGTGGAAAGACCCTCTCTGCAGTGGGCATACATTTTTCGATCCCTCAAAGATATTTTAGTAGGAATCAACATTGTGGACAAAAAATGTGGTTCAGGAAGTCCTAGAATCCTTTCCATGACACACTTGGAGATAGTTCCCTAAGGGCAGAGGGGGGGAATCGAATGGATGACAATGCCCATGCAGCAGAGGGGGCCTGCAGAAATAAAGGTCCAGAGATTCTCTCTCTGATAAACCCCATCAGCTTTCCTGAAAGGAGGCCCAATTGTCCCCCTCTGGAGGCAATAGGGGGTTGGATATCCCTGCATCAGAGAGCTTGGCTAGATATAATAAAAGATACTTGGGTGCAGAGGATTATTTCCAAAGGTTATATAATTCACTTTTCCCTTCCACCTCCATCTGTGAACAAATTCCCAGATGTTACATCCAGTCAGAGGAAAGCAGCAGCGTTAGAGATACAAAAGCTGCTAGAAAAAAAGAGAGTCATCCAAGAGGTCCCACCAGAACAGACAGAATCCAGAACTTAGCCAAGCTTCCTTTTGATGCCAAAGAAAATAGGGGACTGGAGACAGATTTTGGATCTCAGTGACAAACAAAACTCAGTTTGACACACAGTTTTGGATGGTCATGGTTTAGCTCATTCTGCCATTTTTCAGCAAGGACAGCTGGATGTGTTTGATAGACCTTCCAGATGCATACTATCAAATAAAATTTGACAGACAATCCAGAAGATATTTCTACTTCCAGCTGGGAGCTAGTCATTATCAATTCAGAACACTGCCCTTTGGCCTCACTACAGCTCCCAGGGTGTTAACCAAGTGCATGGCAGTGGTAGCAGCTCACTTGAGACTGCAGGGAATCAGAGTCTTTCCATACTTAGACGACTGGCTCATCGCCATGCCAACCAGGCCTCTACTAATGAGAGTAGCAGATTATGTACTCCAGACTTGTTCTCATCTGAGAATGTTCATAAATTACAACAAATCTCAATTACAACTGACTCAAACAGCAGAATTTATAGGGGTGATGTTCCACACGCTATCAGTGACAGTTTCTCTTCCTCTAGTAAGAGTACAAACTATCAGATTCCAGGTCAGGAAAATAGTTCACAGTACCAAATTTTCAACTCTGTTGTTTCTTCAAGCCTTGGGGGTCAATATCAGCTGCCATAATTTTAGGTCCCCTAGCAAGATGTCATATGAGAATCCTTCAATGGATGCTACCGACACAATGGGTGCTTCTTTATCATCAAATGTCAGCCCAAATATGAATCACTCAGGCATACAAGAAATACCTTTGGTGGTGGATTTGATCAAATCAGGTTCTACAAGGCCATCCTTTCATTCTCCCTCAAGGCCATAGTGACCACTGATACATCCCATATTGGGTTGGAGGGGACACTTCCTGGGAAAAGCAGTCCAAAGCACTTGGTCCCCTGATGAGGCCAACATGCATACCAACGTCCTCGAAATGAGAGCAGTGCTCTTAGCATTGCATGCCTTTCAAAATGTTTTTCCTTTCAGGGCAATTGCATCCGTAGCTTGGTACATCAACAAATAACAAGGAATCAGGTCTTACCCCTTGTATCAAGAAAACATCAGTGTTGCAATGGGCAATTTCATCCAACTACTTTCTGATAGCAACTCACATTCCCAGGAAGTCCATTGTGATGCTGCTGGACTTCATTCATTCTTCCTTTGAACCAGCAGCTAAACGGAATCTTAAATTCCTGACCTGGCTGACTATCTTTTTAGTGGCCATTACCTCCGCTAGAAGAATTTCAGAACATCAAACATTGCACTCCAAACCTTCCTATTTTGGTTTTCATAAGGACAGAGTAACATTATGTTCAGACACTTCTTTTCTTCCTACAGTGTTATCACAATCAAATATTAACCAGTCCATTGATCTCCCAGTTTTCTTTTCTAAATTTGCAAATAAAGGTGAATATATATTACATTTATTGGATGTCCACAGACAATTACATTTTTACCTACAAAAAAGAAAAATAAGAAAGACAGATGAATCGTCTCTTTTGTGGATTCTAAATTGGGAAAATCAGTTGCAAAGTTAAGTTTAGCCAGATGGCTAATGGATTGCATATTATTTTTCTACAACAAATTAGGTTTATCCTTACCAAAACTCTAAGAGCTCATTCAACTAGGTCCATGGCAACATATTCAGTGTTCCTATATAGGGCTTTCATGTATGACATATGTGCAGCTACAACTTGGATCAATCCTCATACCTTTATTACAAACTAGATCTGGTCTTGAGGGGAAGAGCAGCCTTTGGATCACCTGTGCTCAGGAAAATCCTTACTTAGAGTCCATCTAGAAATTTAGGTAGCTGGGGACACTGTCCAAAAAGTTGAGGATAGAATACAAATTGACATCACATTAAGATGCTATGTACTCACCTTAATGTTCGATCTGTGTTGTCCATTTTCATTCTTCCTCAACTACCCACCTTTCAGCTCCCAACCTTTTTTCATAGGTTTATAGGTTCATACTAGGCTATCTGCCCTAGGGCATTTATAAGCCTAGCCAGAGTGTGTTTGGCTTTCGCCACCCATTTTAAATTAATTTTGCTATGCCTTTTTTTGAGGTTAGTATACTGTGCCTCTGTCTAACAGTGATAAAACCACGAAATGGCTGGTTGCACAAGGAATGGCACAGTACCAGGAATGATGTTTAACAGCTTTATTGATGATCCTCTCCACAAAAACAATGCTGTACTGAGTAACAGAACACAATACACATACGGTTGAGCGCTTTCATCTGCAAAGCAGATTTCATCAGAACAAAGAAACTCCCAAAAAGAGTTCGATCGAGTGAGGCGAAATGGCAGCGTGCATACTGACGGACATTATAACAGCTCCATTGACATTCCAAACGCCCAACCCCACCATACCAGAGGTTCGGTCACGGAAGGGGAAGGAGAAGTCAACAAGCGGGCAACCAGACTCAATCTGAGAGACACCAGCGTGGAGGATAACCATTTAAATATTTCTTTGGACGCTGAATGCACTTTTGATTTTAGTCTGTTCCATCTGGATGACGAGTCGCAAAGACTAGGAGCTAAACCTAAAAGAAAGGAAGTGTTGATAACATATTGATCGCGTGTGGCGTGTTGGGTCACATAAAGGTACTGTTTCTTATAATAATTATAGGAAAACAGGGTCGACTCCTAGAACTTCGCAATATGTTCAGAAAAAGAAAAGTGGTTATGTTGTGAATGACAAAAGTTTTAAACATTATAATGTTAATAATTTTATTCACGAAGATGTTGTATTTACAAAGTATGACAATTGTGCTGATTGTATTAAAACCCCGACTAGATCTGATGAGGGTAGTGTTAAGCAAAAAATTTATGCTTTAGGGAAAAGGCTTTTACAAGCCAAAAGTATTAAAATTGACAACTCTTACCTAATACAGTGCATAGAGTTGGGTATTATTCCAAAGGGGTTAAGATTCTTTAAACTACCGTTAGGGTTGGAATATACAGACAATGTGGTGCAAGATTTTAACAAACTGTTTGACCAGTTTGGTACATTATACATAGAAAAGTTAATAACATGTAATGAAGAAAAACTGGCACACCTTTTAAATGAAATAGATAAGCTTAATGAAGAAATTTTGAGTGATGAACAATTCAATTCATGGAGCGATACCACAGCGATTTATACCACAAACAATTTAGTGCTGTGGAATATAAAGTGAACACTATAATCAATAGAAAGAAAGGCAAAATTGAAAGAGATATAACGGCTTATAAACAGCAGAGGTCGATTTAGTACAAGACAGGAGGCACACAGAAGAGAAAGAAATGATACATGGAGGTTAGAGAAGATTTCACCTGCTCGCTAAAAAAATACAGGACAAGATACTAATTTCTGGTTCCCATGTGGGGCTAGGTAGGTTAGAATCTAGTGTTCCACCACTTCAACTTCAATCTCCAGATTCCCACAACCATTCCTCCTGTCCCATTACCACTCAAGGTTTACTTGTTGCCACACACACCTATAAAGGCCTGCAGGTTTATAACTACACTGATTTTGTTATTACAGAAGAATTTTGTTCCTTATTCTGCAAGGGCATGAAATTTATTCCCACTTCCAAGTTTAATATTTTCGACACTATAAAGGAGATCAAACTTCTCACAAGGAGAATGAACCTGGCCTTTCACTTTAAGGACAACAACCACAAAGCTACTACGGAACAGCAAGAAGAAGGTCATCAGTCCAGACTCAAAAGAAAGAGCACTTATGTTCCAGGATACAATCCTATGGTTGCTCAATATGAAAAGATGGTAGCAAGTGATATATATTGGCATTCGAAAAACATCAGGAAGCACGAATCACAATCATCTGATTATTCACTGGACAACCTTACAGTGGCAGAAAGAGAGTGCTTGAATACCGTTATAGGCAACAAAGATTTAAGGATCATGAAACCGGACAAAGGTGGAGGGATTGTGGTTTACAGCACTGTCGACTATCAGGAAATTTTGAACATCTTACAATGAAGAAGTGTCCCTCAACCAGGTCAATATAGGCTATCAACATATTGACCTAGCCATCGAAGCTTTTTTACTAGACAATAGGATCACGAATGATACTTATGAGTTCATGAGAAATGAATTTCCCAAGATGGCTACAATCATAGGTATTCAAGATACACAAGAATGTAAACTTTAGACCCATCATTTCTGGGTCTAAGTCAAAACATATAACATTGGAGTGACCATTGATTCTTGACAAGCAGGTATACCCACAATGCGGATCATCTCATCAAAAGGATTCTTGTTTTTTTGAGTAGCTCACTCCTGATTTGGCACCAAGGCCAAATTTTCATTACCATTGATGTCAATGATGAGATTGGTCCTGGAACACATTATCTGAAATTCAAGGGGAAGTATTTAGAATTTATTATAAGCATGTTTCAATCTCAAATTTATAGGAAAAAAATGACTACCTGTATTACAACAGTTGTCACCCTCCACATATATTCAAAAATATCTTTAAAGGTCAGTGCACAAATACCCACCCTTATTAGGCAAACCTTTCATTTTCAAGAAGGTTGTTATTGTTTTATGTCACTGCCTGAGAGATGTGATGCATTTGTTTAGCATTATAGATCATATTGATACAACAACTGCAGGGGGAAATTGGAAATGTTATTTATCTCTCCTGGAAAGTAAATGGCAAATGATTTGTGATGCAACCACCAAACCTGGCCTCAATGATCACATAAGCATTAAACCCTTCCTTATTTTTGACAGTTAATGTTGTGATCTCAATTTCAGCTATTTATTAGTTATTAGTTTTATTTATTATTGTCCCCTTTGTAGAATAGTTATTATTATTATTATTTTTATGATTAAGTATTTATTCTATATTCTATATTCTACAATTGAGATGTGTCCAGTTATGTAGATTAGGACGAATTATGTGTGTACTTTTTCTTTATGTATACATTTTTTATTGTGTGATATTTTCATTATGGGACATTTTTATTTTCGATTGTCCTATTAACTGCATTACAGTTTTGTCACTATTGAATGTACATTGACCCATGCTCTGACTGTTTTGTCACTATTGAATGTACATTGACTCATGCACTGACTGTTTGGTTGGGTGGTTTTACGCCATCTTTTGAGGCATTGTAGCCCTTGTGAGTATCTTTTAGCACATTTATACTTGTGTATATATTTTGGCACATACACAACATCATGGATTTTTTATTCATTCATATTGACATACACTTATTTCTTTAAAGTCATTGCATATGACTTTTTATAATATTGCACTCCATCCATATACTTTATATGTGATAGCAATATTAGTCACACTTTTATTAGTTATTAGTTTTAGTCTATTATTTATTATTCATTATTCATTATTCATTATTTTTTAAATAAGCTATATAGTAAGCAGTTTTTTATTGCATTCATACTTTTACATATTTATATATTCTACATATGGTATAAACCCTGAAGGATGTATAAATTGAGTGAATTCAATCATTCAATTAATTTATTTATTTTTGCGCCAAATTGGATATTTAAGAACTCTTTTTGGGAGTTTCTTTGTTCTGATGAAATCTGCTTTGCAGATGAAAGCGCTCAACCGTATGTGTATTGTGTTCTGTTACTCAGTACAGCATTGTTTTTGTGGAGAGGATCATCACTAAAGCTGTTAAACATCATTCCTGGTACTGTGCCATTCCTTGTGCAACCAGCCATTTCGTGGTTTTATCAGTGGTTTTTTCTTCTGTCTAACAGTGACACAGAAGTGATAGCCGGGGTAAACCTACGATCTCCCATCCACTCATCAAGATTCCTCTTGAAGAGAGTCAATGTGGGACTCTGCCTAACCTGGACTGGGATTTTATTCCAGAGTGAAGGGAGACTCTGGGTTATGAATCTGTCCCTCCAGCATGTCCTATTTATTTCAGTGCTGAGGTTCAAGTCTCTCGAGCGCGTAGCTCGATGGGATTTGGATTTTCTGAGGTGCAGCATGTCCAATAATTCCGGGTTGGACATGGCTTTATACATCAGGCACAGATCGCCTCTGAGCAGGCGGTATGCCACTGAGTAGAGCTGGAGTTTCTTTAACCGGGCAGCATATGGCATCTGTTTGAGCCCTTTGATCCTCTTGGTGAGGTACTTTTGGGGTCATTCCAGTTGCTGCAGGTGTCTGGTAAGGTACATCCCAAAGGGGCATTGTACTCAATTATGGGCCTGATGAGGGATGAGGAAAGAGGCGATGACCTCCCTGATCTAGATGTGAATCCCTTCATGATTAGGTGGGCTATATAAAATGTTTTTCTAACCACTTTGGCCACATGGTTGTCAAATGAGAGATTGCTATCAACTTGGGTCCCCAGGTCCCTAATGACTTCTTCTGTACTTAATGGATTACCACCTATGTGGTAATTTGTGGGCACTTTGTTTTTGCCAAAGGGGATGACTATACACTTTTTGGCGTTTAGCTTGAGGCCATGGCTCTGGCACCAATTGTCTGTTTCTATGAGGCCCTTTTGGAGGATGCTTGTGTCGGCTGGAGAGTTGATTATGGCGCCCAGTTTGCAGTCATCTGCGAACTTGGTCAGCCACAGTCCTTCTGTGTTGGCCTGTACTGCCGAGAAATGTATACCGAATAAGAGAGGTCCCAGGACTGAGCCTTGTGGGATGCCACTTGTAACTGGTTTGGAGTCTGACATGGCTCCAGCAATTCTAACCATGTGGGTTCTGTCCTTGAGCCAGTTTGCAACCCATCTAGTGACATAGGGGTTTATATTTAAGCTGGTGAGCTTATCTATAATGCCCGAGTGGGGTATTGTATCGAAGGCTTTTGTGAGGTCCAGGTAGGCTGTGTGGACCACCTTCCCCTCGTCAATGGCCTTGGTGACTGTTTCAAAGAAATCGACCAGGTTTAAGAAGCAGGATCTGCCCTTAACAAAGCCAAACTGGGTAGGATCCAGTGTCTGTAGGTCCCCAATATCTTCATTTATGAGGTCCATGATGATCCTTTCCATAGCTTTGCAGACCAAGCTAGTCAGGCTTGATTTCTGGGAGAACGAGAGTTTATAAGGACGCAACTGTCCATTTTGAGATACATATAGCTTTTTCTGTTAGAAAGTTTGTATTAGTATTTCCTACATGATGTCAAACAGCAAAAACGAGATCTGAAGTATGTTAGGATTTGGTGCATGGGAGCTTTTTGGTGGACACGAGCTGAAACAATGGCCGAGTTGGATCTGAGGACTGGATCCAAACCTGACAGTTGAGGAATGAAAATGGAAGAGACAGCTGCGACATTATGGTGAGCACATAACTTCTTTTTTGCTTCTATATCGGTTACCAAATTCTAGAATGCTCTACTCTTTGCAATGGAAATAAAGATGATCTTCCACAAAACTCCTACCATTGTATTCCATGCAAGAAAATCCCATACTCAGCTTTGCATAATCACGTTTTTCACAACAGCACACCACATCCTCCACATAGGTTCATAGGTAGGTACTAGGCTATCTGCTAGAGGGCATTTATAAACCTAACCAGAGTATGTCAGTTTTCGCTGCCCAATTGATTAATTAACTGATCCTCTGTCAAGCAGAGCCAATGAAGTGATCCCAGGGGTGTATTTTCTGTTACCCATCCACTCGTTAAGGTTTATTTTGAAGAGTGTTAGTGAGGGGCTCTGCCTGATGTAATTTGGAATTTTGTTCCAAAGCATGGGGGAGTCTCTGTGACAGGAATCTATCCCTCCAGCATGTTCTATTTATTGTTGTGGTGAGGTTTAGCTCACTAGAGCAAGTGGCTTGCAGTGACTTGGATTTCTTTAGGTGGAGCATGTCCATCAATTTTGAGTTGGACATGGCTTTGTAAGTCAGGCAGAGATCACCTCTGAGTAAGCAATATGCCACGGAGTACAGCCGGAGTTTTTTCAGTCGGGCTGCATAGGACAAATGTTTGAGGCCAGTAATCCTCTTGGTGAGGTACTTTTGTGGTCTTTCCAGCTGTTGGAAGTGTCTTGTGAGGTACATCCCAAATGGGGCATTGTACTCTATGATGGGTCTAATGAGTGACGAGTAGAGGGGCACTATAACCTCTCTTTCTAGATGTAAACCCTTTAGTAATTAGATGGGCCACATAGAAGGATTTCCTAACTACTTTGGCAATATGATTGTTAAAGCAGAGATAACTATCTACCTGGGTCTCCAGATCTCTTATTACCTCTTCTGTATTAAGAGGGCTGCCACCTATGTGGTAATTCATGGGCGTTTTGTTTTTCCCACATGGGATGACTATGCATTTTTTGGCATTTAGCTTGAGGCCATAACTTTGACACCAGGTGTCCATCTCAGTAAGGCCCTCTTGGAGGATGTCCGTTTCAGCCGGAGAGTCAATTATGGCTCCCAGTTTGCAGTCATCTGCGAACTTTGTTAGCCATAGTCCTCCTGTGTTTGCCTGTACTTCTGAGAAGTATATGCCGAACAGTAGGGGTCCCAGAACCGAGCCTTGTGGGACACCACTTTTGACTGGTTTAGAGTCTGACCTGGAGCCCGCTATTCATACCGTGTGAGTTCTGTCTAAGCCAGTTGGCAACCCATCTCGTGATGTAGGGGGTTTATGTTCAGGCTGGTGAATTTTTCTGTAATACCCGAGTGGGGAATGGTTTCGAAAGCCTTGGCGAGGTCAAGGTAGGCTGTGTGAACCACCTTTCCTTCATCTATGGCCTTGGCGACTGCCTCAAAGAAAGCAACCAGATTTAGTAGGCATGATCTGCCCTTAACAAAGCCAAACTGGGTTGGGTCAAGTGTTTGAAGGTTCCCAATGTCTTTGTTAATGAGTTCCATGATGATGTGCTCAATAGCCTTACAGACCAGGCTAGTCAGACTTATGGGGTGAGAGTTAACAGGGTCAGCTGTAGACCCTCCTTTGTGGAGAGGAATAACCATTGCTGTGCACCATTCTATGGGCACATAGCATGTGGAGAGGCTGAGGTTGAACAGGGTGTTTAGGTGGGGGGTTAGTTCGTTCTGTAGTTCGTGCAAGACGCAGCCTGGGACACCATCTGGTCCCATTGACACTGTGTTTTTTGGCTTTTGAAAAGGCTGTTTTCACCTGTGTGTCTGTGATTTTTGTGACACTACACTTTTCCGGTATTGTTGTGGGCCCTTTTGGAGTTGAGAGGGGGGTAAACTTTGCATTGAATCTATCTGCCAGGATGTTGGCAATATCAGTAGGTTCAGTATATTTTGTGCTTTTTTGAACTAGTTCAGTGCATATCTGCGAGTTGCCACTTAGAGTCTTAACATAGCTAAAGAAGGCTTTGTGGTTATCATTTGAATTCTTGGCTATTTTTCTTTCGAAGTTAGCCTTGAATGATTTCATGAGGGACCTTAGTTTCTCACTGATACTGATCAGGGATGTCTTTCCTTCTTGGGATTTGCTTTTTTTCTGAACTAATTTCCTCCTCCTATTGTATAGCTTGTTTATTGCAGGGGTCCACCAAACTGGTTTCCTTCTCTTAGAGGAGTGAGTCTTGGTTTTGCTAGGGATGGCACAATCCATGCATCCTTGTAGGTGCTCATAGAGTGCATTTGTAAAGGTTTCTGCATTTTGGGCAGCGTTATCCTTTAATGTGGGGGGCTGTGAAACTTACCACCTCTGTCTTAAGTAAGGTGGTTTGTTTTAGAAAAGTTTTTTACTGTGGTTTCCTTAGTTGGGGGTGGTGGTGGGGTGTGGACATCCAGACTGATTAAGTTTACGGTCTGATCTAACCAGTGACGGGTTGGACCTCCGGTGTGGAACACCTGTCGCCCATGTTGGTGATGACCAGGTACAATATGTTTTCACCTCTGGTAGGGGAGTTTACCAGCTGATCCAGGGTGCTTGAGCTGATGAATTCCAGGAAGTGCTGGGCCTGGGAATTTGTACTCTAGTAGTTTTCCCAGTGAAAAGTAGGGTAATTGAAATCGCCCAATATCAGGGTGTTCAGTAGGACCTTCATGTTTTCCAGTGTCTCCAGAAAGGTGGAGTGGTGGTCCTGGAAGGTGATCTGTAGCAGGCCACAATTTGCATTGCAGATTTGCCTGATGTTAGTTGCACATGGATGATCTCAGAGGTATCATGCTGCGCCACTAACCTGGAGGTGTAGGTATCCTTCATGAATATGGATACACCCCCTCCCTTTTGTGTTTTGGTCCGTGTTCTGTGGCCAAAACCTGTGGTATGAGTTGTAGCCCGGTAGTGCTAGGGTGCTCTCTGGAGCCTTGAAGCAGGTTTCAGTTACTGCACAGATGTCGACGTTCTCCATACTGAGGAGTGCTTTGAGCGCATGAGTTTTGAGATTTAAACTCCTGGCATTGAGTAGCATAACCCTCAGTTTTTTGTTAATTGTGCTGTTTACGGAGGTGGGTTTGACTTTTGAGCCTTGTCTAAAAAAGGCACTATGGGGGCAGCAAGAGCCTTGGCCAGTATTTGAAAGCCTAGTGATGACAGGTGCAAGTGGTCTCTTGCGAAGCAAAGCAGCTTGTTGAGCATGTCGTCCCAGGCTGACAGACACTGGATCCCCTTTGAATGACACCAGAAGCTTAGGCAATTGTTGAAATTGAACATTTTTTCTTTATATTGAGGTATCATTCTTGGTGAGGCCAGGATGCTACTCAGGGTCAGGGTCATACCAGCCTGGGCTGTATGTTCAGAGAACTCTTCCATGTCTTTTTTCATGTAGTCCAGGGAGGTACGTCTCCGGTCATTCACATCAACATGAACAATGAGAGTCATAGTGACCTGAGTGCTTGTGTTTTGTGGCGGATTCTGGCTCCCGACAGGCAGCTAACAGTAACCTTCTGCTTGTCCAGCCTGGTGCGTGGGACGTCAGTGTGCCTGACTATAGAGTCACCTATTACTAGTGTGTTAGGTATGTTATTTCGCCTTAAGGGCTGTGATTGTGCGGCACACTGATTTTGTGTTTTATGTGTTGTTATACTACTTAAATACCCTGCTGTTCCATCATTTTTAGTGACATTTTCCATCTTCCTACCAGACATCTCCAACTCAGCATCTTGCATAAATTCCATAGCCTTGGAACCATTGCATTATTTCAGCTATTGCAAGTGCGGAAGCTAAATTTTGAAATCTCCCTCAGCATAACATACTGAAGTTATTTTTTTTTTAAGAAAAAACTTGGAATGTTACTTCAGCAGCAGTAGGATTGCAACTAAGGCTATAATATCATTTGAACTTGTCAGTACAATATTGCTCCTAAGTATTTCACAAAGAAAAAAAAATCATAGCACATCACATTAACAAATCACAAAACAAACAAAATACCAGAAAACACCTTAATTCACAAATGTGTAATAAACCTCAGATGTATATTATGTTCGGTAACTGCAAAATTTAAAAGCTTAAAAGTTGCTTAACTAGCTTGTAGCTATTTCTGGATAGAGGAATTTATGACAGCATCTATAAATCTGAGAATTGTTCAAACGCAAATAATTTGCAAAACGTGAAAACATGTAAGCATGTCCAAAATCTGCATATCATCCATTTGTCTGCAGTGTAGTACGCATACCATTTGCTTTGTAATACTTAGTTTTGTGTCTTAAATTTATTAAACTAAACTCAAATTTTTAGATTTTTTTCTTGTGAAAAATCCAAAGATGTATGTATATCCTCCTTGTGGGAAGCAGAGGTTATGGTGATGAACCACACTGAACTTAAGTAGCAAAAGCTTCTTCGACTGTACCTTTATCAGATTCTGAGATTGTCCTTTCTATGAAATATGAGCAGTACCTACGGCCAATTTAATGTTACCTTTAGAATCGTTTGGGACTTTTCTACTGCTGTTTTCCTTTTGCACAAATTTCTCAAGACATAGTTAGCAGATCATGCTATTTTGCTGTTACTCTGTTTAAATTGTTTCCAGGCTTTCTTTGTAGGCCCTTTTTAGCTCTGTTGTGCTTTGTCTTTTCTTCTTGGGGTATTAAAAATGTATTCTAAAGGAAAACAAATATTATGCTACATTGTTATATAACAAATAAGACATAACAGTTATTCCACAGCCAGCCAATTGATAAGTAGGATATTAATGTTGCTGCATTTTAAACATTGTTTAATTTATTTTACTGAATATTACATTTAATTTTTATTTATTATATGTTATTATAGTATTGAAGGGGGGATATATTTTGTTTGAAGAGAAAAAGAATGCAGATTTGCAGTTGTCAGTGAAGATGGGACTTAAACCTTAGGTAGTATATGTCTGTCTGGTATGTTGTAGAGTCCAGAAGAGAATAATTAGCTGTAAACAGGCTGGTCTCTTTAATGGAGCTGTAGCTGGTATTTGGGATATTTTAGTGACTACCTCAGTGAATAATGTCATACCGGTCTTCTTTCAGTGGGCATTGAAGTCTCACATCATGAAAGAGTTTTGCTTTATGACTGCCGTCTGATAAAGAAAATATATTTAATGAAAGTTTTTGTTTGGTGTGTGTGTGTGTGTGTGTGTGTGTGTGTGTGTGGTATGTAAACAAATTAATTTACTAGTCTAACATCCTCATGGTAACTAACAGTTATCTTTGCCACTAGACAGATTAGTTGGACAGAGCATTAAAGAACTTTGTGTGCTCCGAAAGTGACAAAACAGTACACCTTACCTATCATAAGGCACTAAGTGATTCCCACTCTCTTCGCCGTTTGGAGATGAAACCAAGAATCTAGGCAAGTTAGCTTGTTTTGACTGTTGCATACATTCAGTACAGCAATCCTGGTGCCCTTTCAGTGCACATTACACATTTGGCTAAGATGTGAGTTTGAGTTGTTACTACCACAGACGTATAAGGATTCTGATAACAGAAAGAGGCACCATGAAATAAACAAAGTATAAGGGCTTTGCCATCAACTAATATCAAGAAAATTAATTCCAGACTGGTTGAATGTGACTTTTCATAATAATCCCGTGGTCTGCAGAGAGATCATTGCACAGTAGATCAGGTCATAAACTGAGGGAATAAATGAATTGCTGTTCTTGATGTTAGTGAGTATAGGAGGGAGGCTTATGCCCTACCTACAATTTATTGCACATGCTGCATAAGAATTGTCTCTGCTCAAGGTTACATGGCAGTGTATGTGCTGAGACGCCATCAAGTAAATAATTTCTTACTTACTCAAAAACAGAGTTAGTAAATGGTAAATTCGATGTCATTGGTTGGTACTACTTAGAATACATCTAAATGTAGAATATACAGCCTACAATCATTTATCACAATTATAAAACCTTCACTCCAGTCCTGAATAGCAACCACTCAACCAAAACATTCAAGACTTTAAGCAAAAGTCCCACCATGCATTGTTTAAAGTTAACTAGCAGAATGCTCTCAGGATAAGTCCTTGCAAATTAAGTATCCCAACTTAATTGAGAGTTTCTAGATTTAATGTATATGGCAATAATGAACATCATCATCATCTTCTTTCAGTTGTTCCTGTTAGGGGTCGCCACAGTGGATCTTCTGTTTCCATTTCTTCCTGTCCTCTGCATCATGCTCTTTCACACCAACCACCTGCATGTCCTCTCTCACCACATCCATAAATCTTATCTTAGGCCTTCATCTTACCTGGCAGCTCTATCCTTAGCATCCTTTTCCCAATACACCCAGCATCCCTCCTCAGCACATGTCCAAACTAACGCAATCTCACCTCTCTTGCTTTGTCTCCAAACTGTCCAACCTGAGCTGACCCTCTAATATACGGACTCCTAATCCTGTCCATCCTAGTCACACCCAGTGCAAATCTTAACATCTTTAACTCTGCCACATCCAGCTCTGACTCCTGCTTTTTCGTCAATGCCACTGTCTCCAACCCATATAACATAGCTGGTCTCACTACCCTCTTGTAGACCTTCCCTTTCACTCTTACTGGTACCCGTCTGTCACAAATCACTCCTGACACTCTTCTCCACCCATTCCACCCTGCCTGTACTCTCTTCTTCACCTCTCTTCCACATTCACCATTACTCTGAACTGTTGATCCCAAGTACTTAAGCTCATCCACCTTTACCAAATTTACTCCCTGCATCCTCACCATTCCTCTACCCTCCCTCACATTTACACACACATATTCTGTTTTAGCCCTGCTGACCTTCATTCCTCTCCTCTCTAAAGCATATCTCCACCTCTCCAGGGTCTCCTCAACCTGGTCCCTACTCTCACTACATATCACAATGTCATCTGTAAACATCATAGTCCACGGGGCCTCCTGTCTGATCTCGTCTGTCAACCTGTCCATCACCACTGCAAATAAGAAAGGGCTCAGACCTGATCCTTGATGTAATCCCACCTCCACCTTAAACGTATCTGTCACTCCCACTGCAGTCCTCACCAATGTCACACTACCTTCGTACATATCCTGTACCACTCTTACATATTTCTCTGCCACTCCAGACTTCCTCATACAATACAACTCGTCTCTAGGCACCCTGTCATATGCTTTCTCTAAGTCCACAAAGACACAATGCAACTCCTTCTGACCTTCCCTATATTTCTCCAACAACACACTCAGAGCAAATATTGCATCTGTAGTGCTCTTTCCTAGCATGAAACCATACTGCTGATCACTAATCATCACCTCCCTTCTTAACCAAGCTTCCACTACTCTTTCCCATAACTTCAAGCTGTAACTGATCAATTTTATTCCTCTGTAATTACTGCAGCTCTGCACATCACCCTTTTTCTTAAAGATAGGTACCAAAATACCTTTTCTCCACTCCTCAGGCATCCTCTGACTTCCCAAAATTTCATTAAACAATCTGGTTAAAAATTCCACTGCCATTTCACCTAAACACCTCCATGCTTTCAAATGTATGTCATCTGGACCAACAGCCTTTCCATTCTTCATCCTCTACATAGCTATCCTTACTTCCTCCTTGCTAATCCATTGCACTTCATGATTCACTATCCCCACTTCATCCAATCTTCTCTCCCTCTCATTCTCTTCATTCATCAACCCCTCAAAGTACTCTTTCCATCTCAACACACACTCCTCATTTTTATGTTTCCCTCATTATCCTTTATCACCTTTACCTGCTGCATATCTTTCCTAGCTCGGTCTCCTCTGTCTAGCCAATCGGTACAGGTCCTTTTCTCCCTCCTTAGTGTCCAACCTTTCATACAACTCTTCATATTCATTATCCTTAGCCTTTGCCACCTCTCTCTTTGCCATGCACCTCATCTCCTTATACTCCTGTCTACTTTCTTCATCTCTCTGACAATCCCACTTCTTCTTTGCCAACCTCTTTCTCTGTATACTCTCCTGTACTACTTCATTCCACCACCATGTCTCCTTGTCGTCCTTCCTCTGTCCAGTTCTCATACCAAGCACCTTCCTAGCCACCTCCCTTACTAGCTCTGCTGTAGTTACCCAGCTATTTGGTAACTCTTCAATGCCACCCAGTGCCTGTGTTAACTCATCCCTGAACTCCGCCTCACAATTACCCTTTTTCAATTTCCACCATTTCATCCTTGGTGCTTGGTCACACTCCTCCTCCTCTTTTTGATCACCATCATCCTACAAACCACCATCCTATGCTGCCTAACTACACTTTCCCCAGTCACCACTTTACAGTCTCCAATCTCCTTCAAAATGGCCCTCCTACATAAGATATAATCCACCTGTGTACATCTTCATCCACTCTTGTATGTCACACTATGCTCCTCCCTCTTGTTAAAAGATGTATTCACCACAGCCATGTCCATCCTTTTCGCAAAACCCACTACCATCTGACCTTCTGCATTCCTTTAACACCATATCTACCCATCACTTCCTCATCCCCTCTGTTTCCTTCACCAACATGCCCATTAAACTCTGCTCCAATCACCACTCTCTCACCCTTGGGTACAATCACCATTTCATCCAACTCACTCCAAAATTTGTTCTTTCTCATCCATCGCACACCCAACTTGTGGAGCATATGCACTAACAACAATCATCATTACACCATCAATTTCCAGCTTCATAAACATCACTCTGTCCGACACTCTCTTCACCTCCAAAACACTCTTGGCATACTGTTCCTTCAGGATAACTCGTACACCATTTCTCTTCCCATCCACACCATGATAAAACAATTTGAACCCACCTCCGATACACCTAGCCTTACTACCTTTCCATCTGGTCTCTTGCGCACACAATATACCAACCTTTCTTCTGTCCATCATATCGGATGGCTCTCTCCCTATACCAGTCATACTGCCAACATTCTAAGTTCCGACCCTCACTACCACAGTCGTAGCCTTTCTCCTCTCTTCCTGCCTTCGGCTATGCCTTCCACCTCTTCTCCACCTTTGGCCAACAGTAGCCCAATTTCCGCCAGCACCCTGTTTGCTAACAGTACTGGTGGCGGTCATTGTTAACCCGGGCCTCGACCGATCCGGTATGTAAATATTTACTGGTGTCCACATGAATTATTTGGCAAAGTTTTATGTCGGATGCCCTTCCTGTTGTAACAATCCCCATTTATCCAGGCTTGGGACCGGCACAAAGAAATGCACTGGCTTGTGCATCCCCATCTAATTTATTTTTTGCCAGCTTTCATTGCTAGCTATATTGCGAATACACTATGAATTATACAGTCACTTTTGGAGTCATACAATGATCTTAGGAGATGAAAGAAAATAGTTCTGGTCAGAAATGCATCATACATACTCATGTGGCACTATTTATAAGCTCATCTTCTAGTATGCCATTATCAATAGTTGTGAAGTGTCTTTTACTATACTTTGGTTATGCAAATAAGTATGTTTGGCATTTTTTGTACTTTTCTGCCTGTTGTAATTTGTGGATTACTTTTTTTTTTTTTACTAAATTTCTGTTAGCAGTGGAAGGGAGGCCAAATAAAGCATTTATTTTAAAGCATGAATGGTGACAGTGGTAAATGTACTAAAATGTTGTGTATTTTAATCTTGACATTGTATGTTCTTACTATATAATGTATTATATAATGAAGTTATCTTTCTAGGATCCCATATATAAATATGTTCTATCCCATGGGGCAAATCTAGTTAATAAATCAAAATAATAAACAGTTTTATCAGATGCCCATTACAATTGCATTTTTTTACAAAGATAAAAATCTTTTATTCCAGAGTTTCTGGTGTGTGTATCCATGATAAGAATGAAACATAACAATGGTTTCATCTGCAAAGCTGTTTAAAATGTCTTTTTAAGACTCAAATACTCAAGTTTGAACATTCCTTTCTGGAAAAAAAAAACTATTTTGCCCTTCCAGTTTCAGATTTATTAAATATGTATTATTTCCACGGATATAAAACATCTCAACATCTCACTATTCAGTGCACCAGCGAACACATTTGAGTATATGAATGTGTAACAAGTCATTTTGTTGTAATTCTACATAGTTTCTTTTATTTTACCTTGCTTCTTGAAATCCTCAGTTTATCCATAGTTGCAAGACATACAGAAGAACATGATGTGCTATACATCAGGCTCTTAAATGTTACAGATCTAGAGATCATTACAAAAAGTTAGAACAAGTTTTATAGAGGAAATTGAAATCATGTCTAGGATATGTACATGGTTACCTTGTTTAACTAATAGTCTGTATTTGGGGGGCTGGTTATATGCCAAACCAAAGTGGAAGCAAAAACAAAAATCAAAAGAAGCAGAAAACTGTAATTTACTAAATGAAAAGGAAGATCAGCAAATTTTTAGCCAACTCTGTTCAATATGCAAGTTTTGGCATCTTTAGCTTATACCACTGGAATGATCAATTTTACTCTAACTGCCCACACATTATATAATTTACAAAAGCTGTACTGGACTGCAACAAAGGACCTGGTGCGTGGTAAGACTGCAACAATATATTTTATTTTTGATTTGTAAACTAAGTAACTGAACTGACCCTAGGACCATTTTCTGCTGCAATGCATGACAGAAGGCAGATGCAACAAACTAGGTCTGAAGACAGATGCAATAAAATAGGAACTCTCAGGTAATATCAGAAAAAAAATATCGGCAATGTTGTATCACTACAGAGCAGTTCCTCCTTCTATGTTAACAGGATCAGCATTATAGACATATCCAACAATATGAGAAATATTAATTACAGTTATATGCAGTATAGTTCAGCTAGCAGTAAGTTTATGACAGCAATCCTTAAATATTATGTAATACATTTTGTGGTAAAGTTATGGCATTTATTGCTCTTCATTAGCTAGTCTATCAATTTAGTTTACTTTTACTTTATATGTATAATATATTCACATACATAGCTAACTAAACAAATACAATTTTGGTAATGCGCTGTCCTCAAATGTTTGTAAGACACTTACAAATGACACAATTATTAAGAGGTGAAGTTCCGCATATCAGTGGACCAGACACACAATGCCTGCACATTAATATGTTGTTATGATTTTCTTTAATTTTCTTTATCAAAGTTAGAGGACAGGATACTTAAAAAGATATCGGCTGATATGCATTACAAATGCTACATCAAACAAAAATGTAAAAGCAGTCCACTCTTTTGGCATATTTCAGTTAGAAAAGCATGCCTCCACTTGCTTGATCTGCTGACTTATCTGTCTCCTCAAGTATGCTTGTTTTGAATGTTTGCTTCTTGCTGTAATTATGCATTTTTGGCTTGTGGCTGTACCTACAGCAAGGAAGCAATCAGCAAAGTATCACTAATGGCTCCATACGGAACTGTTTTCTGACCAGGATGATACAGAAGTGTAGCGACTGGGCTAGGAGATAGTGTTGACTGTGTGCAATATAAGTGACTTACACAAGTTCACAGTTAGCCTGTTTGCTTGTCGGTAAGTATGCTTGCATATAGGACATTCCAGAACCATTATAGCCAATCCATAGAAGTTTTGAGTACTTGAGTCACATGACTTATAGACAGTTTCCTGACTTGGAAAAAAAATCTTTTATGCAGTGGGGGGGAGTCTACATACCTCCTAAACTTAAATATGCTAGTTCCAAGGTAGCACACCAGTGAAGAAAAGGCAATTCTTCACTATCAGTGAAAGTGCTTTTGGAAAAATGTTTTAACTCAGTTTCCATTTTCACTATACTGCCACAGAGAAATGAACACATTCCCCATGAGTTTAGGAACTATAAACAATTCCCAAGAACAAGCACCATGCATACATGGAATACTGCTATGATATCACCCATCTTTCTCAGGTTCTTGGTGCCACTCACTGTTCACATAATACCAAAATATCTACAATGGCTTATGAAACTGACAGGTTAACAGTAATGAGTAACAATGAGCCATCACTTTGTGTGTTCAATAAATGGTGAAATCCTGCAGGTCCAGCATCATATTCTGACAACATGCACAACATTTCCATGTAGTAAAAATGTCCATCCAAGGATGGATTTGTAACAAAAATTGTACAGCAGAAGGCCATCCCCACTAATGATAATCTTTACGAACATGAAACACTATAAACAGTGATATTTTGTAAAACCAGTGTCCATTACTTATACAGACTAAGCAAAGGTTATTCCTTGGAGCCATGGATAACAACATAATATGCCATCATCTTCATGCAGAAGAAGCCTATAATGAAGGACAAGTTTTGAACAGGAATACAAGTGGGTTTTTGGATTGATTCAAGTACTTGGATAAACCTGGAGTTAACATCCAACACACACACACACACAAAATGAAAAAAAGTCCACAATTTTCAAAGTATGCACATTCCTTAACATGATAATAGCATAGTGGATAATACATGTATAGGAAGTGCTTTTGATGGTCAGTGGTATCGCAAACCATCCTGACAAATCCATGACAAGTATCAATCGGGCATCAACATTATATAAGCGACTATCATAATGGACAAAAAATTACTCCTGGAAGTCCCCATGAAAGAAAAATTGGAAAAATCAAAGTTTTGCATTCAATGAGTACTATGTAGGAGCCATGCTGTTTGTCAGTGCTTGAAGCAGCCACAGCCACCGAGACAGTTCCACTAAAGGAGGAAAATAGTAGCCCCACGTTCATGGATGCACAGTCAGATATCACATGTTATGGACCTGTAGGTCAGGATCAAGGTATTACTCAAGGGTTATATAACACAGATGCCAGGCAGCATAGTCCACAATGCTGGGAAAGGCAGATCTCAGCAAGATAGTGCAGAATATCTTGACATGATGGTGTTTTATGGCAGCAATTTAAAAACAGCAGTGATGAATTCCCTTATGAGCCTAGAATTAGCAAGACTAAGCAGTATCACCGTTCTATGAAATACTCTGCCAATATGAGCAATGCTGGAATCAGGATATTACTGTATTAATATACTAAGTTTAAAATATGCAACACAGACATAGTATGAAAATGCAGGCTATCTTGTAATGCAAACCTGCAGTTTAATGAGTAGCCATGAAGAATAACAAAGACAGGGACATAAAGGCACAGCTGTATGTGCACAGATACTAAAATTGTATGATACCGTCATGTCTGGTACAGGTTGGGGGCACACCACTGATGATGCATGCATGAGGGGAAAAGATGTTACACAGAGCAGAATGGTATCCCGCAAGTGGGCGAGGCATAGCAATTCATATTATGGCCACGACAGGGTGAAGAGTGCATTGCACGGTTTCATTACATTTACACATTAACGGGTATTAAGTCCACAGCTACAGAACATAAAAAGGGTGCAGCCATAACGCTCTATTGACCCACTTTCCCAGAAAAATTATGAATTTTACAAATAAATAAATTAAATAATAATAATAATAGGCTGACATGAAACTCCCAGTGTCCCCTTTAAATTAAGATCTTATTTAAAGTCTGACCTGCCCAAAACTGAACATCACTACAGCTACAACTGGCTAGTTTAGTGATTACTACACAAGGGCAGCTGTGAGAAACTGCAAGCTAGAAACAGCAGCACAGGACGGTGTACTGCCATATTCTACTTCACTCACAGGAAAGGAAAGAACAGTCAGTTATTTAAAAAAACCTGGAAGAGTTCTGCGTAACTTTCATCAAAAAAGTAAACCCAGAAATGTCATCAGTTAAAAGTTTGTGCCATGTCTTTGGTTTAGAATAAGTCAATTGTTTAGATTAAGTATAAACATAAAAAGAAGTTTATTTAAAAAAAACAAAAATGAGTATTATAACTCTCAGAGCAATATATACATATTACCTCTCACACTAAATATAAGCCCAGGAGCCACAACATGAATGTGCGTGAAAGCAGCCGAATATGCCGGCCCGACATGCATGAGCATGTGGCCTTGATCCTGTGCATGAAGATTTACATCCTGCATGGAAATTATCATTTTGTTTTATAAAGCTATAATAAGAAGTTGACTTAAATCCAGGAGGTGAGATATACAAATAGTAGGGTCAGCAATCAAATGTCTTAACAGGTTAATAAAATGTCTTATGTTAATAACTGAACCACTACACAACAAAAAAAAGAAATAAAAGCCAAAACCAAGCCAATAAAATTATGCTACCAGCATGTAAATCATGAAAGTTATAAATATATGATGGGTGAATATATGTTTTGTTTTATTTTTTTTTTTTTAAGTTAAGGCAGTTTTTTTGCCATTGCCTAGTACAGTTAAAAGGGGTAAAAAAAAATGGAAAAAAAAAAAAAAAAATTTTTAAAAGTCCATTTTTAGTCAAAATCAAGTCAATGGCAATGGCAGGAACAGTGTAAGGGAAGGGAAGACTCTAAGGTAGAGCAGTAACTATGGGAGTAGGCGGTGAGAGTAAGTAAATGAGGAGTGTACTTTGGGGACAAAAAAAATTCTTCAAATGACACACAACCTGCCATAACAAGGTGCTCAAACCCACCCCAACACACCACCACCAGGAGGAGGAGGAAAAGGGGGCTGTCATGCTTTGCTGTACACATTGGATTTCTGTTGGTTGCTCTTTGTGTAGCTAAGTACAATAGCTAAGGGTGTGTCAGACTGGTGGTACGTATTCATGAACTGAGGGAGGTGAGTCCACTCACCGGGGAGAGGGCCATTCCTGCTTACACTACTAGCTAAAATGTCTCTGAGTGTGCAGGGGGGCTATATAGAAGGATATAGGAAAAGTAAAAGAAATAGTAGAAACTAGGAAATGCACACACAATGGGCCATTGAATTACCAGTAATGCTGTAACAACTTACAGTGTCAAAGCAAAGCCATGAGTAATATAGCTGGTACAGGCAGCATGTAAAAGCCACAAACAGTAAAAAGTATGTCAGACCCAGGGTAACCTACCAGGGGCTACATGATCTACAGATAGTACAATGATACAGGGTGGACAGAGACATACTTCAGCAACTCACCAAGCTGTGCCGGGCTCAACTCAGAACTAGAACCAACAGAGGGGAACCCATCCGAGGGGATACCAAGGTATGTGCAGCCATAATAATTCTAGCTACAGGTACATTTCAAAGACCTACTGGGGACATGATGGGGGTCTCACAGGCATTTCCATCCAGGGCACTCCACCAGTTCCTTGGATGCCATGCTACCACATGCTGGTGAGCACATTTAATTCTCCAACACCTGTGAGGATAGGACCAGCAATATGCATCCCTTCCACCATGTAGCAGAATACCTGGAGGTACTGGGTGCCATAGACTGCACGAGCAATCACATCAAAGCACCACCCAGTGAACAGGGTAGTGTCTACATAAACTGCAAGGGCTTCCCATCCATCAACTGTCAGGTTGTGTGCAATGCCTAGGGCATTATCATGAATGTGTGTGCTGGCAGCCCTGGAGGCTAGCATGACTCCCACATTTGGGACTAGTCACAGCTGTACCAGGCATTTGTCAGTAGGGACATCCTGTATGGCCATCTGGTGGGGGATGCTGGCTATGCACAGGAGCTGTGAATGATGACACCCATCAGAAATGCAAACACATTCACACAAGAATGCCATAATGATGCACACACACAAACCAGGATTATTATATAGCATGTGTTTGGCATGTTCAAGTCACAGTTCCATTGCCTTGACATATCTGGTGGAGCCTTGCAGTACTCTCCAGCTGCATGTGCATACCTGTTCATAGTACCTGCCATGCTACACAATATAATCCTACACAAACTGCTGCAGCAGGAACAGCACAGGGAAGGGCCACACAGTCCACCACCATTGCCAAGGTCCTCACAGGCACAGAGGGACTCACAGGAGGAGGACCCTGAGCCTGCTCCCGTAGGTAGATGGAGGCGTGCCCAGTATGCTCACGCCTTGGCAAAGAGGCAATGCATAGAACACAGACACTGACACTGTAGGGACCCCAGGGACTGACACCTCTCTCTGACTCACACACACAGTAAAATGGAGGACACACACATCACATTACCTGTAACTTACCATGTATAGGCAGTATACTGTGTGCATTCAATATAGGCAGCCCTCAAGCACTGTGCTCATAACTGCTGCAAGCAAAAGGTAAGTCAGTCTTCTTAACAATAAATGAATGGAATAGTATGCTCTGCTAGCACATCTATGGTAATCTGCATGCATGCAAGAGAACGTGGTGGCCTACTGGGATAGCAGCACACAACTGATAGCTATGTTGACCAACAGGAAATGTCTGGCCAAAATTGGCCTCCACACACTGCTATGCAGTAGTACCCAAGGTGGCAAATCTCACTGTAGTATACGTGTGGTGGCAACTAAGTCAGGGTCATAGGTCACAGGCATGGATGTTAGGGTGGGGGTCCCATAACCACCCCTCACACCCACACAGCAAGTCAGCTGTAGAAAACTAGAAAGAAATATCTGATAAAGGCACACAAATGGTGGCAATGTTGAATTAAACCCCTACAGACTCACACAGTGATAGCACAGCAGGACCCGGAGTTGCAGTAAGGCTATGAAGGTAAAAAGTCTGAAACTCAAATATATGCCAGTACAGTTTGACCTGTGCTCTTTACTGATATGCCTCCAGTCCCCAAGGCAGGGCACAATAGTATGGTAAATAGAACCAAAATGTAAAGCAAATATCAGCACAGTCTGTGCAAATGTGTACAGGTGTGCCCCCCCCCATATACCCACACAAATGCAATAACATATATGTTTGTACATAAATAGCAGCATAGCACACATTGGCAGGGCTGTACCAATACAGATTAAAATATGCTGCCTGTCCACAATAATCAGGGGTCAATGAGCTATGTGTGGTTAATACTACCTGGATCTGGCCAGCATGTTCTCCTGGCAGTCGTCTTGTACTGCCCTAGGTACAGTGCTGCCTTTGACAGGGCCATGTGCAGACAACTGTTATGCAAATCACTGACACCCACTGCTCTGCCACGGACATACCTGGATGTCACAATGCTATGTGGAATATGCTATACATATTAGTGACATCTTGAAGGATGTGTAGCAGAGGTGCCAAGGCTTTTGTGAATATAAGTGCTGTGTGGTACTGTTGCCAGTGGTCATTCTCAATAATCCTTTTTCTTGTGTTGCTTTTGCAAATAATGGACATGCCTGCACAGTTGAATGCACTCTGTACCCACACCCATAACTCCCAACCTCTGACAGCAAGATGTCTGGACAAGGGCAGAAAGAAAAGTGGAACAAAGGCACAATGATAGGCATGTGTTGTAAATATCCCCCTTACATACTGAGAAAGTTGGTGGGGAGAGGGGTTTGCAGTAGTGGGAATTGTCAGAAGGTTATGTATTTGGAAACAGTAATGTCTGTATTATTTTGTAACATCACACTTCAATTATATGTTACTAACTTGCCATAAAATTAGAAGTTTACGTAGAAAGGATGAAACCTCTAGCCAAACACCTGGACAACCTGCCAAAAAATGTACAGGCAGACATATGCACACACAAGGATATGACATCTCAGGTTAGAAAGATACTACACAAGTAGGAGATCCCCAGCCAGTATATCACCAGGTTGCTGGACTGTTCACACAGCTGTGTGTTATTACCACACTGGCTGAAGCTGCACCTCACAAATGGCCTTGCCAGGCATGAATTTATATAGCTGCCCTCATAATATTAGTCGATGCATCATACAGCTACTATTCCTCTGGTAAAGCACTGTGATAATCAGAGGATGTCTGGCACTAGGTAATGAGAAAATACATTGCAGTTTCAGACTACAGATATGTCAGAAAATGTCTGCTAAACCAAACAAGTACCCTGAGGAAAGTCTTGTGTACACCTGAGAGGTATGGCTGTAGCACACAAAATCCTGGACTGGAGTACACCTATCAATGGAATAGTGTCCCACTAACTATAGAAGGTCACACTGGGCATGCTCCTACATTTAGATAATCACATGACATGTTGAAACCAACATCAGAATATATGACTGTATTGTGTATATATGTCTGCGCATACAGACAGCTATGTACACCTCAACTGTCCCCCCACACACATACCAGATAAGATTACCCTCAGCTAGCTGTAGGTGGCCCATATGTGATATCTGCATCTGTTGCAAGAGATAAACACACACACACACATATATATATATATATATATATATATATGTATGTATGGGCAACAGATAACAGATGTCAAGCATACACACACACATATGTGGGGAACTGAGAAACAGACAGTGATACAGAGAGAGAGACACAGGGGGACACAGTGAGTCACACACATGGATACCCTGAATGGCATACATTGATGTACTGCACGTGCCAGCATCAAAGGTGAGCCCCAGTGTAACCTTATTGAGGTTAAGTTTATAATATCACATCACCTGTGTGTGTGTGTGTGTGTGTGTGTGTGTGTGTGTGTGTGTGTGTGTCCATAGGTCCAAGTCTTAGGAGACTCTTCCCACTCAGTACAATTCACATTGCTCTACTTCACAAGATCTGCTGCTTTCATTCACCCTAGAAGTACCATTAGACACTGATCACCCCTTAAGCACTGTAGCACATGCAATAACTGTATAACACTATAATAGAAATAACTAGATAGGTAGGAGTTATTATCTCAATACTGGCAACTGTGTGTGCGTGTGAAACAGTTGTGTATGTGAGAGTGGGGGTGTGTTTGGTTGCTGGTTTTAGCTGAAACAGTTTTAGGCCATTCTCACCGACAACACTTCCCAGTGCCCCACTTTATCACTCCTGCTGATGTCATTCCCCTTATCAGCACCTTTGGCCAGCTGTCAGCCCAGTAATCTCTGTAGCGTGTGTGATAACAGAGTATCACAAAAGTACAAATCACTAGCTAGACAGGGGTTCTAATCTCAGATCTGTCAAATGAGTGTGTGTGCATGTTTGTAAGAAGTATTTTGACAAGTCTCCCACCCACTGCCCTACTTTAACACTCCTGCTGATGTCATTCCCCTTATCAGCATCTTTGGCCAGTTGTAGGTACAGTAAGCTCTGTAGTGCATGCGATAATTGCGTAACACTACAGTACAAATAACTAGATAGGCAGGGGTTTAACTCTCAGATCTGGCAAATGTGTGTGTGGGTGTACAAGTGTGTGTGTAATTGTGTATGTTTGTAGGAGGAAGTATTTTGATAAGTTACCCATCCACTGGCCTAATGTATCAGTCATGCCGATGTCACACCCCTTATAGGTTCATAGGTGTGTACTAGGCTAATGGCCCTGGAGCCGTTACAAGCCTAGCCCATAGAAGTGCCTTGCCATTGTGCCACCTAATGTTAGTTCCCAGTGACCCCATCAAGTAGGGCCACTGGACTGATCCCTGCGGTGAACTTTATATTACCCATCCACTCATCAAGATCTCTCTGGAACATGGCCATCTAGCCGCTTTGCTTGACATGTATGGGAAGTTTATTCCAGGGCATGTGCAGTCTCTGGGTGAGGAATCTGTCCCTCCAGCATGTTGTGTTGACTTTTGGTAATGAGGGTGAGGTCCCTGAAGTGTGTGGTGCAGAGAGATTGGGATGTCTTTAGATGTAACATTTGTAAAAGAGCTGGGTCAGACATGGCTTTGCAAGTCAAGCAGCGATCACCTGTAAGTATGTGATATTGACAGAAAATAGCTGGAGACTTCTGAGTTTGTCTGTGTAGGACATGTGTTTAATGCCTAGGATCCTCATTGTAAGGGACTTGTGGCCTCTCCAGCTGTTGCAGGTGTCTAGTGAGGTACATGCCAAATGGGCCATTATACTTGATGATTGGCCTAATGAGGGAAGAGTACACAGAGACAATGACCTCCTTCTTCTTGGATGCACAACCCTTGGTAATAAGCTGTGCCGCATAGAAGGATTTCCTGACCACAGTGGCAATGTGGTGGTTAAAGGACAGGTTGCTGTCAACCTGTGTCCCCAGATGTCTTATAACACCTACTGTGTTCCACTGATGTGGTACTTAGTGGGAATTGAGATTTTACCAAAGGGGCGGATGATGCATTTTGTGGTGTTAAGCTTCAGGCCATGGCTTCCACATCTGTCAGTGGTCTCGGTGAGGCCTTTCTGTAGGATGTCTGCATCACTTGTGGAGTAATGATGGCTCCCAGCTTGCAGTTGTCAGTAAACGTGGTCAGCCAGAGTTCCTTTGTGTTGGCCTGGACTCCTGAGAAGTACATGCTTAACAGAAGAGTACCCAGGACTGATCCCTGTGGGACTCCACTCGTGACTGGCTGCCAGTCTGACTTAGAGCTCGCTACTTCCACACTGTGTGTTCTGTGAGCCAATTTGCAACCCCCCCTAGTGATATAGGGGTTGATGTCTAGTTTTGTGGGTTCATTAATAATTCCTGACTAAGGAATGGTATCAAGAGCCTTGGTGAGATTGATGTTGGCTGTATGCAGTGCCTTACTGTCATCCACAGCCTTGGTGATGGATTCAAAGATGTCAACCACATTAAGCAGTCATGATCTCCCTTACACAAAGCCAAACTGTGTGGGGTCCAGAGTTAGGAGATTACCTATATATTTGTCAATCAGGTCCCTGATGATGCACTCCATAGCTGTGCACATCAGACTCGTCAGGCTACTGCACTGATAATTCCCAGGGTGTAGTTGCCACACCTTTAAGGAGAGGAATGACTGTAGCAGTGCAACATTTGGGAGGGACAAAGCCTGAGGTGAGGCTTTGACTGAACAGGACACACAGATTTGGTACCAAGTATCTTTGTAGTTCATGTAGAACACAGCCAAAGATAATTTGGGGTTCCATGGAAACTATTTTTATCCATGGACGATGCAGGTGTAACCTGGGTGGCAGTAATCCTGGGTGCATGGCATTCGGATTTATCTCCCCCCCAGGGGAACAAACTGGCACTGAATGTGTTGTTAAGATGTTGGCAATATCAGTTGGTTCAGTATAGGAGGTAGCATTGTGCAGTAACTCAGAGTACTTCTGGGTATTTGCATGGAGGTTCTTGATATCACTAACAAAGGATGTGGGATTGTTGTCTGTGTCTGCTGCAATTCTGCCATCATAGGTGGCTTTAGATGATTTCATGAGAGATCTCAAGTCATTGTTGAAGCTAATAAGGGAGTTTCACCACTCTTGTGACTCCACCTTTTTCTGCAACAGTTTCTTCCTTCTGTTGTACAGTTTATTAATGACAGGGGACTGCCAGATTGGCCTCCAGTGCTTGGAGGAGAGTGTCATAGTTCTTTTGGGTATGGCTAGTTCCATACATTGACGTACATGTTTGGACAGTGCATGATTCAGCAGTAATGCAGGTATTTTCCATTGGGATGGGAGCTGTGAAGTTAGTCAGCTTTGGAGAACTTTTTCAAGGTGGTGGTTAAAATTGCAGGGGGTATGAGTGAAATGTGGATTTCCATGGTGATTACTCTATGTTGGATCTGACCAGGTAGCAATTGACTACTTTTGTCAAGCAATGGTCCCACATGTTAGTAGTCAACACAGGTCAAGAATGTTGATGCCTCTACTGGGTGTCAGAATGAGCTGGTCCAGGGCATTGGAACTGATGAATTCCAGGAAATGTGAGGCCAGTGTATTGGTGCTTGAGTATATTACACAGTTGATGGAGGGGTAGTTGAACTCTTCCAGTATGAATGTGTCGGTTTGGACCTTGATAGTTTCCAGGGTGCTGAGGAATGTGGATTGAGAGACTCGGGACATGGATGTGGACCTATAGCAGGCTATGACTTGGATTGCATTATTACCCAGTGTCAGTTGTACCTGAAGTATCTCAGATGCCCTATGCTGTGATATTACTCTGGATGTGTGCATACCCATTATTAATATGGAGACACCACCACCTTTGTAGCTGCGGTTCATGTTTGGGGCTTACAGGTGTTGAATGAGTTATAGGCTGGTAGTGCAGGGGTGCTGTCCATTGCTGTAAACAAGGTCTCCCTTACAGCACAAATGTCAATGTTTTCCATTTTGAGGAGTGCTTCGAGTGGCTGCATCTCGAGATATAGATATCTAGTGTTAAGCAGCATGACCCTCTGATTGCACATATAAATAGCTGTTACTGTGGTAATTTGATTTGGACCACCACCTAAAAAGGCACTATAAGAGTGGCAATACACTTAGGCAGGGGTGACAGATGCAGGCCATTTCTGGCAAGCCATCATAGTCTGTCAATCATGCCATCACAAGCAGACATATACTGGATCCCTTGAGAATGATACCAAACTCTTATGTCAATTGTTGAAGTCAATCATTTGTTGTTTGCACTGTGGTATAATTCTGGGTGACAGTAGTATACGCTCAGTGATACTGTCATACCTGCCTGGCCTACATAATCTGAGAGCTCCACCATGTTTCTTATCTAGTCCATGAAGGTGCATTGCAGGTCATTCATACACACATGGACAATGACAGAGTGATACTTGTAGTTGTTGTGGAGTGACCTGACTGGGTGTGTCATGTGTTGGATTCTAGAACCTGATAGACTGTTGACCGTTACCTCCTCCATGTTCAACCTAGTGAGTGGGACATCTGTGCACCTCACTACCGATTCACCTATGATTACTGTATCAGGCAAGATGCTTGGCCTTTGGGGTGTAGGTTGAAGGGCACACTGTGTAGGTGAGATATGTGCGCTGTGGTTTGTGTTGTGTTGTGGTGGTTGAATGGGTGTCTGTCTTGGTGGTCTCCACTGTCTGGGTAAATATCTATAGAGTGCTCTATGAAGGTGAGTATGTGGTTATTGTTTGTCAGAGCTGTGATAGTGGGTGTTCTGGGGGGGTATGTGTTCCATGTGGTGTGTTGCAAGTGTTGACCCTTCTCCTCAATCAGCTAGTCCAGTCTTTGCTGGAGAGAGCATATCTTCCAATTTGAGTGTTGGGAGTTTAGAGGAGAGGGTTGCCTGTGGACATGAGACGCATGCAATAGGTACAATAGGCTCAGAATGCCCAAGTGCACCAGGTTAATAGGCAAAATCACAGAAAACTGCACTTTAATCATGCCAGGAGGGTTGGTTATAACCACTAAGTACTTGAGCTAATTCTGTGAGGAACGACTACTGCTGATGGCTCTCATGTTTGCTAGAATAATTGATAAAAACAAAAAACTGTTGAAGTGCAAAACTATTAGGTTATTTGAAGTGCAGGAGAGAGAGAGAACTAGCAAAATCTAAGGGAAAATTGAAGGCAGACTGTCTGGCACCCGTAAACAGTTTACCTCAGCTGTGCAGTTACCAGCACCTCTGGCCAACTGTCAGCCCAGTAAGCTCTGTAGCACGTGCGATAACTGCATAACACTATAGTCGAAATAATTAGGTAGGCAGGGGTTCTAATCTCCATACTGGCATGTGTGTGTGTGTGTGTGTGTGTGTGTGTGTGTGTGTGTGTGTGTGTGTGTGTGTGTGTGTGTGTGAGAGAGAGAGAGAGTCATATACTGTGTGTGTTATACCATTTTGAGTTGTGTACCACCCTCTAAACTTCCCATCACTCTTCTTTACTAGGCCTGCTGATATCATTCACCTTCCTTGGGACTAGGTGAAATTATGTAAGCTCCATAGTGCATCTGATAACTGTGTAACACCATAGTAGAAATAACTAGATAGGGAGGGGTTCTAATTTCACTACTGGCAATTGTGTGTGGGTGAAGATCATGTTCTGTTTGGCTGATACCATTTTGATTTGTGTACCATCCACACCTGTTTATCAGCTCCCGATGGCATTAGTTTATACAGCGTGGTAACAGCATCTGCCTCAAATGCAGCATGTTAAATCATTGTGCATGCCATATTAGTCCTCTGTATAGATGTCTATGGAATATCCAGGTGTTTGCAAACTATATGTGGTCTGTGTCCCTTACCAATGCCCATGTATGTGATATTGTTGCCAAACTGGCCACAGTGAGTGTAGTGACACACACATGCCAGCATCAGGCATCATACCTGACTGAAACATCATGCTGATAACATCTGCTACACTATCACTTATCCAGGCTTGTAGGTGCAATACATGACTCCACATCATATTTCTGGTGGGTTATCTCACCATCCATGAAGACATTCAGAACATTAAGTGTTGTAAGAGGTGGTTTGTTATGTCCCATGCATGTAGTCTATGTGTGGCATGTCATGTTTATGTAGTAGTACAGTACATCTAGGTGGAAATGTAGGTTTACTAATCTATTGCCAACTGTGTTTATGTTACTGTGTGCACATCCCCTGTCTCAGTCCTTACTGTGTGTATGCAAAGGATATACCATTTTGTCTCCCTGTTCCACCTGGTGAACTCAAGAATACATACTACAAACGTGTCCTACACAGTATCATGCATGCCCTCATCAACTGCATCAGGGTTGAGTGTATGGGAAAGAAATGGCAGGGCCAACAGGTGTTGACAGGTGAATTTGTTGCAGTTAATGTAATGGCTACGCTTGTGAGGGACCTGCTGACAGTACTGCTGTAACTTGTTCTGTATGTATGAACCTGTAGTACTACACAACACTGAGCTGACATGTCTGAAGGCTACCTGTCTGGGACAAGGAGTATGTATGCAAGATCATACTGACAACAGTGTCCCTCACACACTGTTGCATGTACATATAAATCTGTATTTTGCTTATGACACAGTCTGTGTATTCCCACTCTGCCATACTCCCTCTTGGGAATGTCCGCAAGATCACAGAATGCAGACACAGACACCTGGAACACAAACAGAATACATCATGTCAGACTACATTCAGTCAGTGGTACTAACAGCAATAATGAATCCTGGCTAATAAGGTACATACACCTGTATATGTACCCATAATAAATGCAAGCAGACAGCACCATACATAGTATTGCATAACTACACTGTACTATATTCACCCTGTGCATCAGACCCATATTAGCATTTCCCTGCATCGATGGTATGGATGATAGGGATTTGGCATAGGTATCATATTCGCAGGGTGTGGTGTGGGTTTGCCAGAGGCCTAGGCTGGGCCATACGGTTGACATCATGTGTGTGTGTTTGTGGGGTGTTCATTAAATGGGATGTGGAGAGGTGGTGTGTGTGTGTGTGTGTGTGTAGGTGACTTGTCTGATGGTGATGTGTGTGTGTTTGTATGCACACAGTCACGCCATGTGGCCACGGAAAACAGGGGTAGTTTGGACAGGTGTGGGCCATACATAGAAGGGTGTACATTTCACCATCTCTGGCTACGGACATGGGAACTGGTCCTGCCAGGGGTCTCATTGGCACCACTAGGGCAGAGTCCAGATGCAGTACTACTTCCCAGTGGTGACTGTCTGCTAGATCCGCGTCCCTGTTGGTACCAGCCAGGACCACATACCCATATAGCCTGCTGCATTGTGGCATGGACAGCACAACCCCTTCAATAGTGCTGGAGGTACTGCCTGTATGGGAACATGATGTTGCATGGCCACATAGACCCTCAGCTGATCGTGGTGCTGCCCTACATCCATGGGGCTGCTGGCCATCCCCTGCCAAACACTCAAGCACAGATATTCCACAGTCAAGGAGTGCCAAGGTCTCCCCCCACCATCTATCCATGACCTCAGTACACTCACAAGTGGCTGCAATGAGTTCATGAATATCACCACAGACACCAGGGATGTGATCATCCACAACCCTGTACATACATCTGGTGTTATGCTCATTACATGCCTGTTCCTCCATAGTTGCCCAAAACATGCATCTGGTGACTGCTGCTGTGGCACTTGCAACAGGGGCATGATGGGCTTAATCCTCCTCAGAGCACCCCTGCCCATCTGCCTGCATGGGACCTCTCCAGCACTCTGGCTATGTCTAGTACCTGCACCCTCACTTGCCATAGTCACCACACTAGTCTGCTCCATGCCACCACCCAACTGTCCATTATCTGTGGCCATTGGTGATGGAGTATGTGTGGGCATTGTGATTGTGTATGGGGGATGGGGTTGATGACAGTGGGATGCCAACCGATAGCACAGATTCAGCCCCTGACAAACCCACCTGGAGCATCATCATTGTCAGGGTCTGCAGAGACACTGACATCAGGATCAGAGCGGGAGGGACTCTGACCACCATGTCCAACTGTGAGGAAAAAACAACATATGTAAATTACTACCTGCACTATAAGGTTTGCTGGTACACACAGACACACACACAGATGTGAGATGCCTCAAAGGCATTACACAGACCTCACATTAGCCAACTGGGATCATTCACGATACACAGTCAGACAATAATATACACACTCTGGACAGACCCTCAGCATCATGCAGTGGGGCCCTTTCCACTTACTGTTACTACTAATATAGACCTATAGGATACAGGAGTGCTGTTAGCAGGTAATGGGGCTTCACATAGCACACACTGCACCCATGTAAACATTATTGCTGTTCACCTGTATAGCACTGTGGCAACTCCTACAGAACATGCCTCCCAACTGTACAGAGTTTTGATGAATGTCTAGATGTCTGGGTCATATTTTTGGTTTGTTCCCCATAACTCCTGTGTTTATCTGATACATTACTAGGATGACGTGTGGAATGGTGTCACTATTCTCATAATTTGAGGTGCAGACTGCATAACCTGCAGTAAATGTATGTTAAAACAAAGGTGGTTACTCAAACAACTTTGCAAGCTTACAGTGGATATAGTAAGTGTACACACCCCTGTTAACATATCAGGATTTTGTGATATATCACATAAGACTTCAGAAATCAGGTCATAACATTTCCCTCTTTTCATATGACATGCATTCTGTGCAATCCAACTGAAAAACATACACATCAGTCACAGGTAACATATGGTAAATGCAATAGGTACAATAGGCTGGTTGCATGAGTGTGCACACCCTTAAAATAATACTCTGTAAAAGCACATTTTGATTTAATCACAGCATTCAGTCCTCTTGGGAAGGTGTCTATCAGCATGGCACATCATGACTTGCCAATGTTTGTACACTGTCCCTTGCAAAACACCTCCAACTATGTCAGATTGCAAGGGCATCTTCTGCGCACTCCCCTCCTTAGGTCACCCTGCATATTGTCTTTGGGATGTAGGTGTGGGCTCTGGCTGGGCCAGTGCAGAATGTTGCATATGTTCTGGTAAAGCCATCCTTTTGTTGATTTGCAAGTATGGTTTAGGCCACTGTTGTGTGGAAAGGTGGAATTCCTCTCCACCCATAGTTATGTGGCAGACACCAGAAGGACTGGAGCCACAAGGGACCATTTTTGGAACTGTTCATAATCCCCTCCAACTTGCCTACAGCCCCAGCAACAGCACCCCCAAAGCATGACACTGCCATCATCATGCTTCATCATGGGGGTGGTGGTGTTGTGGTGATGGGCAGTGGTATTATTGTGTCATACAAATCTGTCAGAATTGTGGCCAAATAGTTCAACCTTGGTCCCATATGACAATAACACATTTTCCCACTTGCTTTTTGGAGACCTGATGCATTGCTTTCAGACTTTCTCCTTAGTCGTGAACCAACGAGGTCAGAAGATGGAGTGGAATGTGGTACACACCCGTGTGGGAAGTGTAGGTTCTGTGACTTTCTTTCCAGTATAGGAAGGTTGACACACCCTGATACAGAGAGGGTATATACATGTTCAGATTGACAGCACATTGTAACACTATTAATTTAGTATACTTAGCCATCTGTGTACTATGTGGCTGTTTCTATGTAGGGATGATGACACGCAGATTACATGATCATATGAGAGAACACCTCTATGACATCTCTAGGCAAATAGATACCAATGCCCTGGCGAAGCACACCATGAATTGTGGCAATGAGCATCACTTTAAGTTCTTAGTGATAGATATGGTTAAGTCCAGTATCAGAGTGGGTGGCATTAAGAATAAAGTTGAAGTCAAGGAACTTGAATGGATAATTAGGCTGCAAGCCAACGATGGTAAGGGCATTATAATGATAACATTTGCATTAAACCTCCATAGATAGAGGTATTAGATAACAATGGCTAGATAATTATTCAATTTATCATGTATCCTATGTATTCTGAATGATTTTTTAGATAATATATGTTTTTTTTTATAATATGTATATGCATTTTTAGATAGACCCAGGTACTAGGTAAATGTTTTTGATATCTTTTTTGATATGTATTCATTATTTTTGTAGCCTATATGTACTACTAGATGAATGTGTTAGGTGTAAGATGCTTTCCATGCAGTGTTACATTTTCAGTTTACTTAGGGTCAATGAATTTGGCTATGTGCCTCTAAGCTAATTAGTTTGTTAAGTGATTGATTACCCAGTTTGAAGATATATAAAATACACATTTTGATGCAAGTTTTGTCTGATGAAGTAGCCTTGAGCTATGAAAGCGCTCACTTTGGATAAAAACTTTTATATGTTTTCAGTAGCTGTGGTCAACTTTTATATGTTTTCAGTAGCTGTGGTCTGGAGCCTTCTTTGTTGCTTCTACATTGTATTGATGTTATACAGGTGAAGTAATGCTAGTTATATACAGGTATTTGTGGATGTGGCTGCTCTACGTGATTTTAAGTCTGACAGTGTTATGTGGTTGACATAACTCTCAACTGTAGGCTATCCGCAGACTGGCCAGAGTTTGGCTCATACATTTTGTCTCCTTGGAAATTCAGTCATATACTCTGATTGCAGTCAATAAATGGTAACATCCATGTGTGTTTCTTGTCTCCTATCCCTCAGAACAGATACGTTACAACAAACCCTGTTACACCGGCAACTTTCTCAGTTTATAACAACAATATGTCAATAATGTTCTGTGTTTGAGCCTCTACCCTCAAAGTATGTCAGGCTTTGTCCAGATGTCATGCAGTAAAAGGTGGATAGGTATGGTATATCATTATATAGTGACTTCATTCCAGATATCATCAGTGATGCATCAGACTGCCAGACATGTTATGTGTAGGATGCCTCATATATGAGGAAAAAGCCTGGACATTCTGCGGGACTCTGTACAGTTGAGAGGTCTTTGTATTTCTGGTGATTGCTGACAGGCTGTCAGGATTGTGTAGCAGTGTATCATGAATGTGTTATGTGGCCTGTGTAGGGAAGGGGGGTAGATGCAAGTGTTATGGGTCCTTTTCTATCTGATTGCATGCCACTTCAGTTTCTGGCGCTCTATCAGCTGTATATGTTTGTAGGGGCAGACTGAGACATGTCCCATACCATAGTCAGACATCAGACTACACTGTGAATTGGGCCAGTATATGTAGGGGTAGTGTGAGAGTGGCAAACATGTTGAGATGTTTTTGTTCACACAGTCCTTATACTGTACTGTTCCTTTGGCTTACTGGCATGTCACTGCAACTGTGGTTGAGTTGTATGCAGATTTGCACTTTCACACTGGTGTCTTTTTTTCAGTGCTGTGACATCCCTGTAGCACCTGATATATTTGCCAATACATGTGTAATTCCCTTAGCAGATTTGGGTTAGTGTTGTGTCAGTATGACTATAGTTTAGACAATGCTTGGTGACATCCTTAGCAGCTGAGTGTAGTTCCCCTAATGTGATATAATGTCCAGATATTTGTAGAACATAGTGTTGCCTGGCCCCCATAAGTGTTGTGTGTTTCTGAGGCTTTCAGACATTTACTAGTGGGAGGCAATTTAGTGTTGGACTTGTAGGTTCATAGGTGTGTACTAGGCTAATGGCCCTGGAGCCTTTACAAATCTAGCCCATAGGATTACACTGACATTGTGCCACCCGACCTTAGTTCCCAGTTCCTCTGTCAAATAGAGCCACTGGAGTGATCTCCGGGGTGAATTTTCTACTTCCTATCCACTCATCAAGGTTTCTCTTGAAGAAGGCCAGTGAGCTGCTCTGTTTGACATGTATGAAAAGTCTATTCCATAGCAAGGGCAGTCTCTGGGTTATCAACCTGTCCCTCCAGCACGTTCTGTTGATTGTGGTAATGTGGTTGAGGTCACTGGAGCATGTGGTGCGGAGGGATTGGGATTTCTTTAGATGTAGCATTTCTAACAGAGCTGGATCAGACATGGCTTTGTATGTTAAGCAGAGATCACCTCTAAGTAGGTGATATGAGACAGAGAATAGTTGGAGTTTTTTGAGTCTATCCATATAGGACAAGTGTTTAAGACCTAGGATCCTCTTTGTGAGGTACTTTTGCGGCCTCTCCAGTTGTTGCAGGTGTCTAGTGAGGTGCATGCCAAATGGGGCATTGAACTCGATGATTGGCCTAATGAGGGAAGAGTAGAGGGAGACAATGACCTCTTTCTTCCTGGATGCAAAACCCTTAGTAATGATGTGCCACATAGAAGGACTCTCTGACCACAGTAGCAATGTGGTGGTCGAAAGAGAGGCTGCTGTCTACTTGTGTTCCCAGATCTCTTATAACACCTTCTGTGTTCAATGGACTACCATCGATGTGGTAATTCATGGGAACCAGGTTTTTCCCAAAGGGGATGATGACACATTTTTTGGCACTAAGCTTAGGCCATGGTTTTGACATGAGTCGTTGGTCTCAGTGAGGCCTTTCTGTAGGATGTCAACATTACTTGGGGAGTTAATAATACCTCCCAACTTACAATCGTCTGCAAACTTTGTCAGCCAGAGACCCTTTGTGTTGGCCTGGACTTCAGAGAAGTAGATACCAAACAGGATAGGACCCAGGACCGAACCCTGTGGGACTCCACTCGTGACTGGTCAGCAGTCTGACTTGGTGTCCGCTACTTTCACACTGTGGGTTTATCTGTAAGCCAGTTTGCAACCCACCTAATGATATAGGGGGTGATGCCTAGCTTAGTGAGTTTTTCGGTGATTCCTGAATGGGGAACGGTATCAAACACTTTGGCCAAATGAAGGTAGGTGTGCTATTTCAGTCAATATATATTAGGACAGAAATGAGGGTGCTACTGCAGCAACTGTGTCAACTTATCTACTCCAGTATTTCAGATATGTCCCTATTTCCATGTCTTTCTCCTCCCACTTTGTCAGGCCTAGCCCAGGTTCATTGCACTAAGGGGTTCTGAGCCTACCTCAGGACTGTCTGGATTGTTGCAGTATGTCTAGGTTTATTCCTCATATTTCTGGTCTGTTCCACAGATGCATTATTTTCATATCCCTGGTAAATCACTGTGGGATCTGAGTATTTCTGAGAGCCTTGGGCCAGATTTCTTGCAGTAAGGGGTTGGTAGGTATGGTTCTGAGGTATGACTCCACTACGTTACGAGCATATATATATATATATATATATATATATATATATATATATATATATATATATACATATTGATAAAAGCAGTTCCATACATATATACAAGTGTATATGTATAAATATGAGGCCTGACTGAATCTACTGAATCTTTTTCCTACTGTTGAGTGAGCATATGTTGGAAAATGCATCAGCAATACCTACAGCTCAAATGGTGTAGTGGTACATTTCTCTGACTATGGTCTACAGGGCCCTGGGTTCAAGACCTGGCAGGGCTGGTCATTTTGTTGCTTACAACCGCTTACTCATTCTTACACCAGCACTAATTCTTTAAAAGAAAAAAGAAGGGGGTGATAGGAAAGTGGTGAAAAAGAGGCATGCAGAGGGAAGAATAATATGGAAGATAGCTACAGATGTGCAGGACAGGTGTACAGAAGGTCCATAGCTGCACATTTCTTATACAGCAACAGCTGTGCATTTGTACAGACTATGGAGGTAAATTTGGACACACAGACCCCAGAGAGAGGGGTGAGGACAACAGAAATGTGTTGTTAAACCTGCTAAGCATGGCTGAGCATTGCTAACCATTGTCCACAGATAATTCTCGTAATATACCACACTAATAACTTAATTTAATAAGTGTATATGATTTCCCTTACATGATATGGCTGTATGTGCTTTCATTACAGTAGCAAGGGGTGTAACTATACTGTATGGGACATGTGTATAGATGGAGGTTTTCACATGTTATAATCACACATCCATTTTACACCAGCTACACTACCCTAGGTGACAAAAATAACTTACCACATATTTTAATGTGAACATAGCACTTTTAACACTGCTTTCCCATGTAAATTTGGATTGCCTGTTGTATTACTTGAACCGTGTACACCTGCATGCAAGCCTGGGACTCTGACCACTACACTGTCTTGGTTTGGGGATTTGACCTGTATATTTTTATTTATTGCCTATTGGATATAAATATTATATTACTATATTAAATTGAGTGTATTGCAGTTTTCGGCCACGTCATTGACATCTGCTGTCATGACATCATGGCATACATTTCAGTTTTAGACTTGTATCCTTTTGAACATTAATACTAATGCATAACCTGTTTTCTATCAACTGTTATCTGTACAGATGGCATGACACCGGTGCTTAGGCTGTGGTTGACTACCCTGCAGAATGCATCCGAGAGCCTATGTTTATGTTGGATGCAGCCAGGAATGATATTAAGCCTAGACCACCTCTGTGTGTTGCCTTTGAAAGAGCATTATAGACCTGCTTCCTGATTGTGAGGGGAGGGGGCACATGCTCTACATGCACATGTGTACCTATGGGGGAGGGGTGATGTTTACACTTCACCTGTCTGCAGCCAGTTGCCTATATCCATGGCATGTGTGTATGTGTGTGTTGCCTCTGTAAATGCAGACACTTGTCTGGAAGGCCTAGTGATTGGCCTTGGAGGATGTCTCCAGTTTGCACTCAATGACAGCCTTACGGTGCATCACCTGTGACCTTATTTGCTTGTGCAGAACCAGGTGACATGGTGTCCAATGAGGCATCTGTTCCTTCTTGGCCCAACCTGCAATTATTTCCACCTATGATGGTATTTGTGTATTGCTGCTGTCCAGCACAGGTGTTCAGCCTACCTTGAGGGGGTTGATGTTGTCCTGTCGGGTACTGCTGAGGCAATAAAGCTATGCAGGTGCCCACATAGTATTGTGGTGTGGGCCTGGACACTGCTGCTAGTTTCATCATATGGGACACCCTTCATCTGGGCCCTGCCAGTGCAGGGGACATTATGGAGGTCTGGTGGCTACAGCTTCACAGAAAGTAGATGGAAATATCTCACAGAACAGGACATGTGGAAACAGGCCAACTACATGGGGGGACAAAGCTCCAGAACTGGGTACAGATTGTGTGTCATTATTGCTGTTATACACATGGAGGGTTTCTAGATTGACAGGGTTTGTCTGGACATGCATTTACTGGGTGACTTGACATCTGACAGTAATATGCCTCTGACATACCTCTCAATTGACATGTTCCACAGACTGGCTATATGTTTGCCTGTTATGCTTGGTCTGTTCCTTGAACAATGTCTGTTTTTTTAGGGTTGGTAGGATAATTGGAGCATTGTAGTCAGTAACTGTTGACATCCATTGGCGTTCCAGAAATCAGATCCTTCAGGGATGTTATGTTACAACAATATGCGTAACACCAGCTACTGTTTCAGTTTGTAACACCAATATGTGTGATATGTCCCTCTTTCCAGCCCCCTGTCCCACAAGTACATCATGTGTTGTCCAGATGTCCTGCACTACAAGGTGCAGAGGTATGGTATATCATTAATTACCAACTGCACTCCAGTTATCATGCCAATGACCTGGCAGACTCCTGGCCATGGTATGCAGTGGTGGCCAGGATTATGGTTCCACACCCTGGTAAATATGTGGACATCTGTACATATAACAGTTATGTCTGTCTGGCCATTGTGAACAGACTGTCAAGTCTGGGTAGCAGTGTTGTGTGTAGATGTTTGTTGGGCTGGGTAAGGAGAGTGGAGCATGTGAGTGCCATACATCCTTTACCTATCTGACTCTGCATTCTGCTACAGCTGCTGGCAGTCTATCATGTCTGTATGCTTGTAGGAGCTTACTGAGAAATGTCCTGTAACAACTCAGTATTCCCAGTACACTGTGAATTGGGCCAGTATATATTGGTGTAGTATGTGACTGGCAATCAGGATATGTTTGTTCAGACAGTCGTTCTACTCTAGAGTTCATTTTGGGTACTGGTATGTTGCTGAGACTTTGTTGCAAATGTTTTTTGGGGGACATTTTTGCACCACTCTCTGCTTTTCACTAAAGTTCCATCCCTGTAGTGCATGCTATATTTGAATATACATGGGTAATTTCCCAGATGTGATGTGGGGGAGTGGCATGTTGGTCTTACTCTTACTATGCTTCATTAGGTGCTGGGTGACATGTTTGGCAGCTGTCAGGGGATTGCCATTCTGTTACATCACTGCGGTCATACCTCTGCACTGTCCAGAGACCTAGACCCTGTCCAGATGCATGGCTCATATGTTTGGTCTGTTCCCCAGGCAGTTGTTGTCCCTGGCTAATCGGGAGGATACTCTGTGGAATGCAGTCAGTAAATGCTAACATCCATTGGTGTTACTGACTTTGTATCTCTCAAAAAAGATACGTTACAACAAAGCTGGCAACACCAGCAACTGTCTACATTTATCAAAGCAATATGTCCAATATACACCTGTGTTTGGGCCTCTGTCCCCCAATTATGTCAGGCTTTGTCCAGATGTCATGGACTAAGAGGTATATAGTATTATTTATTGCATTCACTCCTGCTACCATCCCAGTGATGTCATAGACCCCCAGACATGTAATAAAGAAGCGGCCATAGATAAGAGTCCTGTCCCTATACATTCTGTAGGAAACTGTACATTTAAGAGGTCTGTGTATGTCTGCCCATTGTTAAAAGAATGTCAGGATTGTGTAGCACTGTAATGTGAATGTTATTTGGACTGTGTAGGGAGGGGGTACATGCCAGTGTCATGGGCCTTTTCTATCTAACTGTGCATGCTGCTCCAGTTTCTGGTTCCCTATCGCCTGTATATGTTTGGACATGCAGACTGTGACATGTCCCATAACACCTCACGATTCCCACTATGCTGTGACTTGGGGCAGTATATGTAGGGGTAATGTGTGAGTGGCAAAAGGGATTTTGTTGCTCACACAATCATCATACTGTAGTGTTCAGTTTGCTTACTGCTATGTCACTGTGACTGTGGTGCAATTTTGGGGGGGTATGCACTTTCACACCAGTGTCTGTTTTCCAGTAGTGCTACATCCCTGTAGTGCTGGTTATATTTGCTAATGCTTGTGTACACCCCCGGAGCTGGACTTGGGTAGTGTAATGTTAGTATGATTGTAGTTTGGATATTGCTCAATAGCTCAATGTAGATTCCCCTACTGTTGTGTTATGTCCACATTTGTAGGATGTCCAGCTGTCTGGCCGATATCTTTGGTCTGGTTCCCATAACTGCTGTGTATTCCTGACACATCAGTGAGATAATTTGGGGAATGAGGTTACTAACTAATGGGAAGCAATTGAGTCCTAGAATTATGATATTTCAGTCGATATATGTTAGGACATATGGCGTTACTACATCAACTTTCTAAGCTTATCTACTCACGTATTTTGGATATGTCCCTATTTTCAGGCCTTTGTCACCCCACTTTGTCAGGCTTGGTCTAGATTCATTGCACTAAGGGTTTCTGAGTATACCTCTCCACTGCCAGTATTTTCACAGAATGTCTGGATGTTTGGCCCATATTTTTGTTCAGTTCCACAATTTATTTGTATTTGTCTGGATTTATGTCAGTAAATAATGACATAACATTTCAGTTTCCATCCTCATATCCTTCAGTAATTGTCTGCTGAAATGCATCCTGTTGCTGCAGAAAATGTCTTTATTTGTAACAACAATATTTGAAATATGTCCCTATATGGGCTCACCCCCCCACTTTTTACAGCCTTTGTACAGGTTTCTTGCACCAACAGGTTCAGATGGATAGTTCTGAGGTATAACTGTACTGCATGTTATATACACACACACATACATATTATGTATATTTCCTTCCTTTATATTTTTATATATGTATATCTATAGTATGACTCTACTTTTTCATATATATGCTTCACCAGACATTTTATATATAAATATATATATATATATATATATATATATATATATATATATATATATATAAAACACATGGGTGGTTCCACAAAGCTTTCTCCCTAATGTTGTATGCCTCTATTGCATGATATGCTTGAAAAAACAACATTATTTCCTACAGCTAAGATGGTGTAGTGGTACATTCCTCTGACTATAGTGTTCAGGATCATGAGTTTGACACTTGGGACTGTTGTTTTTTTTCATTAATGTTAAAATACCAGAATGCATGATATGTTTGTTAAAGCATTACATTTTTTCACAGCTCAGATGGTGTAGTTGTATTTTGCTGTGATTGTAGAGGACAGCATCCTGGGTTCGAGACTTGGCAGGGCTGACTATTTTGTTGCTGGCAGAACAAGGTTTGATGGATTCAGAGTGATGACGGCACGTTTAAGCATATTATACTTATAAATGTTTATTATAAAATAATATTTATATACACATTATAATTTCACGTTTACCATCCATGAATCCCCCTATGCGCTTTCATTAAATTATATTCTTGCGTGACTATACTGTATGGGGCACTTGTGTTTATATGGGGGTTTTACATCTTTTCTACACTGACATCTCACTTTTGGAACTGCTACACTACCCTGATTGACAAAAAAGGTTGCTACATAATTTAAGTTTACTAAAATTAACACTGCTTTCACATAGGAAAATCAATTGCCTGTCTTTGGACTCAAACCATGAATGCTTGCATGCAAAGCCAGGACTCTAACCACTACACTACCTCAGCCTGGGATATTTAAGCTATGCTATGTGGACAGCCATAACGTGCATGCCCACTTAGCTACACTTAAACATTCCTACTGTAAGAAAAGTTATATATTATTATGATATTATTGCGTTATATGGGTATGTATTGTGGTGTTCTGCCAACTGCTTTGGACTGCAATCATGAAATACTGGCAGTGATTTGGCTTTCAGGCTTCTATCCTTCAGGAACTCCTGCTAATACATATCCTGTTATCTATCAACTTTCTAAGTGTGTGAGAGCAATATTTAAAATCTGTCCCCACATCATTTTAGGCTTTGTCCAGATTTTTTGCTTTAAGAGGTTGTGAGGTATGATGACCAATATTTGAGTATCAAACTTCATATCCTTTGGAAAATGTATGTTAACACAACTCCTTTTATTCTAACCCTTTTCTAAGGGTTTATCAAAGCAATATTTAAAATGTGTCCCTGTTTGGGGGCCTTTGTCCCCCCATTATTTTTGGCTTTGTCGAGGTTTCTTGCGCTGAGAGGTTGAGAGGTATGAGTGCTGTATGGCACTTTAGCAATGCAGATGGTGTGTCACAGAACCTGTAACACACCCCCTGCATTGCTTTCTTATTGTCGTTTTTATTTCAGTGTCCATGGACACTGAAATACTGGCATAATATTAGTGCTGTTATGGGGGATAGCTTAGATGTTAGTGTCACAAATTTAAATGATTTTATTTTTGGGCAGTTTATTTTTTTTCCCCCCAGGTATTATGGTTATACTAAATTTTATTGAGGCCCTTTTTTTTGGTCTGTTCCACAGATGCATTATTTTCATATCCCTGGTAAATCACTGTGGGGATCTGAGTATTTCTGAGAGCCTTGGGCCAGATTTCTTGCAGTAAGGGGTTGGTAGGTATGGTTCTAAGGTACAACTCCACTACATGTTACGAGTATATATATATATATATATATATATATATATATATATATATAAAAGCAGTTCCATACATGTAAACAAGTGTAAATGTATAAATATGAGGCCTGACTGAATCTTTTTCCTACTGTTGAGTTAGCATATGTTAGAAAATGCATCAGCAATACCTACAGCTCAAATGGTGTAGTGGTACATTTCTCTGACTATGGTCTACAGGGCCCTGGGTTCAAGACCTGGCAGGGCTGGTCATTTTGTTGCTTACAACCGCTTACTCATTCTTACACCAGCACTAATTCTTTAAAAGAAGAGAGAAAGGGGTGATAGGAAAGTGGTGGAAAAGAGGCATGCAGAGGGAAAAATAATATGGAAGATAGCTACAGATGTGCAGGACATGTGTACAGAAGGTCCATAGCTGCCCATTTCTTATACAGCAACAGCTGTGCATTTGTACAGACTATGGAGGTAAATTTGGACACAGAAACCCCAGAGAGATGGGTGAGGACAACAGAAATGTGTTGTTAAACCTGCTAAGCAGGGCTGAGCATTGCTAACCATTGTCCACAGATAATCCTCGTAATATACCACACTAATAACTTAATTTAATAAGTGTATATGATTTCCCTTACATGATATGGCTGTATGTGCTTTCATTACAGTAGCAAGGGGTGTAACTATACTGTATGGGACATGTGTATACATGGAGGTTTTCACGTTATAATCACGCATCCATTTTACACCAGCTACACTACCCTAGGTGACAAAAATAACTTACCACATATTTTAATGTGAACATAGCACTTTTAACACTGCTTTCCCATGTAAATTTGGATTGCCTGTTGTATTACTTGATCCGTGTACACCTGCATGCAAGCCTGGGACTCTGACCACTACACTGTCTTGATTTGGGGATTTGACCTGTATATTTTTATTTATTGCCTATTGGATATAAATATTATATTACTATATTAAATGGAGTGTATTGCAGTTTTCAGCCACGTCATTGACAACTGCTGTCATGACATCATGGCATACATTTCAGTTTCAGACTTGTATCCTTTTGAACATTAATACTAATGCATAACCTGTTTTCTATCAACTGTCATGTGTACATATGGCATGACACCGGTGCTCAGGCTGTGGTTGACTACCCTGCAGAATGCATCTGAGAGCCCATGCCTATGTTTATGCTGGATGCAACCAGGAATGGTATCAAGCCTAGGAGACCTCTGTGTGTTGCCTTTGAAAGAGCATTATAGAGCTGCTTCCTGATTGTGAGGGGAGGGGGCACATGCTTTACATGCACATGTGTACCTATGGGGGGACAGGGGGGTGATGTTTACACTTCACCTGTCTGCAGCCGGTTGCCTATATCCACTGGTGGATGTCTCCAGTTTGCACTCAAAGACAGCCTTACGGTGCATCACCTGTGACCTTATTTGCTTGTGCAGAACCAGGTGACATGGCTTCCAATGAGGCATCTGTTCCTTCTTGGCCCATCCTGCAATTATTTCCACCTATGATGGTAGTTGTGTATTGCTGCTGTCCAGCACAGGTGTTCAGCCTACCTTGAGGGGGTTGATGTTGTCCTGTCAGGTACTGCTGAGGTGACAAAGCTATGCAAGTTCCCACATAGTATTGTGGTGTGGGCCTGGACACTGCTGCTAGTTTCAACATATGGGACACCCTTCATGTGGGCCCTGCCTGTGCAGGGGACATTATGGAGGTCTGGTGGCCACAGCTTCACAGAAAGTAGGTGGAAATACCTCACAGGACAGGACATGTGTAAACAGGCCAACTACATGGGTACAAAGCTCCAGAACTGGGTACAGATTGTGTGTCATTATTGTCGTTATACACATGGAGGGTTGCTAGATTGACAGGGTTTGTCTGGGCATGTATTTACTGGGTGACTTGACATCTGACAGTGATATGCCTCTGACATACCTCTCAACTGACATGTTCCACAGACTGGCCAGATGTTTGCCTGTTATGCTTGGTCTGTTCCTCGAACAATGTCTGTTTTTGTAGGGTTGGTAGGATAATTGGAGCATTGTAGTCAGTAACTGTTGACATCCATTGGCGTTCCAGAAATCAGATCCTTCAGGGATGTTTTGTTACAACAACATGTGTAACACCAGCTACTGTTTCAGTTTGTAACACCAATATGTGTGATATGTCCCTCTTTCCAGCCCCCTGTCCCACAAGTACATCATGTGTTGTCCAGATGTCCTGCACTACAAGGTGCAGAGGTATGGTATATCATTAATTACCAACTGCACTCCAGTTATCATGCCAATGACCTGGCAGACTCCTGGCCATGGTATGCAGTGGTGGCCAGGATTATGGTTCCACACCCTGGTAAATATGTGGACATCTGTACATATAACAGTTATGTCTGACTGGCCAATGTGAACAGACTGGAAAGACTGGATAGCAGTGTTGTGTGTAGATGTTTGTTGGGCTGGGTAAGGAGAGTGGAAGATGTGAGTGCCATACATCCTTTACCTATCTGACTCTGCATTCTGCTACAGCTGCTTGCAATCTATCATGTCTGTATGCTTGTTGGAGCTGACTGAGAAATGTCCTGTAACACCTCAGTATTCCCAGTACACTGTGAATTGGGCCAGTATATGTTGGTGTAGTATGTGACTGCCAATCAGGATATGTTTGTTCAGACAGTCGTTCTACTCTAGAGTTCATTTTGGGTACTGGTATGTTGCTGAGACTTTGTTGCAAATGTTTTTGGGGGGACATTTTTGCACCACTCTCTGCTTTTCACTGCAGTTCCATCCCTGTAGTGCATGCTATATTTGAATATACATGGGTAATTTCCCAGATGTGATGTGGGGGAGTGGCATGTTGGTCTTACTGTGATTCATTAGGTGCTGGGTGACATGTTTGGCAGCTGTCAGGGGATTGCCATTCTGTTACATCACTGCGGTCATACCTCTGCACTGTCCAGAGGCCTAGACCCTGTCCAGATGCATGGCTCATATGTTTGGTCTGTTCCCCAGACAGTTGTTGCCCTTGGGTAATCGGGAGGATACTCTGTGGAATGCAGTCAGTAAATGCTAACATCCATTGGTGTTACTGACTTTGTATCCCTCAAAAAAGATATGTTACAACAAAGCTGGCAACACCAGCAACTGTCTACATTTATCAAAGCAATATGTCCAATATACACCTGTGTTTGGGCCTCTGTCCCCCAATTATGTCAGGCTTTGTCCAGATGTCATGGACTAAGAGGTACGTAGTATTATTTATTGCATTCACTCCTGCTACCATCCCAGTGATATCATAGACCCCCAGACATGTAACAAGGAAGCAGCCATATCTAAGAGTCTTGTCCCTATACATTCTGTAGGAAACTATACATTTGAGAGGTCTGTGTATGTCTGCCCATTGTTAAAAGAATGTCAGGATTGTGTAGCACCATAATGTGAATGTTATTTGGGCTGTGTAGGGAGGGGGTATATGCAAGTGTCATGGGCCTTTTCTATCTAACTGTGCATGCTGCTCCAGTTTCTGGTTCCCTATCGCCTGTATACGTTTGGACATGCAGACCATGACATGTCCCATAACACCTCACTATTCCCACTATGCTGTGACTTGGGGCAGTATATGTAGGGGTAATGTGTGAGTGGCAAAAGGGATTTTGTTGCTCACACAATCATCATACTGTAGTGTTCAGTTTGCTTACTGCTATGTCACTGTGACTGTGGTGCAATTTTGGGGGGTTATGCACTTTCACACCAGTGTCTGTTTTCCAGTAGTGCTACATCCCTGTAGTGCTGGTTATATTTGCTAATGCTTGTGTACACCCCCGGAGCTGGACTTGGGTAGTGTAATGTTAGTATGATTGTAGTTTGGACATTGCTCAATAGCTCAATGTAGATTCGCCTACTGTTGTGTTATGTCCACATTTGTAGGATGTCCAGGTGTCTGGCCGATATCTTTGGTCTGGTCCCCATAACTGTTGTGTATTCCTGACACATCAGTGAGAAAATTTGGGGAATGAGGTCACTAACTAATTGGAAGCAAGTGAGTCCTAGAATTATGATATTTCAGTCGATATATGTTAGGACATATGGTGTTACTACATCAACTTTCTCAGCTTATCTACTCACGTATTTTGGATATGTCCCTATTTTCAGGCCTTTGTCACCCCACTTTGTCAGGCTTGGTCCAGATTCATTGCACTAAGGGTTTCTGAGCATACCTCTCCACTGCCAGGATTTTCACAGAATTTCCGGATGTTTGGCCCATACTTTTGTTCAGTTCCACAATTTATTTGTATTTGTCTGGATTTATGTCAGTAAATAATGATATAACATTTCAGTTTCCATCCTCATATCCTTCAGTAATTGTCTGCTGAAATGCATCCTATTGCTGCAGCAAATGTCTATTTGTAACAGCAATATTTGAAATACGTCCCTATATGCGGCTCACCCCCCCCCCCCTCCCTTTTTACAGCCTTTGTACAGGTTTCTTACATCAACAGGTTCAGAGGGATAGTTCTGAGGTATAACTGTACTGCATGTTATACACACACACACATATATATATATATATATATATATATACACACACAAACACACACACACATATTATGTATATTTCCTTCCTTTATATTTTTATATATGTATATCTATAGTATGACTCTACTTTTTCATATATATGCTTCACCAGACATTGTACATATATATATATATATATATACATACAACACATGGGTGGTTCCACAAAGCTTTCTCCCTAATGTTGTATGCCTCTATTGCATGATATCCTTGAAAAAACAACATTATTTCCTACAGCTAAGATGGAGTAGTGGTACATTCTTCTGACTATAGTGTTCAGGATCATGGGTTTGACACTTGGGACTGTTGTTTTTTTTTTCATTAATGTTAAAATACCACAATGCATGTTATGTTTGTTAAAGCATTACATTTTTTCACAGCTCAGATGGTGTAGTTGTATTTTGCTTAAAATGGCCCACAAGGACAGCCTAATACTAATCTACTGACATGTTGTTGCTGTCAATTTTCATATTTTAGACTGTTTGGCAGATGAATTTTGTAACTTATTTCTTCAGACAGTTGTGCTGTTGGTGGTTATCTGTTGTACTCAAATACATAAAGTTTCAGTGGTAGGTATAGTCCACAGCTCTCAACTTCATTACTGGAAAGCTAGCTGGTAGATTCCTACATGACATGTTTTAAATTGAATTCAGGGCATCTAGTTTAATTTTTTAATACTCAGTCACAGAGATCAATAAAACATGATCATTCTGCTTCTATTTTGTATCACTAATGTTTCTGACTGGTGATATCCTATGACCCTTTTGAATATGGGAGGAGTTATACTATGTATGCAAATGTTATGCTAACCAGGTGTCTATATTGTTAGCCAAATGTACCCACATTTCAAGAGTCTTTGTCCAGTGACTTGCAGTTTGAAAGGTTTGGATACAGCAAATTACAAATGCTAAGTGTGCATTTTCTGGAAGTGGGATTGTACAGTCACATGGGGCATCCACAGACAGTCATGTACACAAGCACCATGGACTGAGGGGTACAACACACAAGTGTAGATAAGTTGCCACTGGCCAGAGGAGAGGCAATGGTAGGAAAATTTTGCCATGCAGAAAACTGGTGTGTTCATGCGGGCCTACCACAGAAATGGCAATCCATTGTGTACAAAGGTAAAGCAGGAAAAGACTTTTCAGGAGTGGGCATAGCAGAGTGGCACAGGGCATCAATATTTTGAGTGACACGTTGGTAAACTGAAGCTACTGAGTAAGGTAGTCATGGAGACTGTGACACAGCCACAATCCAGAATGATGAATTTGACACAATAATCTACAGCTGCTGTGCACTGCGGTGGTGGTGCTGTGGTAGCATTGTCACCTCACAGTAAGACGTTGTCCTGTTCGATTCTCAGCTAGAGTGCCTTCTGTGTGGAGACATGCGTGAATGGGCATACCTTCATTGAAGGTTGTGCGTCTGGGCTGGCAACTCGGCATGTAAAAATCTACTGCCAATCATTAGCGGACCGGAGTTCCGCTGTGGCGACCCCTAACCGGGAAAAGCCGAAAGACACAACAACAACATTCTACAGCTGCTGTGCATAGAAGAGAATAGCTGTGCAGGATGTCTGCGAGTGGCTTACAAACAGCAAAAGCAAAGAGAGTTTTAGCTTTCTATAGCCGTCGACTCTTCCTTTCTTTGTAGACAGCATGCTGCCCATTTGATAACATGACCTCATTTATTTAATACGTTCACGTGATTGTTTTATATATATATATAGCCATCAACATTTTGAAGGCTCCTTTATGAACAGCATGTGGCTGAAAGCATGTTTTCAAAGTTTCATAATGCTGAACTGGAATAATATGGAATCATTATAACAAAAATAAAGCTGGATTTGTTATTATGAGTTAGGCATTGTGAATGGAGATCACGGTAAAGTGAGGATCAAAGAATTTACCCTTTTCCTCCATGTTGTGTGATCTCAGAGTTGGTATATATAATTTGCAGGGAGTCCTCCCCACATACAGAGTGCAGGAGGGCTTGCCCTCCTGTTAAAATGTAAAAGGACATATGGACTTTCGACACTGGAAGTCTGGTATGTTGATTGTTATGTTTCTGACGTTCAACATTTAGGCTAGATGTTGCTTTCAACAATGTAATTCAGTCTTTTGCTTAAAAACGTAAAAATTGTTTTGCCTTCGATATTTTGATGGTTAACATTTGTATGTATGTGCGTATATATATATATATATATATATATATATATATATATATATATATATATATATATATACACACACATACATATATGCATATATATATATATATATATATATATATATATATATATATAAAATATATTTTATATATATATAAAAATCCCCAGTAGACATAGCTAATAACTTCAACAGCTTCTTCACAGAGACGATCCAGTCTCCAGCCAGCCAACTCTCTCCTAATGGCTCTAATTCTAATGTAGCCACACCCAGTACCCAAACATACTTTACCTTCCAACCTGTTCCTACTCAACTTATTCATGCCCTACTTAAGAAACTAAGACCCACCACCCCGGCTGCTGACCTCCTCCCAGCAGACTATCTGCAAAAGGCTGCTGACACCATTGCCTACCCCATCTCTATCTTGATCAACAAAGCTATATCTGAAGCTACTGTACCCACTCTATATGGAAAATCTCCCATGTCATACCTCTCCATAAAGGAGGTAGTTCCACTGAACTGTCAAACTTTAGACCCATCGCTATTCTGTCACCTCTAGCTAAAATTATGGAGAAGCATGTACACATACAGCTCATGCACTACCTCACTCACAACAAGCTGTTGTCCAGCTTTCAGCATGGCTTTAAGCCACACCACAGAACTACTTCTGTCCACCTCCTTTCTCTAACGTCAGTAACCACAACTGCAATAATAACAAACTATCCTCAGCACTCTTTCTAGATGTATCCAAGGCTTTTGACATGGTTGACCACAAAATGCTTATAAATACCTTGAAGGCCTTCTCCTTAAACAACCATGCACTCCAGTGGTTTCAATCCTACCTGCAGGGCAGGCAACAGGCAGTCCTATGGCAGGACAAGCTATCATCTCACCTACCCATCACATTAGGAGTCCCCTAGGGCTGGATACTAGGACCCCTTCTTTTCTCCATCTTTATCAACGACCTTCATTCAGTCATCCCAGATGCTACCTGCATTCAATATTCGGCTGACTCCATCTTGATTTGTTCCGACACCTCACCAGCTACTTTATTCACATTAACCCAAATTACCTTCAATACAGTGGAAAAATGGCTCTCCAATCAACATCTAATCCTAAACCCCAACAAAACTAAGTTGCTCCTATTCTCCCCCACATGCAAGACCCCCCTGCTAGCCTTCTACTTAACTGTTAACAATGGTACTATCATCTCCCCATAAGCCCAAACTAAACTACTGGGTGTCATAGTTGATAATCTGAAGTTTGATGCACATATCAATCAAACTATCAAAACCCTTAATAAAAAACTTATCTCTCTCTACAGAATCAAACCATTCCTTACCCCACTTGCTAGAACTGTAATTGCCCATTCCCATCTGCTATCAACTCTTCTCTATGCCTCACCTCTGTTCTCGAACTTAAACAAAATAGATCTTAATAAACTATCATCCTGCTATAACCACATTGCCAGATTTGCTACTAGCACAGCCTACCGCACACCACTGTCACAACCTAAATCACCTAGGATGGTTTGAACTGCCAAGTGTACTGCAGTTCAACCAGCTAATAGTGGCACATAAAGTCCTTTACCAACCAGAAAATACACCTGCATGAAAAAATGTTATCAGCCCCTACACCAGCACCTGGCAGCTGTGATCATCCACTAGTCTTCTAGTTCAAACATACAAATCCAACTACTTAGCTGGGGACTCTCTGCCAACTCTGTTGGAAAAATATGGAACAGACTCCCAGCTGACTTGACCCTAGAACCCTCATTAACAGTTCAAAAACAAATGCAAGAAATACTTCAAAACTCATTGGTTATGTCCTTGCACTAACCCCGACTAGTGACCTCTCTATTTCTTAGGTGCCTTACCTTCAACTACTTCAAACTTTTTATTACCCCTCCATTTCAGGAAGGGTCAATTGTATAACTGCTGCTCAGTGTGTCTTAAACCTGAATGTAATGTTATGTATGTTTAACTTTGAAAATAATGTTATGTTTTGTAAAGTGTTTTATAATAAGTACTATATGTGCTAAATGTTGGTATTGCTTATGACTGTAATCTGCTTGAAACTAGCATTTGCTAAATGTTCAATGTGTATTATCATGTTGGAGCTTTCCTCCCCGGACATCTGCTGAAAATGGACATGTATCCAGTCGGACTATCCCAGTCAACAAATGTAAAATAAATAAATTATATATCTATATTATATATATATATATATATATATATATATATATATATAAATTATATACATATACACACACACACACATATATATATATATTTATATATATATATATATACACACACACACACACACACATATATATATATATATATATATATATATATATATATATATATATATATATATATATATATATATATATATATAGATATATAGATATATATATATATTTATATATATAAAATGTGTCTATATTATAAAATCGAAAAGACTTTACCACGAATGCTCACATGAGCAAAAGTGCCGGTAATTGAAATTGCTATTGTGGGGGGCTGCACCCCCCCAAACACACCCCGCTAAATATATTTTGCAACTCCAAGGTTGCACTACAGTGAGGAAAGGGCAAATATCCCACTCCTCACTGTAACACGACCCCATGATCATGGTTTCAATTCCCTGCATATTCGCTCATGTGACCGTTCTCGCTAATGTCTTTTTGTGCATCTAATATAGACCCTAAATATATATATATATATATATATATATATATATATATATATATATATATATATATATATATATATATATATACATACATACGCACACACTTATTTTTTCATTTAGTTATTTATATATGACATGCTTACATCCTTTCCTGTTTTATTTTACTCAGATTTGTTTTTATATACAATTTTAATTATTTCCATTGTTAGGAAATGCTGAATAGCCATCCGCTCCTCCATGTTTTGGGTTGCCTCAGTGTAGCAATCTTGATAACCAAGTTATTTGCTGGCTTCTGTCCATTAGCGTTAGTCTAAAACTGCATGCTTTGCTCATTTAATAGGTATCCCTAGTCAGCTTTCTGATTTTTACCTCAATACTTCATTTTCCCCCAAAGACTGGCAGAGTGTGTTTATGTATCTATCTCTGCTTTTCATTTCCTTACATTGCTTCACATTTCAAACACTGCTGCACTTGGTAAAAGTTATTTGCTCCACTCGACACTCCGAAGGACTGTAATCTTATTTCAAAATTTGATGTGTAAAGCTCACAAATAGAATATATACTTGGCTGAGTCAAGAACGGACTTACATTTCTTTTATATTAAGTGGAAAATGGTTCTGCAGAACCAGTAAAAATACTCAGACATATTATGTTTGCATAAAGCCCTACATCTTTCCATAATATGGCAAGTCAGGCATTGCTGGTTCACCTCTTCCATACTTGATACTTGTAGTGATGCAACATTTTACTCCACATTATGAATAGCTACACCTTCTTGAACAGTGAGGCTGTTCATTACCTCTCTAAACTCTGTTATAGTTCTGATGGAAAGTATATACTGAAATCTGTCATCATAAATCCAGTTTGGAAACCCTGAAGTCCAGCATCGCAGATGTTCTCATCAATCAAGGTTTTCTCTGCTGTAGCTTCACATGTTCATGACAGGAGCCAGCTCCTGCCACTGTACCACGCTCCCTGAAAGAGGAACACTATCTACCTTACCCAGTTACCCTCAGAGAGTGATTTATGATCATTTTAATCTAGAAGTGTCTCCTGCACTCTAATAATCATAGTGCACAGCTACTTCAAATAGCCTAATTACTATCTTTTTTCCTCATTACATTTTTGAGACACTGCTGTTGATACCTCTGTTTTGGCAACTGCCTTACCACAACAGCAAATCTACCTGCAAAAATCAGAAAGTCTAAGCAAATCTTTTAGTTAAAATCAGACATGAGAAGAAACATCTAAGAGATATGTACACAGTAAAAGAAAATAGCACATATATAGCACTATGTCCATTTTCGTTCATGTCCCTCAAAACCCATGAGTAATTATTTACACCAAGACTAGTCTTCTTTAACCAGCATACAGGTAGTTCTGTGTCTGTGCTGTTATTTTCTGATGATAAACCTTGCCAGGTATAGTCTTTCAGTTCCCCACAGTTGCCTGTCCCCCTAAAATCGAGGCACTGAAATATAAGAGTCCATAACAATGAGAAACTTTTAACAGTCACAGCATAGCCAACTATAAACATGATGATTAAATAACCCATGCAGTCAATCTGACTCATTCATAGGTGCATACTAGGCTAATGGCCCTGGAGCCTTTACAAGCCTAGCCCATAGAAGTGCCCTGGCATCATCCTGCCCGATGTTCGTTCCCATTGCCTCTATCAAGTAGAGCCACTAGAGTGATCCCTGGGGAGAACTTTCTATTTCCCATCCACTCATCAAGATTTCTCTTGAAGAGGGCCAGTGGGGTGCTCTGCTTTGACATGTTTGGGAAGTCTATTCCAGAGCATGGGTGGTCTCTGGGTTGTGAACCTGTCCCTCCAGTATGTTCTGTTGATTGTGGTAATGAGGTTGAGGTCTCTGGAGTGTGTGGTGAGGAGGGATTGGGATTTATTTAGATGCAGCATTTCTAACAGAGCTGGGTCAGACATGGCTTTGTAAGTCAAGCAGAGATCGCCTCTTAGTAGACGATATGAGACAGAGAATAGCTGAAGTTGTTTTGAGTCTGTCGATGTAGGACATGTGTTTAAGGCCTAGGATCCTTTGTGAGGTACTTTTGTGGCCTTTCCAGCTGTTGTTTGTGTCTAGTGAGGTACATGCCAAATGGGGCATTATACTCTATGACTGTCCTGATGAGGGAAGAGCAGAGAGAGAGGATGACCTCCTTCTTCCTGAATGTAAATCCCTTGGTAATGAGATGTGCCACATAGGCAGTGGCAATGTGGTGGTTGAAGGAGAGATTGCTGTCACAACCTTTATCCCCAGATCTCTTATAATACCTTCACTGTTCAGTGGGCTCCAACTGATGTGGTAATTAGTGGGAAGTGAGATTTTTCTAATGGCGCAATGACATTTTTTGACATTAAGCTTAAGGCCATGGTTTCAACACCAGTCTTTGGTGTCAGTGGGGCCTTTCTGTAGGATGTCTACATCACTTGGAGAGTTATTAATCGCTCCCAGCTTGCAGTCATCTGTGAACTTGGTCAGCCAGAGTCCCTCCGTGTCAGCCTGAACCTCTGAGAAGTAGATGCAAAATGGAGAGGACCCAGGACTGATCCCTGTATGACTCCACTCGTGACTGGTCGGCACTCTGACTTGGAGTCTGCTACTTTCACACTGTGGGTTCTGTCTGTGAGCCAATTTCCAACCCACCTAGTTGTATAGGGGCTGATGCCTAGTTTGGTGAGTTTGTCAATAACTCCTGAGTGGGGAATGGTATCAAAGGCCTTGGCCAGATCGAGGTAGGCTGTATCAACTGCCTTGGCCTCATCCACAACTCTGGTGACTGACTCAAAATCATCAACCAGGTTGAGCAGGCATGATCTACCATTCAGAAAACCAAATCAAGTAGGATCTAGAGTTTGGAGATTCCCTATATCCTTGTTAATTAGGTCCATGATGATGTACTCCATAGCCTTACATATCAAACTCATCAGGCTAATGGGGCGATAATTCCCAGGAGCTGTAGTTGCTCCCCCTTTATGGAAAGGTATGACTGTAGCAGTGCGCCATTCAGAAGGGACAAAGCCTGACACGAGGCTGTGATTTAACAGGGCACACAGGTGTGGTGCCAGTTCACTTTGTAGTTAATGTAGAACACAGCCAGAGATATTGTTGGGTCCCATGGAAGCTGTATTCTTGGCCTTTGACAATGCTTTAACCTGTTCAGCAGTAATGTTGGGTGTCTGGCATTCCTCCGGTATTGTGTTTGGTCCTGGGGGGGGGTAAAGTTGGCACTAAATCTGTCGACCAGTATGTTGGCAATATCTGTTAGCTCAGTATAGGAGGTACCATTGTGCATTAACTCAGAGCAAACATGGGTTTTGCCATGTAGATTCTTGATACAACTATAGAAGGCTTTGTGGTTAATATTAATGTCTGCCAAAATTCTGCTTTCATAGCTGGGTTTAGAGGTTTTGGTGAGGGAGCTCAACTTTTGTTGAGGTTACTAAGGGAGTTTTTACAGTCTTGGGACTTCACCTTTTTCTGCAACAGTTTCTTCCTTCTATTGTTGAGTTTATTAATGGCAGGGGACAACCAGATGGGTTCCTTTTTTTGGTGGAGTGAGTCTTGGGTCCTCTGTTGGGAATGGCTAGTTCCATGCATTTATGTATGTGTTTGTACAGTGCACTGGTGTATAATTCAGCAGTCATGCATCTATTTTTCATTGACATGGATGCCGTGAAGTTGGGACTGTTTCTTGCTTGTCTGAAGAAGGAAAAGCATTGTCTATTTCCGAAAGCGCTAATTAAATTGTTTTATTTCTCATGCTGCTCCAGTTCATCTTGTTTTTTTGTTTTATCAGTTTGTCAAGTTTGTAATTCATTTTTCATTTTGAGAGAAGAAAAGGTATCTTGAAGGCCGCAACATTTCAGGATATTAAATATGGAGTACACAGGAAAGTATTTTGACTCTTTTTCTAATCATCTTCTCATCTTTCTAAACCTGACTGGGATCTTGTCTGCAGGTTTGCCAAACAGGAAATCTGTAATAATAGGGCTATCCAGCAGTAGGCCTATTTCCTCTTCTGCATAAGTATCTCTGCTAAGTCAGTCAGACATGTACAGTGCTGCACCAAAGGAAGAAACAATGGAAACAGGAACCAGCACATCATATGTTATACAGTAGGTCTTGCAGTTAGAACAGAGGGGCAAGGTTGTGAGATGAAGTTCCTGTGGTACAGGGTTTGACTCCCACAGCACTCCTTTGCTTTCTGTACAATACTGTGCAAGTCAGTTAACCAGACAGTATTTGGAAATAGGAAATTTGGTCTAGATTCCTTAATGGCCCCCAGTACTACATGCCTAGTAACCATCTCTGAATCTATGCCTATATATACATTTTAGTATGAGCACACCTACCTTGTCTGAAGTGTCTGTCAGTTTTTCTATACTTTCCATAGCATTTGTTTCAGGTGTGGGTAAAATGTTTTTTTGCAGTTGGTTTAATATGGTATTCTAATATCATAACAGAATTGATTGTTCTTATAGACAGAATGCACAAAGTAAATACTCCCCAACTAGACTCTGCCATGAGCGAGAGAAGACGAGGGCGATCCTTCTTTTACTGTTGTCTCCACTAAAACAAATTGTTGTAAATCAGTGTTCAGACTGTTATTTAAGCAAGCTTCAGAAGCCCTGCACAATTCATTAGTACTTTTCAGAACTGAAGTTTATTTATTAGGGAGCTGAGAAAACCTGGTTAATTGTTCTTTAAATATAAAACAGTGGAGGGTAAACCAAGGGATTACTTTAACCTCATCACCTTTTTTGCTTCTTTTTTTCTTCTTCCCAGGTGACAACCAACAACATCCAGTACCTCTTCTCATCTAGTGTGTCTGTCAGACCTGCTGTATCTCCAGCAAAGCTAAATCCAACCCATTTCCAGGGCTCAAGAGGAACTTCAGGACCCTTTATCTGTCGCACTACTGTTGTGAAGTATATTATCTGTTTACTCATCTCTGCTCATGCCTAGTAACATCTCAAGGATGTCATATGCAATTAGTCTTAACCATGAACCACCATTCATTTCACCCTGGGTTGATGTGATCAGGGCACCACACTTATCCTCCATAGCACCTCATGCTTATTTTGCTGGTCTCCACCAGAGCTATTGAACTATGACAGCGTGCCTCAAAAGCCTGTGCTCCTCTTCCTACCCATACATTTCAATCGTCCAGAGTTTCAGAGCATGTCCAAATGTTTGCCTCAGAATTTTGGTCCATTCCTCAAAAAAATTGAGGTTTTCTGGAAAATCACTGAGGATTAGTCATTAAATATCACATGTTTGAGTGAGTTTCAGACTTCACACCATTCAGAAAATGCATGCTAAAGAAAAAGCTATTATCCTATCAACTTTAAAAGATTATAGAAGCAATATGTAAAAATGTTGCCTATTTTTGGACATTCGTTCCCCTCATTATTTTCGGCTTTGTCCAGATTCTTTTATGCTTTTACCCCCGAATGGGCACACCCATCTTCCCATGCCAGCACATCAGATTCCAAGCTGCTGTTTAAACCCAGGCTGACTGGGCCATAGTCAGGGCATTATCCCTTTTGGCCATGGCACTAGCTTTATAACCTCATCATTTCAGTTTGTCTTCTATTTGGAGATGAAGGATCATCAGGCGGCATTCCAATGTACTTTTCCTTAAGTCTTCTGTGTAGAACCAGATGACATTAGTATGATCACCACCAGAGCTTGGGCCTAGAGCAGATACACTTGCTGCATGTATAAGTCTTCTCCCTTTTCTAATAATAAGAATGCATAATATGGCCCATCTTGTTTCCTTAAGCCTCCCCTACCAGCTATAATATGGGTAAATTTCCTTTAGGTTTTTCAACACTAGAGTTTCTGCAAGGGTTCTGCTATGGCAGCTGCAAGGGCTGCTGGGAAGTTGCTGACTCCTTAACTAATATAAATCAGTCTTTCAATGTGTACCTTAAAATCTTAGGAAAACATGGCTGGGAAGTGAATATTGCTGAATTCTGTGGTACTGATGCTATCTCCTTGAAAATATCAACCTAGGAAATCTTTTTTGCATCATATTAACAGCACATTCTGTTTTCTTTTGCTGATTGAGAAGCTCTTATGGTTGTAAAATAATTTTATAAAGCTCTGATGCACATATCTGTGCTGCAATTCATCATTTGCCATTACATGTAGCCTGTACAAGCATCGACAATTTTGGTGCATCTAACTGAACTTTGATTCCTTGCTGTGATTGCAGTTACACCTAAACCTTTGTTCTCCACAATTCTCAGATAGGAATCTTTTGGACTTTTCAGACACTTTCTCCATGGAATGACCCCTCCGCATATTTGCTCATAGGGAAGTACCAGGCAAGCTTCTCTTGTGGGCCATTTTAAGCCTAGCCAGTTTCCCGTCTTGAGTACAAATTAACCTATCCCTTTTGGTTAGAGATTGGCCGTTTCATCTACATTTCCTCTTTTTACTAGAATCCTTCATTTTGCAAGAATGTCCTTTTTAGAAAGTTCATATAATGTGTGAAGTTTATTTTGTGTAAAATTAGGAAAACATCTTTAGCCTCCTGGACCGAGCAGTGGTTTTACATTTTTAAACAAATTTCTCAGCTGGATTCTGAAGTTCAAACAAAAACAGGAAATGAAAGTGGGAATTTTATTATACCTTATTTAGAAATCATAAACAGCAACAGCATGAAGATACATGTTCTGTTACCAGGAACTTGCCAATTACAAAGCTTTGAGATTCAGATTTAAGAACATAGGCTGTATCTTTCACCATATCAACTAACAATCTCCATGTAACTTACATCAACTAGAAGAAAACAAATGAATTGGATTTCCCTCATGAAACAAATAATTGTAAATACTGATTGTGAAAAGTATCCATTTACACTATTATAATAATTGACTTACAGACAAATATAAAAATATTGTAATATATTCAGAGATATATAAGGTTACAGAATACATTGAGAAAGTGGTAATATTTAGGGTCAACCTGTCCACCACCAGCACGTTTATAATGAGGACAAAACTTACCTCTTCAGAAATGCACTTCCTTATAGAGCTAAACATGGATGAAAGCTAATAAATATGTAATGACTGAAAACCTAAGAACTTGCATGGAAAATCCACGAGAATGACTAATGGTTACTTTGTGATGAAAAGAATTTAAGAAGTTGCATGTCAGAGCCCCATATTTCCTATGCGGATATGAAATTAGAAGGGATACTCACAGGGGAAGTAAACCTGTATGATAAAAAGTCTAACCAAATGGGTCTTCTCTGTGACATTAATTCAGATTTCATAATTTACTGCTAGAGTCACCATCCCCAAAGAAAGACCATCTTTGCCCACTGAACCATTGACACTCCCCCCACAGACCCGATGTAAATAAATAGGTTAACTAGTTATAAAGGTACAACACTTGACAAACATATTTATAAATGAAGTGCTGGAAAGAGCACAAAGGAAATACCCGGGTCAGCCGTATATGACAGATGCTTGACTTTTGTCTCTCAACCCCAATGCCATAGGCAGGGCTGGAAAATGAAAGGACAACTGTAGGTGACAAAGGGCTGGGGTTAAAAACAAGTGGACAATAAAACAATATAACAACTCATATTTTAAGTAAAATGTACATCTGAATTAAGTGCCATATCTACTATGACTGTATAAACGGTGCCATTTATGTACTTCGTCCCGTACAAAACAAATGCATCCTGATTTCTTAGCTAGATAAAACTTTACATTAAAATTGTACAATGTATTAAGAATGAAATGAAAGCACAGGGCATATCATGCACTTCGTAGAAAATGCTAGAAAATGATGTACTGCACTCACAAAAATGTAAAATAACTGAACTGTTTTCCATTTGAGCCAAATCATAAATAAAATTAAATTAATAGGTTCCATAATATAGCATTCTTAATGGAATACATATTGACCACGGAACTGTTGCAAGCCTCTTTCCTTACCATAGAATCTGTGTGGTCCAAACTGAAGTTTAAAGCATGAGCGTTTACATGGAATAATGAATTGCTAAGAGACGTAGCTCTATAAACAATTATTTCTTACTAAACCTACACATTTCTGAAGCTATAGTAGTACATCTACTGGTAAGAATTCATACAAGGCCATTAGTACAACCTTTTCTGTAAAAAGAAATAGCTTGGTACCTTTATATGAACTGTGTTCATGATTTACTTTTGCTAAAAATGTGGTTTCTCTGGGCTTTTCAGATTTTAGATTTGAGGTACTTGCATGTCAATGCTTCATTTACGGCCAGCCAATGCATCACATCAATCTGTTAAACAGTTATTAAATGATTATGCAAGTGAAACATTTAAAATATAAATTCTGAACCATGTATGAGGTTCAGCATATTCTAAATGTCTGCAATAATTTCTTCACAACACTGAAGGCAAATTAGTCATATCCTTTGCATGAAAGCAACTCTGTGACTATACAAACCACAAATAGGAAGATTTACATTTCCATTATATAATCCACCAGATGATTTTTTTAGTCCATGTCTGCACCCAATCAGTTATCCTTGAACTGTGTTTATTAACAATGTTCTATTTATTACCTCTGCAACAGCCAACAAAACATCACCATTCTAAGAGTAATAAAGCATCTATTTATATATCTAGCACAGTAATCTTTTTGCAAAAATTTATAGAGAATTCTCCTTGCAGTACACATTCAACTAGAACTATAAACAGTTTTATTCTGTCATATTTTTTGCTTTTTTCTTTAATAAAAGTCATCTTATCTTTATTTTATAATTTAATGATCTATGTCTTTCTCCTGAATGTTTATCATTTAATTTCAAGTTTTGTCCATACTATTCACCCAGTGGCTGTACTTCCTACACAAAATGGGCTCATCTTCTTTCTGGGAATTGCCAGGTCCACTCATTCCCATGTGGGCAATAAAACCCATTAGTGCCCTGACTGGGGCAAGAGCTTAGTCTGATTATTCACTACACTCTTAGGAGACAGTGGGGTGCTAGAAAGCATGCTAGTCTGCTGATCATATAAAACCTCCTTCCCAATTAACCCCATCTCCATAGGTGGCTGTGACATCTGCAACCATTATTCATAGAAAGCACCTGCAAACAGACACACACACATAGACCAACTACCTATGTGGTGCGTCAATGTGTAGTGCAAAACCACTATGGTGTTTTCCACCGAGCTGTGGCCACATACCTACACTATTCAAGGTGTCCACAGACAGTCCAGCCAAAACTAGCCATTATCTTTCATTACTTAATTTCTTGAGATCCTTACAGCTATCCAAACAGGGTTCATCTGGGTTGTCATCAGACCTGCATCACTCCGTACCATAAAACGGATGTAATTCAGCTCCATCTGCCTTCCGGTTCTTTATTAAGCTCTTCATTCGGCCGCCTAATGCCACTGCCAAAAACAAACAAAAATCCATCTTCACAGATTCAGTCAGTACACAGATAAAGACATTGAAAACAGAATATGTTGTGCCATTTTATGATGAGAAATTACTTGTCTATTAGATGAACATAATTATTTATAACCATCTTCATACATACCACAAAATCCAACATGAATTCTGCTTTATCTGTCAGAGTACAGTATCAGGGTACTAGTATAAGAACGTAGGACTATATAACTCACTTATTAAACTACAAGTAACATATTAGTGCAAGTCTTTGGGAAACATAAGTGGTATCAATTGTTCAGGTAAAGGCAATGACTGATGTATGGAGTCACATTCTGAAAGCTCTCTTAGTCGCTGGATATCACATCAGTTCACTTATGAAGATCTGTACATTGCAAGCTATAAGAACCAGATCCCAATGTAAGAGACTCAGATTTAGAGATGCTATCCTGAAGATGCAAAATATTAATTTTCATGTTAAGCTAATTGGTGTGGTCACAGGCAAGTAGTTGCTACTTGTATCTGTGTGAGCAAGGTCTATATTAGGATATCGCATGCTCAGAAGAGCAAACGACACAATCAACCCCATGTAAGCGAAAGCTTACAACGTCTAAACCTCCAAGGAAAAAAAATCACTGTTCCAAAACAAAAAAAAAATGTAAAACCTTATATAATGTAGGGGGCTGTGCCCCCCATACCCCCCCTACTTAAATATACCAACTCTGAGATCACACTACAGTGCCGAAAAGGCAAAGTAGCGAAAGTGGCAAAAAATTCTTTCCCATGGAAAAAAGTGCGCCGAAAAGTCACTTCGCTATTTTGCCTTTTTACGCTTTTCAGTTCGACAAAGATGCATTTGAGAACCTACGTCTGTGACAGTGTAAAAGGGAACCATGTGAACCTGATTCTATTATTTGCAGATTTTTTTTTTTCAGCTGTGCAAAACATACCATTCATATCACACAAGGGAAATGTCTAGCATGCAGAGACAAGCCAGGTTTAAAAAAAAAAAAGCAACAAAAGTGAATAACTGACTAGTCACCACTGAACAAACTTTAATCAATTTAAAAAGACAAGCTTTCACATGCAATGCTTCCTCAGGCTAAGATAATCCAATTTAAAAACATCAGAATAGAGCATTGCATGAGAGCTTAAAACTGATTACACTACATAGCCTCATTGTCAATTTATTTTCTGTTCATTTCTCCTCTGTACTTCTGTTTAATGTTTTTCAATTGAGCCATCTTGACATTTAATTATATATGTAGCAAATTTTTTTTGTCTTCAGCTTAACTTGATGCACTGTAACTTGCCTACTGACTGCATAATGTACTATATCAGTTATTGAAGTTTGTGTCACTTTCCCAGGTAATGTACTGGATACTAAACTATATACAGTGGTCTGCATTTTTTTCCTGGTGCTCATAGTACACTATAACGTGCTAGCTTCTAATAATCTAACTCTATTGCTGCCTAACCCTTGCATTCAGAAAGATCCTCAACATTTGCATAAATTGCTTTCACCCCTGCCTCATCATAATAAATTCATGTATGCATGGTAGCCCTAGCTCTGTGCTTGCCATTAACCCTAGACATGAAAACCCCTTTCCCCTAACAGTAAAACTAAACAAGACACTAGGGCACATACCCACAAGCAATATCAAAATGCATAGCACTAAAGCCACCCCCCTACTCTTGCCTAACTCTAACCATAACCTGCAAACACTTGACACACATACCAAAACATGCATATGTGCACACACAAACACACCCCACAAAATCTATTCCTTAATGTGGCAGTTATTCTGGGCAGCCACAGTGGTGCAGCGGTTAGCGTTGCCGCCTCACAGCAAGAGGTTCTCCGGTTTGATTCTCGGCTGGGGTGCCTTCTCTACGGAGTCTGCATGTCCTCCCTGTGGTCGCATGAGTTTCCTCCCACATCCCAAAGACATGATGTAGGTGGATTGGACTCTGTAAATTGGCCCTAGGCATGTGTGCGTGCGTTTGTGTGGCTTCTGTGGAAGGTTGGGCGCCAGGCTGGCAACTTGACACCGTAAAACTCCACTGCCAATCATGAGCAGACAGGTGATCTGCTGTGGCGACCCCTAAATGGGAAAAAGCCAAAAGAAGAAGAAGAACGTGGCAGTTATTCTAATCGCTACCAAGAAACACACATCCACAAACTCCTAACCCAATCTTATGTACAGTAATCGTACAGGCTTAATAGTCTTGCATTCAACAAAAAGGAGCTCAAATCTAAATGCTTTCAGTATTTCCCTTACCTAAAACTGCTTTTGAACAAACAATTTCACATGCTGATAGGCATCTGTAATTTAGTTCTAAACATACCCAGGTCTATCTTCCTATTTGTGTCACCTTATTTCGATAAAACATTACATCATACAGATGACTGCATACTTGTTTTGATTCCTGACTTCACCAGCATGTCTTCCATCTCATTTTCTTTTTATTTTTTTACCTTTCCACAAACACAAACATGCATGTACACGCGAACAAACCACCCATTAAGTACCAAGCCAGTTGCCAGCCCCAGATTTAAAATTATTTTTTTTTTCATAGGTGTGTAACTAGGCTAATGGCCCTGGAGCCTTTACAAGCCTAGCCCACAGAAGTGCCCTGGCATTGTGCCGCCCATCGTTAGTTCCCAGTGCCTTTATCAAGTAGAGCCACTGGAGTGATCCCCCGGGGTGAACTTTCTATCTCCCATCCACTCATCAAGATTTCACTTGAAGAGAGCTAGTGAGGTGCTCTGGTTGACATGTATGGGAAGTCCATTCCATAGCATGGGCAGTCTCTGGGTGAGGAACATGTCCCTCCAGCATGTTCTGTTGATTGTGGAAATGAGGTTGAGGTCTCTGGAGTGCGTGGTGCAGATAGTTTGGAATTTTTTTAGATGTAGCATTTCTAATAGAGATGGGTCAGACATGGCTTTGTAACTCAAGCAGAGATCGCCTCTAAGTAGGTAATAAGAGACAGAGAATAGCTGGAGTCTTTGAGTCTGTCCATATAGGACATGTGTGTAATGCCTTGGATCCTCTTCATGAGGTACTTCTGTGGCCTCTTCAGCTGTTGCAGGTATTTAGTGAGGTACATGCCAAATGGGGCATTATACCCAATGATTGGTCTAATGAGGGAAGAGTAGAGAGAGAAATGACAACCTCTTTTTTCCTGGATGTAAAACCCTTTGTAATGAGATGTCACACATAGAAGAACTTTGTGACCACAGTGGCAATGTGGTGGTTGAAGGAGAGGTTGCTGTCAACTTGCATCCCCCCTTCAGTGTTCAGTGGGCTCCTATCGATGTAGTCATTAGTGGGAACTGAGAAGGGGATGGCAACGCATTTTTTGGCATTAAGCTTAAGGCCATGGTTTTGACACCAGTCATTGGTCTCAGTGAGGGCTTTCTGTAGGATGCCTGCATCACTTGGGGAGTTAATAATGGCTACCAGCTTGCAGTCATTTGTGAACTTGGTCAGCCAGAGTCCCTTTGTGCTGGCCTGGACTTCTGAGAAGTAGATACTGAGCAGGAGAGGACCCCAGGACTGATCCCTGTGGGACTCCACTTGTGACTGGTCAGCAGTCTGACGTGGAGCCCGCTGCTTTCACACTGTGTGTTCTGTGAGTCAGTATGCAACCTACCTAGTGATATAGGAGTTGTTGCCTAGTATGGTGAGTTTATCAATAATTCCCGAGTGAGGAATGGTATCAAAGGCCTTGGCCAGATCGAGATAGGTTGTATGCACTGCCTTACCTTCATCCACAAAGCCTGAGGTGAGGCTATGACTGAACAGGACATACAGATCTGGTGCCAGTTTGCTTTGTAGTTCATGTAGAACACAGTCAGGGATATTATGGGGCTCCATGGAAGCTGTATTCTTGGCCTTGGACAACACAGCCTTAACCTGTGCTGCAGTAATGCTGGGTGCCTGGCATTCTTCTGGTATTGTGATTGGTCCTTTGGGGGGACAGATGGGTAAAGCTGGCCAGGAATCTTTTGGCCAGTACATTGGCAATATCTGTAGGCTCAGTATAGGAGGTACCATTGTGCAGTAACTGAGAGCAAATCTGGGTATTGCCATGGAGGTTCTTGCTATAGCTATAGAAGGCTTTGTGATTGTTTTTAATTTCTGCTGCAATTCTGCCTTCATAGCTGGCTTTAGAGGATTTGATGAGGGATCTCAACTATTTGTTGAGGCTAATAAGGGATTTTTTCCAGTCTTGGGACTTCACTTTTTTCTGCAAAAGTTTCTTCCTTCTGTTGTATAGTTTATTAATAGCAGTGGACTGCCAGATTGGCTTCCTTTTTTTGGAGGAGAGCGTCTTGGTTCTATTGAGTATGGCTAGTTCCATGCATTTATGTACATGTTCATACAGTGCTTGGTGTATGATTCGGCAGTCATGCAGCTATTTTCCATTGCCATGGGTGCCATGAAGTTAGCCACCTCTGTTTTTAGGAGTCCAAAGTCAGCTTTGGAGAAGTTTTTCATGGCGGTTACTTTTGCAGGGGGTGTGGGTGAGATGTGTATTTCCATAGTGATTAGTTTGTGGTTGGATCTGACCAGGGAGGGGTTGACTATTGATGTAGAGCAATGGTCTTCCATGTTAGTAATAACCATGTCAAGGATGTTGCTTCCTCTAGTGGGGGTCAGAATGAGATGGTCCAGGGCATTGGAACTGATGAATCCAGGAAGCGTTGGGCCAGTGTATTGGTCCTTGAGTAGTTTTTCCAGTTGATGGAGAGGAAGTTGAAGTCTCCTAGTAAGAGCTATTTTCAATAGCTTTTTGTCTTTTCAGCTACTTTTAATTATGACAATGCACCATGCAATTTTCAGAGTTTTGACATCTCTTTCCCAATAATGAACTATTGCTGTTAAAGTGGGCATCTCTGAACTGAAGACAGCATGTCTATACTTTAGTTTGTATATCACTTTCCTTAATAATGTACTGAAAATCAATTACCAAGTGACTCCCAGAAAATGAGGTTTGTCATTTAGATTTGGCTTCAAGAAATCATTTCCAAGTCTTGCATTTTTGAGGACTTCCAACAGATGTTCTGTACAGATCTGCCTCATTTACATCCAGGCTCACAAGTTTTGATTCAGTTATCAGTGAAGTCTTACATCTGTTCACTACCCATGGGAGAGGATGCAGACAATCTGGAAATCTTAATAGTGTGGTTATCAATATCCTGAACATTTGCATTTGATTAATATGGCAAGCTGGTAAATACTAGTTTTCAAATTGCCATTTGACAGTCTCTAAGTTTTACCTGGACTTAACTGAATTATATCATAAGCAGTTAAAATTAGTGCTATCATTTTAATTAACCTGATATTTATATTACTTCTTTTTTTATAATCAGCACCATGACTTACTTTAATTAGTTCTTTTTTCTTAAATAAAATATGCACTGAACTTAGAAAGCAAAATGAAGTCCAGAAAAGGTTTGGATTGTAGAGCAAATATGGGCTACAGTGTAATAATGGCTATAGCTGCCTCTGGGATTTATTACACATACACAAAAACTACTCTTTATTCAATCATTACATCAAAATAGTGTCTCACTTGCTTTCACAAAAATGATAGAAATAAACAGTACATCTAAAATAGTTCAGGCCATATATATCGTCAGTCCATAAATGTTATCTCAGGACACAGGTCAGTCTATTCTCTAGTCCCACTTCAAGCTCAGGTTCTCACAATGTGGTTGCAGACTATATGCATTATTCCTAGGTCTTAATCTCAGTTCTAGAAACCAAACATTTCTAGCAGTTCACTGTCAAGCTTTAGATACTTCTCCTTGGTCTGTCTTACTCAGATCTGCAAAATGTTAGTAAAAATGCACAACTGATGCTTCACAGGTTAACTCTGATTGGGCCCTCCCTCAGTCCATGCTTCTAGGTCCTCTTTTTAAGACAATACAGTGTACTTCCAAAAAAGGAAGTATCTTATTGAATTCAACCTTCCAAGTTGCTATTTTTTTACTAGACAAAAAAACAAAAAAATGTCTGCCAATATCACAAACCAAAACATCTGTTCATTAAGCATGTGTTGGATTATCGTACTAGTAGACACTTTTTTTTTAATTAGTTTCCTTGGTTTACAGATATTTTTATTCATGTTCTCTTCTCTTCTCCAATGGAATCTCTGTGATTGGTTGGGAACCACCTCAGAAATATTCCCTAAATACACACTGCTCAGGACAGTGGACAAATCATCAACATGATACAAACTTTGTGCAATTGTTATACTTAGCATTAGTTTATAAGTTCATCAGGATCAAAATGATACAGTGATGCAATGTATTTGTCAGAAGAAAGGATAAAAAAAAAAAAAAACAAAGCAGTGTTTCATGTCGAATACATGTAGAATCTACAAGTAATTTGTACGGCCTGGAAATATTTAAGAACAACTTGCACAAAATGATGTGGCTGAAATATATTTTTAAAACTGATTTGCAAAAATGCAGTATAGACATTTATTTATTTTAGCATATTTGTGTGCAGGACCAAGAGCCACAACCCAATTTTAATAAATTTAAAGCCTGATATTTCACAGACTGTGACATTTCTATATTGGCATTGCTCATTTTAAATCTACAAAATAACTGTGATTGTGCATTAAGCATTAACAAGACAACTAGCACAATGTAAATGTAAAACAGTGAAGGAAAATGAACTAATAATTGGGAAATACTGAAGAAATGCGATGATTATAGAAATATTGACCATACTAGCAGGATGTCAGAATGATTCAAGTATTGACAGCTGAAAAGGCTTGGTCTTTGCTTCTTCATATTGACTGTTGACCAAGATGACAGAAATTAACTGTTGCATTACATCGACAGATATTTTACCACCAGTAACAATACTGTACAAAATAATCTGCTACAGAATTGTAGTGCAAGTCAACTTTTTTGTTAATATAAATTCAGTTTCTTTGTAGAGCTACACTGCAAATCATATAATGACTAAAAAGCTATATGTTCAATCTCTTACAGATAGGCCGAAGCCATGAATATATTTTAGGTAGTTAGTAAAAGGCAGCATTCAAAAAAGCCGCAATATTAACAAATGTAGTATAAATATTTTGTTTTGCTCGTTTCCCTGGGCTTAGATATATCACAGCATTTTATGCCGCATTCAGTTTTGTTGCACTATTATAACACAAGTAATTTGTTTTATCCCTCTTTTGCATTTCATTTTGTATGTCAAGCTGTGCAGAGAATTAAACCCTGCTTACTTCACAACAAATACTCAAAAAACCCACAAACCAATCAGTAAAAGAACGCCTTTGTTTCTACAAACTATTCTTAAAGAATATTCATTGAATTTTTGCCAGCATGCCCTAAGAGACGTTACTACCAAGGCCAAGCTTAAAACTTATTCCCAGATATACAAAGATGGAAATAAACATATGGTTAGTAAACATAAAAGAGAAACAAATAGGGCTAGCCATTTTTCTCCCTTATCTTATTAGCACCGTATATCAGAATTTTAATGTGCATATATCACAAAAGAAAACAAAATGGTTTTAGAATATCAATGGCTAAGTACAGTTTCTAGAAACCCATTTATCATTGAAAAGCTATTTATACATAATGAAAAATCCCACTACTGAATACTCTGCACATCGCCATTCCAAAAGGCAGCACCATCAACAATCTTGACATTTTTATTCCACCACAGTTATTACTAAAGTTTTCGCAAGGCACTGTGTACCAGATACTTAAATGACCACACTTTGAGTGAAGCAATACATTTTATTTTCCCTCCTGAATTCAGAATTTTAGTTTAAGTCAATTTCATAATTTAATCATATTTATAGGCAGATGTGTATTTATATTATTATTTTTTTTTATTATTTTTAACTCATTACAGCCAAGTGCGCCTCCAGGCATTTCTGCAGTTACCTCCTACTGACATCTGTAGGTGTCAAATATTGCTTGTTCATATTCTAAAACCGTGCTACATACAAGGTATCAAAAAAGCATACATGATAAGAAACAATCGTATTGATATCTGACCTCTGTCTAATGCCATTATTAGAGGTAATGGAGAAGTCAGATCACAGCATTTTATGCCGCATTCAGTTTTGTTGCACTATTATAACACAAGTAATTTGTTTTATCCCTCTTTTGCATTTCATTTTGTATGTCAAGCTGTGCAGAGAATTAAACCCTGCTTACTTCACAACAAATACTCAAAAAACCCACAAACCAATCAGTAAAAGAACGCCTTTGTTTCTACAAACTATTCTTAAAGAATATTCACTGAATTTTTGCCAGCATGCCCTAAGAGACGTTACTACCAAGGCCAAGCTTAAAACTTATTCCCAGATATACAAAGATGGAAATAAATTTATGGTTAGTAAACATAAAAGAGAAACAAATAGGGCTAGCCATTTTTCTCCCTTATCTTATTAGCACTGTATATCAGAATTTTAATGTGCATATATCACAAAAGAAAACAAAATGGTTTTAGAATATCAATGGCTAAGTACAGTTTCTAGAAACCCATTTATCATTGAAAAGTTATTTATACATAATGAAAAATCCCACTACTGAATACTCTGCACATCGCCATTCCAAAAGGCAGCACCATCAACAATCTTGACATTTTTATTCCACCACAGTTATTACTAAAGTTTTTGCAAGGCACTGTGTACCAGATACTTAAATGACCACACTGAGTGAAACAATACATTTTATTTTCCCTCCTGAATTCAGAATTTTAGTTTGTCAATTTCATAATTTAATCATATTTATAGGCAAATGTGTATTTATATTATTATTTTTTTAATTATTTTTAACTCATTACAGCCAAGTGTGCCTCCAGGCATTTCTGCAGTTACCTCCTACTGACACCTCTAGGTGTCAAATATTGCTTGATCATATTTGCATTAATAATTCTAAAACTATGCTACATACAAGGTATCAAAAAAGCATACATGATAAGAAACAATCGTATTGATATCTGACCTCTGTCTAATGCAGCTAAAGAGACATGAATATTATTTGCATACTGTTTATTTGTATTGTAATGATTTTCATATTTCTCTAAATATCTCATCATTCTTGTAACACAGACAGAACTGCATAAACTCATAAGAAAGCTCATAGCTATATGAAGAAAATCCTGCTGGCAGTATATGCTTTGCTTGAATGGTTACTGAGATATCAATCTGTTTATACAACATTATAAAATTAATATTTGGTGTGTTTATTTTGGCTTATAAAATCCAGTTTAAAGCATCAAAATGATGGAATGCCACTCATGTAAAGATTAATTTATCCTGAATAATTTGCAATTTACAGTTTTTTTTTAGTACTTATGGTTTCAGAGATACGAATATTTGTTTCAATTGTAAGGTGGTAACTCCATTTTTTTAAAGGTTCAAGCCACACCCACTGGGAGTTAAAGCCGCTGTATACAAGTACAAAGGAAAGGAGAGAGACTACATCAATGAAATATAGGAAAAAGAAATGATAATGATTGTGGAGAAAGAAATTCAAAGACTGAATTAAAACCAGTACTATTATCATACAAACAGCAGAATGTACTACTGAAATACCACCAGTTATATTACAGAGGCAATACTCATGTGATTACAGGAATAGATTATGATAACTGCAACCTACATAGCCTTATCAAGAGATAAAAATTAATGCAACAATTGCACTGCCAAGGAATGTATCCTGCACTACCTGTGCTGCAGTTATGGCAAACTATCCTAAAATGTCTATGTTGCAAAATATTCCAGTGCTCTGGATGATGTACCCTACAAGATATGCATACCGTACCAGCAAAGGCAGAAACATGGCTGCATACATTGTATGCAGTTAACTAAACTGCCATGTACTGCATACCACACCAGTCAGGACAGAAAGTATGCTAAACCCAATCAACAGTCCCCAAGGTAACATGTAACATATATTTGATTATATATAGTATATATACATTATATATCCTATTATTACGGAACCCCGTCGCAGCACCTAATGATTTGAGTGCACATCCAAGTTTATGATAAATTTAACTTACTTATTTGCTTTTGATTACCTGAAAAAGTCCATCTTGTAACTGAAATGTTCATTTGCAAAGAAGTCCTAGTGAGAAAAGCTTTAAAATAGACCTAGGAATACAGTTTTGACTATTCAAAAGAAAAACAGTCAACGGACATTATTTGCAAAGTATTTCAAAGCAAACTGTCAACAAACATTTACAAAGCATATCAGATTAGGGAAATGTATGCTTTGAAGATATTGTTCATAAAATCAAAATTACTATATTAATTTACTTCTTTAGAATCCATAGTGAACAGAGTTAGGATTGCATAACTCAAACTGCAGGTGTGGTACATTTGCATAGTTTATTAGCTCCCAGGGGATATTTTAGCACAGATTTGAATTGTTGCAGATTATTTAAAAGCCCAATGTGGTATTGTGGTATGGAAGTTTGTTCCATGCCTTGGAGATGGTGGCAGAGAATAGCGAGTTTTCATATTTTTTTATTAGCAACAATTTATTTAAATTCTGTGGATATTAGGGTTCTATTTGGTAGATGCCACCATTTGAGATTTGACAAAGAGGGTATATGTTAAATGGATGGTGAAATATTTTGTGTGCTGTGCATAGCTCGGAGTGGGTAATGTGCTGAGTGAGTTCAGAGCAGTTGAGGGTATAGAGTGGTATGCTGTGGTGGGAGTGGTTGCGGACGCTGCAGACTAATTTGCTAATTTTGTTGCAGGAGCTTTTGGTTTACATTTGGTGGAAGAGTTGAGATTTGTGAGTATTGTTGAGGCATACAGGACAGCAGGAAAGAGGAAGGAGGTAGCGGCTTTTTTTGGTATGATCAGCTAGCAGGTTGCTTTGCTCTATAAAGACTGCTTAGTTTGCAGTGTCTATGTGCAGATCAAATTTTAATTGATCAGTGATAACCCCTAGTCATTTTGTGTGGGTGACATTTCCAATTTTTGAGTTGTTGGAGAAGGTAACATTAAGGTCAGTGCTGCTTTGATTTATTTGTCTGGGAAGGAATAGGATTAGTTTAGTCTTGCTGGAGTTTAAGAGCAACTGAGATTTATTTTGCCAGTTTTCTATAGTGGTGAAAGCTTTCTGTGTGATGGATTCTAATGTGGGAATATTGGGGACTGAGAAAACTAAAGATGAATCATCAGAATATTGTATTATGGTAATGACTTTTTATTCCTTGTGCACCTCATTAATGAAGACACTAAAATGTATTAGCCCAAGCATGGAGTCTTGGGGGATGCCTGTACTCATTGGAAGGAAGGTGGAGTGGGAGTCATTCCATTTTATAGACTGGGTGATATTGTTTAGGGAGCTGGTGAACCAGCTTGTTGAGGGAATTATGAGGGCTATAAGATTTAGTCTTTGGAGGAGTAGTTGATGTGAGACTATTTTGAAGGCCTTTGACAAGTCCAGGAAAATAGAGACAAAATTACCTGAGTTTTTACTTGGTATCTATGAAATGTATTAGAGCAGTTTTGGTGATGTGGTAGAGTTGAAAGCTATGTTGGGTTGCAGAAAGTAATTGGTTATCAAGTTGAAAGGCTAGGAGTTGTAATGTATGCATTTTTCCGGTACTTTGGAGAGGGGTGGAAGGGTAAGAGTTTGATAGTTCGGTGAGTGTGCCACCTTCGTGTAATGGGAGCATGAAGGAAGATTTCTGTAGGGATAGGATGTAGTTATTTTGTAATGGATCTATTAATTAGGATAGATACAGAATAAATGGAGAGGTATTTGGTTGGTAAGTTGTCAGGAACTAGTTTTGGGGGTTTCAGTTTTTTAATGATTTTTTTGATTGCATTTTTATGGATGATTCTTTGTACTGAATTGGGGTGTGAAGTTATAGTCTTAGGTGGGGTTGGTATAGGTCATTATTGTTCGAGTTAAGTATAGTACTAGATATATAAAGTGTTTGTTACATTTATTTTCATTCTGGATTCAGCTGGGAAAGGATTTGGGGTAGGTTTTCTGCCTGGTTTTAGGCGAGTGTTTAATATTTTTCTGAAAACATTTTTTTTATGTATGGACTGATTTGTGGAGGATTTTTTGTAATCATAATGAATTTTTGCCTTTATGCAGTTTCTGAGGCACTGACACATATCTACATAGGATTAGGTCCTAGTTTTGTGCTGCTGTTTCCAGGCATTGTCTCTATCTCTCATGAGTTTAGTTTGACAGGTTAGCTATTGGCAGAATTTACTTTCACTCTTATGTCTTAGGGGGCTTGTTGGTTTAGTATGGTTAAGGAGGAGTTACTAAAGTGACAGACACCTCCATCTAGAGAGATATTTGAGACGTTCCCAGTCACATTGTATAAGTGAGCATGAAATACAGATTTACCAAAATTAGTTACATTTCTCATAGAGTTGAAGTATATGGATTTGGAGGGCTTGTGGTATTCTCTGTTAATATAGGTGGGGTGATCATCACAGAGAGTGTAGGAGGGTTCTATCAAGTTTAATTGAAAGTGGCTGATAAATAGCCAAGCATGTTTTCAGTAGTCTCACGGATTTCTGATTGATTAGGGGGAGTTTGACTATTAGTATTTCTTCATTGTATATTGTTGAATATTTGGGATGTGGGTATGGATCTGATGGTGCCTTGAAAGATGCTGGTCATGCCCCAGCCTGTTAACTTGTGTAGTCTTTCCTATTCATATTGTAACAAGGAGGAATGATTTTTTCATCTTTAATTTCAGGTATTACCCATTATAAGAAACAGGTATACTCACCCCCTATACCTGGATAGGTGGTACAGTCTCATCTAGAACAGGATATGATTCTTCATACTAGCCTTTTGGGCTGTGGATAAGAAAACAATTGCAGTATTTTCCACATGGTTAGGAAAGGAGAACATTTATAGTATATCCCAAGTGCTCTAATACTAGCCTGTTCTTCCCATCAGCTAAAATTTCTGAATGGCACCTTCACTGGACATTACAATGTCATGCACAATACTTGCCGGAGCATGGAACGTAAGTGGCAGCAATGACTGCCCAAGCAAGGCACACACCTTTTACGGTGGACTGTCATAGCTGTCCCTCAGAATACACTCCTGATGGTCTACATAAAGGAAGTACAGGAGGATTTGGGCCTCCTGGGAACACATCTGGGACACACTGAATGACCTAGTGTCATTGGAAAGAATTGCCATACTCATTGTATAGAAGCAAAGCTGTCACTGCATGGTTATAAAAACCAAACTGAAAAACCTTCAAAGGATAGAATTGAGTAGTAGAGATCAACAAATTTAATATCAGAAGTGATTGTTAAATGTTTTACAAGGCTAAAGTTACTCAGTGGAAGCTCAGAAAAGTTTGTATACAACTACTGTGAAAGTTATTAAAAGACACACCCAAAACCAGTTATGAAATGTTGCAATTAAAGGCATCAGCCGAACACCAACTTATGACACACACACACCTGCAAATAGCACTGATTTGTTGCCTTAACACTAACAGTTTACCAGTACAACTTCTGCTTATATCCTTATGGCACCTCTGTCTCTATGTGGACTCGTATCATAGCAGATGTAACACCAGTGTGAAGCCATGAGTCTGTGATTGTTGCAGACTTTGTACTCTACTGTACTCTGATGTTTTTGTTGAGGAGTGAGTAATGCATAGTTCATTATGGTGGTGTGGTTAACTTCATGAGTTGGGTTTGAGAGTGCATTTGGGGGGGGGGGGGTTCCTGTACCAAGTAGTAGACCAGGGTATTACAGCTAACTTTTGTTTCTACATATTAGTATTCCCAACTGAGTTTACCAGATGGACAACTTGAGACAGTGTAGTTTGACATGCCCTCCTTAATGACGTGTGTATTCCTTCCCCACACAACATGCTTGATAAGGGAAGGGTAAGGAAGACCAAGTTCTTCCATATGGAGAATGAGGTGTTGCCCCAGGCCCTCCATCTCTAATGCCACTAGCTGCTCCAGCAGCAGACTGCTGACCCGCCCTGTCAGTACAGAAGACCACAGCTGGGAGCAATTCAAAGATTAAGCCACTGATATACAGGAATATGAGAAACCAAAATGTGGGCTTTTCATTGCACAAGAGACTGGGTTAAAGGGAGTTTGGGAGGGGGTCATTTGAAGCACCAATGACACAGACGGAGGAGTTTCTGGCACTTCCACATGGTGATTTCAGTCATCACATTCCCATAGTGTAGTGTTAGATCACTGAGCTGTTGCATGCCCTACAGGTATTACTAGGAGATGTCCCAGGTGTGCAGGACACTCCTATTAAGGCATGACTGATCTAGCTATATATCTTTAATACAGTACATGACACTGACATGTGCTTCCTGTATATTAGCTAAATCAGAGATACAGGAAACAAGGGCTCCTACACAAGGTAAGCTTACATCACCCATTATTGCCACTGTTTTCCTTGTATATTTATTTCATACTGGTTGTGATATAGACATGTTGGGTTATACTTACACTGGGGCTTATGCTTTTGTGTCTTTCCATAAGATGTTCCGACTCCACCAATGTAGAACTACCACAACCTGCTGTTAGAGAAAGGTCTGTCTCTGACAATGATAGTGGTTTGGGAATACAATGTCAGTGCTGGACAGAGGGAAAGTGCAGAAAATATTTCCTTCCCAGACCATGGATTCAGCATCTGTGACAGTGAACATCACTCGAGAGACATACATCAGAGTGGACACATGCAGTCCAATTTGTCATCTGTTGTGGGCTAGGCATGGATGATGTCTGCCACAAACTCCACAGGTGGGTGGGGTAGAGAAGAAGGGTAGGTGTACTGGTGCATGTAGATGTCCTGGGTCCATCCCTCCATCAGAACTAGCTCTGTGAATGGTTGCTATCCGGTATACATCAAGGGCAGACCTCTCAAACAATTGGGGACACATTTCAACAAAATCAGGGACAAGTCAAGAAAAAATCAGGGACACTTAAAATATTAGTGCTATTAACTTGAAACATTGACAGAATCAGAACATATGAATTAATACACATTTTCTGAAGTAAAATAAGTCCATAACTCTTAATTATTGTCATTATTCATTAAGTGTAATTCACCACCTTTCCTCCAAATGTCACTAGCTTTAGGAGGGATTAAGAGGGACAGAGCTAAAATTTGAGTCAAAATCAGGGACAGTTGAGAGGTCTGATCAAGGGCCATCATGGAGGTACTAGATAGAAACATGTTGGCTTTTGCAGATATGATATGAGTACTACACATTGTGTGTGTTGACCTAAGAGAGTGCATGTCCATGTGTGGGACATTTTAGACCCAGATGAATTTATTTTTATTTATTTATTTTACATTTGTTGACTGGGCTAGTCTAGCTGGATACATGTCCTTTTTCAGTAGAGGGCCAGGGAGATAAGCTCCAAAGTTAAGTAAAATTTACATAAAAACAGTAGTTAAAAATACAATACATAAAACAAGTCGACAATAGTTAAAAGTTCAATACTTAAAAAGCATATTTCTACGAATTACTACACATGAGAGGATTAACAATATTTGGATAGAGAAAAGATATAAAAAAATGAGGCTTATGTTTAAGAAATAAGTATAAAGGCAAATGAAAGTTTAGAATTGGCACAAGTGTAGGAGAATACAAGGGTTCAGAGTTATTGAGACATACGTGGTAGAAAGAAGAAAGAGAATGAAGGAAACAGATGAAAGAAGAAAGAACAAACAAAGCACTAGCTAGTGTACAGGTGACTTCTGAGGAGTTTAGTTACAAAGAGGGCAGCACAGTGGTGCAGCAGTTAATGCTGTCGCCTCACAGCAAGAGGTTCTCCAGTTCGATTCTCGGCTGGGGTGCCTTCTGTGTGGAGTTTGCATGTTCTCCCTGCGTTCGCGTGGGTTTCCTCTGGGTACTCCTGTTTCCTCCCACATTCTAAAGACATGCTTCTGGAGCATTTCTCCCCGGGCCTCTGCTGAAAACAGGATCTGTGGAACCTAGTCGGACTTTCCCGGTCAACAAATGTTAAATAAAATAAATAAAAATAAATAAGAGGTCATAGCAGGGAAGATAGGGGTAGAGCAAGGAGAAGAAAAAGGGGGATGAACTATGGTTCAGTCTGGTTTTGAACAGGGACAGAGCCAGAGTAGTTGCTGATGTTCTTTTAGGTGTTTCTTGAAGAGAGATGTTGATGAGTGAGATGTGAGTATAAATGAAGGTTATTCCAGATTTTGCCCACTATATGTTGGTAAATAGTGAGTCCCCCACTTTATTGTTAGATTTGATATTAGAAATTAGTAGCTTGTTTGCAGAGCGAAGTGTTGAAAGATTTTTATATGGGGTGATCAGGTTAGTGAGGATTGGGGTGTTACTTGGGTGATGAAGAATGTTGTGTGTGATCACAAGTTGATTATACAGTAGTTGGTTTTGTAGCTCTGACCATCCTAGTTGTTTGAGGTTGTAGCAGTGGTGGGTTCTGAAAGGGTTCCTTGTGGCAAATCTGGCTATGTTGTTATAGCTAGTTTCCAGTTTGTTTATGTTGTATTTTGATAGGTTGGTGTATATAGCAGAAGCATAGAGAAGGGTAGAAATGAGGTGAGTTTGGGCAATAGAGGTTCTCGCTAGTGGTGTGAGGTAGGGTCTGAGTCTATACAGGGAGCCTAGTTTTTTATTAACAGTTTGGATGGTGTTATTGATATGGTCGTCGTAGCTGAGTTTATTTTCTATGGTTATGCCCAGGATGAGTCATTGGCGTATTGTATGCAGGTGGGTTTAGGAAAAATAGTGTTGAGATTATTAGTAAAAATGGAGAATAAAAGAGGGCCTAGAATAGAGCCTTGAGGGACTCCAATGTTTACAGGAATAGGTGAGGAGAGATTGTTGTCCCAGAGTACTGCTTGTTGTCTATTTTCTAGATAGGATGTAAACCAACGTATTGCTTGTGGGTCAAGAGATTGCCTTTTAGCTCACTGATTAGTAAAGTCATGGTTAACCATATCAAAGGCTTTTGATAGGTCAATGAATAGTGCAGAAGATAGGGAGTTGTTATTTCGATTCCTTAGCAAGGTGGTAGTTGTGCTATGAAAGCATCTGAAGCCATGCTGGCAGTTGGCCAGTAGATTATTTTGGAGCAGATGTTGAAGTAGTTGGTGGTGAATACATTTTTCCATTATTTTGGCCAGTGGGGAGAGTAGTGCAATTGGTCGGAAATTAGAGATATCAGTGGATTTGCCTCCTTTATGTAATGGGATAATGTGAGAGACTTTCCATATGGATGGGATGTTACTTTCTGAGATAGTTCTGTTAATAAGGATGGATATTGGGTATGAAATGACTTTGGCTGCTATTTGGAGGTATTCAGGTGGTAAGTGGTCTGCAGAAGGGTACAGGGTTTGAGCTTTTGAAGAAGTTTGCAGATATAGGATGTTGGTATGGGTTGTATATGGAAGGAGGGCACTGGGCTGCTAGTGTTTTGGAAAGGGTTGGGGGTGTGGGAGGTAGTGTCTTTGCAAGAGTTATAATAGTTTCTGTGAAGTAATTGTTGAAGGCATCAGCTATTAGTAGAGGATTATTGTTGGGAATAGAAGATGGGGCTGGAGTTTTGGTATGTCCTGGTTGGAGAAGTTTATTAATGCCTGACCAGAACTTTTGAGGGTTTTTTGGGTGAGATTGTTGAAGGTGGTGATAAAAGTTTTTTTTGTCTAGGATATCATCTTTTTTACTAGCATTTCTTAGTTGTTTATATAGTAGCTGGTCTGTAGAGCTGTTAGTGGCTCTCCATTTGGCCCATATTCTGTTCCTAAGGAATATTTTTTCCTTGGTTTGTTTTGTGAGCCATGGGGCTGGTTTGCTCCTAACTTGGGAAGAGTGCAGGGGGGCGTGGAGATCTAGGATTTCTAGGAATTTAGTATTAAAGTAGGAAACAGCTTCATCTAGTTTGAGTAGTTTCAGTGGTGACCAGTCAAAGGCCTTAAGTTCACTTTGAAAGCTTTCTGCTTTAAAGTGCTTCTTTGAGCGATAGGATTTAAAAGTATTTTTAGGACTATGAGGCCTTTGCTTTGTTATATAGGTTAGAACATGGTCACTAATGTCATCTGGTAGTGTTTCTGTGTATAGGTTCCAGGATGACTGTTTATAACGATCCAGTCAAGGATGGTTTCTTTATTATTAGGGTTTATGAATTCTAGAGGGGGAGTTTAGTTTATTATTTGAGAGAAGCCATGAAGATTAATATGGGTGGTAGGATTGAGGGAGTTACAAGTAGTCCAGTCGATGTTAAAATCTCCAAGTACAATTGTTTCTTGGGGAAGAAGGGTGGAGAGACTACTAAGAATGTTTTCAAGAGTGTTAATGTTGTTTCCTGGAGGAATATAGGTACAAATAATATAAATGGATTTAGATTTATTAAGCTGGAATTTGATGGACAGGGTTTCTGAATTGTTGATAGAGGGTGGTAACCTATTAAAGGTTGAGAGTAATAGTTCAGATTTATATAGTATAGCTATATCTCCACCTTTCTTGGAAGTGCAGTCACATCTAAGGATGTTATATCCAGGTGAGATTATTTCTACATCCTATGTAGAGAGATTAAACCAAGTTTCTGTGAGGCAAAGGATATCAAATGCATGTACATGTAAAAGAGCATGCAACTGACGGAGTTTGTTGTTAATGTTGCAAACAGACACATTGCAGGTCTTCACATGCTACAGTGTTGTATACCAGGTATGTCTCATGTAGCTACACACCTTTTGCCTCTACATACAGTAGTAAACCCAGGACTGGCCAAGCTCATGTTCATGCAGTGCCATAACTTCCACAGTATTACTGAGTAGAGGAGCATGTGGCCAGAAGAAAGCATCCCTGAGGTCATGGAGCTCATGCTAGTGGCACACCTCATAATGATCATCACATACAGTCATGCAGCACATACACATGTAGCAATGATAGTGCTCTTACCCATAATTCTCATGCAAAAGGCAAATCATAGTGTGAGGGCATGCACATCTTCCATGCTTTCCCTTGATCAGTACATTAGATCAAATTACAGTCATTACCTACTGCTGTGACTGTCTCCTAGTGTGTGTGCGCATACACACACACACACACACACAACCAGTGACACTGACCCCTTTAAAAATCTTTTGCAGTAATTTACTCCAGATAATCCTCACACACACACATACTGTGCACTCATAGTCTCAGTTTGTATGGCACTCACACATTTCTTGGTAGAAGGTATCACACACTCGTATCCCTTTGCCCATCTGTGCAGGTAATGTTACTTTGCCCTGCTCATTGTACTTTGTTACCTGGATAGCTTATGCATGATCAGTGTAACCAGCCTATACATGGGCAAGCACAGTTTAGTTGTAGATTTGTATGCATCATGTTTACTGTACAGACGTTACTAAGGATATATGCTATGTTCCAGCTACTGCCTATTTGCCAGTGCCATGGTGCACTGTACAAATCTAATCTCAATCTAACATGTTCATCACCTTCTGCTGTGTCCTTCAGTGGCTCTCAACTGGCTCACCTTCCTCTTCTGGGTGTGCTGAGAGATGTCCTTCTAGATGCATCATCCTTGCTGCAACTAGTTTCCTCATTATTATGTTTAGGAGCATTGCACACACCGCAAATCACTTCATGCAGGTTTCAGGGTCATAATTCAGTGCAACACCAGACAAAACGAGGTACAGGAATGCACTCCTTCAGCAGACCAAGCACATGCTCCACAGTGACCCTTATGTTTAATAGAGCATAGCTGTAAGCATTTATCTTGTCATAGTTTAGGGATTTCAGATGGGTGTCATTAACCAGATTTCCTGGTAAACAAAAGTCAAGCAAGCAATTGCCTCAGTTTCACCAGAGATCTGTTGCATATTGCGTTTATGAGCTAATAGGTCCAAAAATGAGCATAGGTTGGTACTAGGCTATCGGCCCTAGGGCTATACAAGCCTAGCCATAACAATTCCCTGACTATTTCTTCCCAGACTATTTACTTCCCTGGACCCCTGTCTAGCAGGGCGACTGACATGAACCCTGGGGTGAATTTCCTTTCTCCCATCCAGTCATCAAGGTTCTTTTTGAAGAGGGCCAAAGAGGTGCTCTGCTTGACATGTATGGGCAGCCTATTCCAGAGTCTGGGGAGTCTCTGGGTCAGGAAGCTATCCCTCCAGCATGTTTTGTTCATTGTGATGACAAGGTTAGATCCCTGTAGCATGTGTCGCTGAGGGATTGGGATTTCTTTAAGTGTAGCATGTCCAACAGCTCTGGGTCTGACAAGGCCTTGTATGTTAAGCAGAGATCGCCTCTGAGTAGATGATATGCGACAGAGTATAGGTGGAGTTTTTTTAGACGGTCAGCATAGGGCATCTGCTTTAGGCCTGTAATTCTTTTAGTGAGGTATTTCTGTGGCCTTTCCAGTTGTTGCAGATGTCATGAGAGGTAGATACCAAATGGGGTGTTGTAGTCTATAATAGGTCTAATGAGGGATGAGTACAGTGGGACAATGACCTCCTTTTTTCTGGATGAAAAGCCCTTAGTGATGAGGTGTTGGTAAGAGTTCCTCCTTACTTACTTCCTATCCTTAGTTTATTGGCCAGACAATGCTTATTCATGACTACACTCCCCTCCTCCTCTATCATCCATGCATAACTTTTTAATGCCAATGATTTATAATGCAGATTAGGTATGGCCACCCAAATTCGGTACGTTACTTGAGCAACCATTTATCTCCTTTTTGGTGACCCCTTCAGCTTTTAATTAATGTCAGTGTACTGTGGCTCTAACAGTTAAATGTGACCACAGTGGTTATCTGAGCAAATCAATATGCTACTTCACCAAACTTTCATTAATATGAATGCATAAGGCCACCCATGTGGTGGAGTTCGGCCAACTTAAACTCTTTTCTGATCAGATTAAACTATTGCCTGCATCCGGGAGTAGCCATCTGTGAATTTCTACATTACACCATGGCAAGGGACAACTTTCATCTTTTAAAGTCTTCTCAGTTACTGTAAAGGAATACATCATTGCCAGTATATGTTCTGGTGGATTTCTGCTTCCTATTCTTTTATCTTCTCCAGGTATACTGTCAGCACATGGGAATATTTTTAAGGATTCTATAGTTTATCTTTCATTGCTAATTTTACAATCCCCTCTGACTTCTACCTGTGGATCAGATTTCAATAACCAATGTTTTAGCTCATAGAGTGACTTAACTTTCACACAGATTATTACACTCTTTCTAAAGCTGCCTGTAGACAATCTTACCGTTTTTATTTTTCATTTTATACTTATGTAGATATTTATTTGCATTCTTTACTTCAGCCTTTAAGTTCTTTTTGTGGTGCCTTTCTAATATGCATCTCATGAATCCAACATTCCCTTCTACATGTTTCAATTTAAAGAAGGGCACCGGCATTGACTTGTATGTTTACATTTCCCTATGGGATTCAAGGAATGGTAAATGCATTTCACCCACTTTCTACTCAAATATTCAAGATGGAATTTTATTCTTTTAAAAAACAATTGCCCTGGGGCTGAGCTATGGAGTTATGCCACTATTCCTTGGTAGTTCGGCTCCAAGATTTCTTCTTGTTTTATTTAAAATTACTGTTGGGCTTTGTCCAAAGCTTTCCATGACAGACACATCGTCAAACAGACCCATACAGAGTACAATAGCCAAAACTTCTCTGGATCACTGATAACTTTAAAGCTATTCAAACCATTTATATTATGACTGTAAACATATATGGGCAACCCCCCCCCCCCTTCTTTGCTTATCAATCAGTTAATGAACAGTCAAAATAAATGAAAATATATTTTTTTCCAAATGGCATTTGACCTAGACTACATTGTTTGATAACTTCTCTCTCTCTCTCTTTTTTATAAGTCCTTTTCATACGATATAAAAGGGAGAAAGTAAAGACCTATGGAAGTGTTTGATATTTTGCTGCTTATAAAGCATTGAAAATTGTCTTCACTTTTTCATATGAAGAGAGTTAGCTCACTGACTCTCATTATATGACCTACTTTGCTCATGTGACTATTTTGCTCTCATGACTGCCTTGCAGCTTGTTTAATCATAACTCCTCACAATCTGAAACCAGAAGCAACAGTGAAGACAGCATCTAAATTGAAAATCCGCTCTTATGCAGTAAAACTGTGCTAGAGAAACCAGGATTAATAATGCATTGCTAAATGGTTTTTTGACTGACAACTAATTAAAATGTCAGAACTTTGTATGCAGAGTTCTAAAACATGAAGACTGAATAACCAATAATGAGCACTTAGATAAATTATGTCGCAGATTATCATTTATCTGAATATTTTCTTTTTTCTGAGGTGTGACAATTTCGAAGTTGGCATATATAATTTTCTGGTTGTGGGAGGTTTGACTTCTATATCAGGGGGTGAAGGGGGGATACCAAGAACATATCTTGAAAGCAGAAGTAGTGCTTAGTATTTGTTGTTCTCCTTTATTTTTGGTCCTTTTTTGGTATTTTTGGACTCTGTATAAGGAGTCATGACATTCCAATAGGGAACATGTTTGGTTACCAAACTTATTTGAACCCTATTGTAGATAACAGTTAAAAGATGCGGCTTCTTGGTAACAAAGAAAAAGGACATCTACTTAACAGCTGAACAAACTCAATAGCAGCAGTCAAAAATCAGCATGCACAGATGAAGAGATGACCTTCATGATGCTGCATATGAACATATTTAGAAAGGATTCTTCTTTTGGCTTTTCCCAGTTAGGGGTTGCCACAATGGATTACCTGTCTCCTCATGATTGCCAGTAGAGTTTTGGCACCTAACCTTCCACAGAAGGCACACACATGCATGCACTCATGCCTAGGGCCAATTTAGAACATCCAATTCACCTACAGCATATGTCTTTGGGATGTGAGAGGAAACCGGAGCACCCGGAGGAAACCCACGCGACCACAGGTAGGACATGCAGACTCCGCACAGAAGGCACCCCAGCATGAACATATTTAGAAAGGATGAGTTAACAAATCGTATTACTACATTTGTTATTGCTTTCAGTGCTGTTTGATCGTGATAATGGATTATGAAGAGAATCAGAAAATCCTTTCAGTCTACATTAGAACAAGTCATGGTCTACATAGACCCCTGACATATGCCCTGTGCAAAACCTTAGAATAATTTTGACACTCTCAAAGCTATTTTCGATAGCACTCTCCATCTTAACTTGGCACAATCCCTATAACAACTTTTTAGTACAGAAAAGCATTTAAAACAAAACAAAAGAAAAACAATGCTATAAAAAATATGTCATTTCTGCATTCTTATGCCATTGTTCAAAGGAAGAAATGGTAAATATAACTTTCAGAAACGTGCTAATTGCACCCTCTATGGATATTTTTCAGTCTAAAACAAACAGTTGCATTTCTATCCAGAAACATTGCAAACAATATAAGGAAACATCAGAAGAAAGCTATCAGTTTATTCTCAGATTAATCCATACTTCTCATATTTTAAGTAATGTTTACTTCCCAAAAGGCTTAGCATCTATAAGTACGTATAAGTTGATCAGTAATATATTGTGGGGTACACAACACAGCCTGCTGTACCAGTGCTGACATATAACTGAATCTGTCAAAGGTTAGATTCTGATGGACTTGGCTGATACACAGTGATTAAATCAATATTTGGGCAATGCAAGGAATGGGCGATTACGTTCATTAACAGACTGAGAATCTCATTGCCCAGTCATGATGTAGCAGGTATACTATTCATTTCATCCTTCAGTGTTGTGAAGACAACTGAAGGGCATACCCCATCCTTCAGTTTGATGTCATACCCATGGATGGAGAAGTTGGGTTGCAATTTGGAAGTGGTTCTCTGTTATGTTATGCCAATCCTTCTGAAATCCACCATATATTTTAAAATAATAGTGAGCATTTATTTGAAGTACAGTATTTTTAGCATCAAAGTACTTTTTGTTTCACACTAACTACAGTACACAAAGCTATAGGACTTACTACAATGTATCTGCTTATCAAGGGGCTGCACCACATTTTACATGCACTTCTCATCCTAGCTATACACGGGGTGTGTAATTGCACAGCATGCAAGGGTGATTCAGAAGCATGTTCTCAATGCATTTGCAACAGTGACTCAAATGATGGGCTAGGAGTTGATTTACTTTTAGAGAATAATCCTGGAGTTCTGTTTGCCCTTTTTTATGAAGACAAATCCTAATGCAGACAAGAGAAATGTACAGAGGGGGTTTGTGTTTCTTTGACTACAGAGTGCTAAAATGGTCACATTGTAAGCATCACTGAGGCATAATATTCACAAGGTAAACAGTATAAAGTGGTGCACTAAGCCTTAGATACTTAAGAGAAGTGCTAGACAAGGGCATCAGAAGCACAAAAGCAAAATGTTATGTTGTTACCCACTGAACCTCCCATCTCCCTCTCCTTCTCTGGGTATAGCTATTATCTTGATGGGAGACCTGGTTCTTAACCTGCTGGTAGTACACTACCATTGTCTTTAACTTAAATTTCCATCACTTAGCTGAAAGCAACACTACCTTAGACTCTTCTCCTAAATAACTACTCCATATCCCTTGCCCTCACAACGTTCTTATTCATCTTCCTGTTGCTCAACTCCTCTTTAGGCTCCTTAGCCAAATTTGAAACCCTTCTGCTTGAAATTACCACCTCAATAAAAAAATCTCAAAAACGTCATCCTGCTAGGTGATTTCAGTTTCAACGTCCTTGGCCCTAATCAAAACAATATTGTAAAAATCCTTATCGACTTCAAACTCACACAACTGATCAATGAACCCACCAGACCAAATCCTAACTCTTCTCATCACTCATTTTTAATCACATTATTAATAATCCTAACATCTCAAATTTTCATTCACTCTTCCCTTCCTTCATTGACCATTCTCCAATCCACTTCAATATCTCTCACCACACAGACAAAATCTCTCTTTCCTTCATATCATTCCAGAACAAATCCCAGTCCAGCATCGTCAAACTATAGACAATTCTAGACTCATTAGAATGGTCTATTACCTCTTCCACTGACCATAACCACTGCAACATTCTCCTCACACAAATTCCCACTAACCTTCAGGATTGTCTTTTCCAGAAAATCTCACAGGTCCATAAACCCCAACCCCCCAAAAAATGGCTCATGTATGAACTCAAATGCCTCCTTATTCTCAGTGACAATGCCTCTCGCTTATCAATATCATCTATTATCCTCAAAACAGCATAGCCTTTGGGTTGGGCAGGAGCATTTCTACTGAGGGCAAGGGATATGGAGTAGTTATTTAGGAGAAGAGTCTAAGGTAGTGTTAATGCAATTATTGTCATCATTCATTAAGTGTAATTCACCACCTTTCCTCCAAAAGTCACTAGTTTTAGGAGGGATTAAGAGGGACAGAGCTAAAATACAAGTCAAAATCAGGGAAGTTGAGAGGTATGATCAGATACATGGCAGATTCTGTTTGGGATAACCTGCTCTCAGGAACAAGGTACATGAACAGAAAGATACCATGAAGGTGCACAAGTTCTATTCTTCCAATGCAATACATGGTGAATTGGGCATGCTCAAGTTTGCTGTATATTACTACCATGCACCAAGCAGTGAAAAAAAGATGTGGATCATCTGTCAGACAACAGGCAGGCATAGAGAATTGCAGACTTTTACCCCGTCAGAAAATACAAATGTTTCAGATCTTTGTATCTATCAGAATTCATCCACTGGGGGAGCAAAACCTATCATTAACATACAAACACATACTTGGACATAGGCACAAACATAGTATCAATTAGTTGCTATTGCTCATTGTAACTGATAAAATCACGAAGAAGAATGGAATGGACAAATATGCCAGGACTCATGGTCATATACCCTATAGATGCTTCTAGTCAGTGCCTTTTCGGAATAGTTTTTCCCCTAATGGCAAAAGAGGTATAGAAAAACTATTAGACTGGAAGGCGTGTGTGGCGCAAGTGAAAGTAAATGCTTGCCAAGCACCAAGTCTAAGTGCCATAGAAAGTGTTATGGTTTGTTTAAATGTAAAGGGGCTGCTCAAGGACTCTGGTCTATACTTTGCTCACATGACTATTATAGTCACATGCTTTATTAGTGCTCGTCATAGTCAGAAGTGCGCTTGGAGGACAAAAGCAGCTGGTTTAATAAATTTAGAAGTGCACAACAAATACGTTAAAGTGGAACCATGGTTTACATTTTTATTTAGCAAATTAATAGCTATAACATTTGAAGTGGTGGTTTTCTTAGTGACATCTTGTTTTTATGGGAGCACATCAAGTGGATGAGTGTAGTTTCGGTGGACTTGAAATGAATAGAATATGTTTACCTAAATGACATACGTATATGTATGTGTATATACACACATATGTGCATATGGCTCCCTATCACATTGTCGAAAGTTCAAATCTCCAAAGACAATATGGCCAAGACCATATCGACAAAGATTTGAATTGCCGACAATTGTGTATTGGAATTGCCGTACAGTGTGGTACCAGAGATTTTCTATTTTCTTCACTGTAGTGCAATCGAGGAGTTGGTATATTTAAGTTGTAGAGAGTGTGGGGGGTGCAGGGGGGGCTTGCACCCCTGCAAAAATGCACAGGTAAGTTGTTCTGTGTTTTTATCACTTTTTTGGCAATTCAAATCTTCAGCGATATGGTCTTGGCCATATCATTTTCGGAGATTTAAACAGTCGGCATAGTGATAGAGATCCATATACACACACTCACTGATGCTGATTGAGAAACATAATATTTATCCCTGCCCTTGTGGGCCAACTCCCTTCTTTGCTTAACAAATAAATAATGAATACTATCAAAATAAATAAAAAATATTATTTGTGAAAGGCATTTGACCTAGACAACATTTTTTTGTTAACTTATTTACTTTTGATAAGTTCTTTCTTATTGCATAAAAGGGGAACTCATTAACCCATGCAAGAGAGATGTTTGATATTTCGCTAATCATAAATCATATAGTTCATTTACACTGAACATTGTTTTCACTTTTCATTTGCATATTAAGTACCTACCTTGATCCAACAAAACAGGAAGGTTGCTTATAAAGTATCAAGAATATATTATGGACACATTTTATGCCTTTTATCATGAAAGCCCTGAAGTGGAAACACATTTAATTGACATGTTACAAACAATATTATGTCACTATAAACAGAGTTTAAATACGCAAAATAAAATTATTATCCAGACTTCAGGTTTGAAGATATGTTTATTTTTGTACAGTTCCATATATATATATATATATATATATATATATATATATATATATATATATATATATATATATGTGTGTGTGTGTCTCTCTATAGTATTTAATTTGCCATGTTTTGAATTAGAATTATGCACATGGAACTTAACTGTTCGATTTGATGGTCTGAAAGGGATCTCTAATCCCACTTTGTCACATTTCCTTTTCTAATTAACCCATCTTTTGACTTTATGAAATTCCATAAAGTGCTCCAAGAAAAAATCACAAAGTAAATAAAACAGAAGTTGGCTTATAAAATGCAAGACACACGGCTGAAGTTATCCCCAAATTACAGAAATGGAAGCAGTATAAATCTGAATACTGATCAGATTATTATGACGCATCAATGGGAACATTTTATAACTAAATTAGGTGTGTTCTTGTTTTTTACTTTTGCAGGATCCAGTGCCTTGGTCATCAGTTTACTTTTGGCACTTTTTCCACTTTCTTTGTTTATTTGCAGGATTAAATGTTCTTTTGCCTTGGGAAATAACTGTACCAATGCCTTCTTAAGATTTGACATGATTCCAAATTAACTCATCGTTTAGTTTGCCATGCTGTACATTTGAAGAGAGTAAAGGAATATTCTAAAAATTGCAATGATAATTAAAAAATAAATTCTTCTACTACTATTATCAGAAGAGCACATATACAGCATAGATGTGAATGCATTCAATCAGGGACTGGATAAAATGTTTCTATGTTAATACATACCTTTATAGTGACTGGGATTTGGCATAATGGTTAAGGTGTTTATCTAACAGACACAAGGTACAATATTTATTTTACACCATTCAGGAAAACTGTCTGGGCTTAAAATGGCCTGAAAGGACAGCTAGCTTAGTATTTACCATTGTACCGATGAACCTATAACAGCAGCAAATGGAGCAATAAAAGTGAAAAATAATTCTACAGCTCCGTGCAAATTTGCAGTCCTTGGACATTAAAGAACAGACTGTACTCAGAAGACAATGACTCTTACAAAAATTGTCTGAGGACAAACTAAAAGACTTCAGTCTGTAATTCAAGAGCTAATCCTTTTCTTGTGATTGTTTGGAAACATATGTGTTTAGTTCTGGTTTCTGCTAAAAGAAACAAATTAGAAATGAAATGTTTATGCAATGCAGCAGCTTCTGCTGATGAACATAGTGTTATATTAGTGATAGCAAAGATTCAGTTTTCCGTCTGGTTCATGAATTCTTTTCATGTTGGTATAAACAATTAAAGTCCCTTAAAATTACATGATAAAAACTACTAATCTAATAAGGGAACAATGCGTTTAAGTTGGGAAACCTGCAGAGAAAAAGTGCTAATAGGATAGTGATTCATTCCATGAAGTATTTCATTGTTATAACTTTCTTAGTCATAAAATAATTAAACATTTCAGGTGGGAGTGGGCTATCAGAATCATCAGATCTTTGTCATCATCAACATCAAACCCTTTTTCCCCATTATTTCTACATGGAGTTGGGGTGTCATGTCAGATGGCACAATCTCTCTCTTTTCAGTGCGACTCTTCTACACACTTCAGCACTCATGTCTGAATGTTGCAGGCCTTCTCTCTCACAATCCATCCACCTCTTTGCTGGATGCCCTCTTTCCTCTTGCCTTCTTCCTCTGTGTCCCAAGTTGTCTTCAACAGATTGTCTTTTACTTTTCTGCACATATGCTCAAACTACAGTAATCTGTTCTCTTTGGCCTTTCCTACAATGGGAGCTACTTAAACTTCTGATTTTACTACCTCCTAATTTCATCTATTCCATAGTCTGTATCCTACCTCCCATCTGAGGCACATCACCTCTAGCTTCCTCAACTGTTCCGACTTTACCCAGGCTTCTGTACCATACAGTAGTACTGGTCACACCACTGTTTTGTACACCTTACTTTTCAGCTTCTTTCTCATCCTTCTGTCATACATTACCCATACACATTGTTCCAGATAGTTACAGTCTCTCTGATTCCAACTTTGACCTTCTCATTCAGACTTCCTTACTCTTAAACCATTATTTTCCCAGATATCTCAATTCTTAGCTTCTTCTAATTTCCTCCATTTGCAGCCATTACATCCATCTTATCTGTACTCAGTTTCATCACATCATTTTTGCATTCCACTCCCTTGTCTTGCTGAAGATCTTACTTGGAGTCTGCTTGTAATGATATATGATATTCACACAGCAACCTTGCTGATCTTTCTCTTCCAAACTGTTTACTAATATAGTTCATCACCAGTATGAGCAGAAATGGGCTCAGAGCTGAACCCTGATGCAAGCCCACTCCCACTGGAACTGCTCTAAGGCCAAACACTCTTCATACTTGAGTTATTAGGTCCTTGCACATGGCCTGCAATAATTCTACGAACGTTTCTTTGACCTCATACCACTGCAGGACTGTTCAAATCAGCTTTCTTAGGACCTTGTCATATGCTTTCTTCAGGTTTAGCAATTCCTAGTTTGACTCTTTCCTCATTTCTAGCCTCTTCTGAAGTATCTGTCTCACTGCAAACCTTGGGTCAGTTGTGCTACAGCCTGATCTGAATCTTATGTTCTCATCTCCTCCCTTACTTTCTTGTACTCTGTGTATTCCCCTCTCCAGAGACAACATGCAGTGTGACCAGAATTTGAACACCGGCACTAGTTTGCTTATTAAACAGTCATCTGAGATGCGCTATTCTCACCATACTGCTAAGGAGTACCCTCAGGAGCCACTTTTCTCCTGTCTCACCCAACATCTTTATCTCGTCTGCAGTGACCTCATCTGAGCCTACTGCTTTTTCTGACTTTATTTTCCTTAGTGTTGTTTTTTTACTTCTTCTATGGTGGGCTCCTCCTCTTCTCTCATCATAGGCTGTGTCTGGGGCAGTGCAGCTTCTGTGGGGTTTTCTTCCTTCAGAAGCTGCTGGAAGTTCTCCTTTCATTTGTCTTTAATGTCCTGTGGACTGCTGAGCAGTTTGTTGCTGGCAACCCTTATGAAGGGTTTCTATCATGTTTCTCTCTCTGTCCTTGTCCTGCAACCCCATATAGTTTCTTTGTGCCATCTACAGAGCTGCTCTTTCCAGAAGTTGGTAGAGTGCCTCTCATACATTCTTTCCTATTTATTTTATCTATCATTTGTTTACCTGGAGTGCCCGACTGGGACAGAGCCCATTTTCAGTGGAGGCCAGGGGAGAAAAGCTCCATAGGTAAAATTAAATATTGTTTCACACACATTAAAGCATTACAAATATACAGGTAAACAGTTGATTTGGAGCATGCTGAGTACAGTATGACATAATATGTGTTTGATAATTGATGTAGCAGAGTACTAAACAAAAGTTTCATCCTAGTAATGCACATTTGTGTACGATAGTCACTATTTTAGTTCTGCAGTAGTTGAATTTAGTCATTAGGTAAGTAGAAGGTTTTTATTTAGACATGTCTTACAATGTGATAGAGTTTAGAAGTGAAAGTAAAGGAAGAGCTATGAAGAATCAAAGAAAGGAGGATTTGGATAGGAATGTTTGAAGGCAAAGGTAGAGGTTTAGGGGAGTATTTGAGAAAACAGACTAGTCAGATAGGGTAAGAGGAGAGGCCCATGTTAGTAGAGATAGAGGGGTGGGGGCTGATGATTAAAGAAGTGTGTAATAAACTGAGTTACAGTAGATGGGGGTAGATTGGTTGTATAGTAATGTTGACAGTTGACCATGGGAGGAAGATTTAGTCCGGATTAATCCATGGGCACAGCCATTTATTAGTGAATTAGCTCTTAAGTAGATTTTTAAATTGAGATGGGTTGGTAGTAGCTGTGACTGGCTGTGGAATAGTATTCCAAATTTTAGAGATATAATTAGAGTAAAGGGAGTCACCAGCACCATTGTTGGATTAGGATACATTAAGTAGGGATTCATCTGAGGACTCGGGTATTGGTGTAGGGTAGGAGCAACTGGGGTAGGGCAGGAGTTTTTTCTGGTTGGTGAATTAGTGTGTGAGCAACAATGAGCTGAGTGTAGGATAGGTAATGGAGTAATTCTTGCCAGTTCAGCTATTGAAAGGCAGAGCATTGAGACATGCGAGTGGAGTTGGTGGTGAATTTAGAAATTTTATTGTAGCAGGTTTCCAGTTTGACCAAAGCAGTTTTCAGTTTTTCAAATCAGTGCTACTATCATCAATAAACACAGCAACAGAAATGAGGTTACAAATGAGTCAGAAGCTGCAGCCTAGAGAAAGACAAATAGCAAATGGGATGGAGCACTTGTCAAAAACATACTTTTATCTTTCAACTAATTATACACCACTGGCAATTTTTTGCCACAAATATATTACAATCAAACATCAGACTACCCCTTCACAGTTTCACATAGCAATCCACTTTCCACAACTGTCCACAACAAATTTGAGCGCACATCAGGATTGAATAATAATTTCGAGTAACACCATAAATAGCTCTAAATGCAAGTCATTTAATAGCGCCATATATATTCACCTTATTTTGTGTGAGCATATGCCCAATAGGATAGTTCAGATCTCTCCACACATTTGTATAAGAAAAATAGAATTACAGTGAAAACTAGCCCTGCAACATGAAGACATATCATAACAGCAAGATATTTATTTTTTATAAAGATTACTGTTACCATATAATCTACCATAACAGGATATAGAAAACGTTTATTTTAGCTACTAATGCAGTAGCTTGGTCACTCATGCTATAACCTTGTGATTAAACAATAGCTCATGGGTAAAGTACTACTACCCCAGGCTATTGAAATGGTCAAGTACTACAGTATAATTTAATTTCTTTACCTCAGGTATTACTGCACAAGTCTCATTTAGATGTGAAATTTATTCTGAAGTAAGTGAATCTCTCTCTTTAGGAATGAAATGGTACAAAATCATCAGTTTAATGCAGCACATTGAGAAGTGGAAGGTCAGTTGGAAGATTATTTATAAACACACAGAAAAGAAAGGGGCCAGAGAATGACCCTTGGGGAGCCTATTTGGTTAAAGTTCCATCAGAACAGATGTTTCCAGTGGTTATAATGGATATTCGGTCGCATACACAGTTCTCTCTGTGCAGATTTTTAGAGAAATCAATGGAGTTATCTTGTAAAACATTTATCATGAACATTGCCAAAGGCCTTTTTCCAGATCTAATGGGTATGGTATATAGATCATTTCAATGTTTGAAGTGATATGGTCTGTGAGAATATAGCTGGCAGCTACAGCATTATATACTGGTTAGAAAACATGCTGTTGGTGAGTATGTAATGCATTCTAACATATTTAAGTATTTGTAATGAGATTTTTTTCCCAAGTGGAACCCGTGTGACAAATACTGTTTAAAAATGTGTGTGTTTATTAGATTTTTTTAGTAGTAGTTTTTTTTTTTTTGAATAACCACTTTGGAATTTTCAATAAACTGATCTGTAAAACAATGATCTAATCACAGACATGCAAATTCTCTGGACTGGATGCTAACACACAGAAAATTCAAGAGTAAATGAATCAGTAATCGGAGGATATCTAAGCAATAATCACAAAGGTTCAACTTTTATTCATGGTTTAAGAAATTAAATTGTTTGTATATACATGAAATTTTAAAATATTAACTAAACAACAATGAAAGGTTTGTTCATTCTGCTTTGAAAAATTACTGTTAAAATTAATTCTGAAATTAAATATCCAATAGCACCAACTGAAAAATGTGTTCATGATAAACAAATTTTTACATGGGTTCAGGGTGTCATGTTAACTGTTGCCATCTCTTTTGATTCGATGCCACACTCCTGCCTTAAATACTCATACCGATTCACAGATGTTTTGTCACAAAATCCATCCACCTCTTTACTGGATGCCTTTGTTTTCATTTATCTTGTCTTCTGCTTTTCTGCACGTGCCCAAACCACCATAATCTGTTCTCTCTGATCTTTTCTGTAATTGGAGCTACTTTGGCTTCTGCTATGTCCAAATTCCTTTGTCTGATCCACAGTGTACATCCTACAACCCTTCTCAAGCACTTCATTTCATCACTTCTAGCTTTATCTGCCCTGCCCTTACTGCGCAGATTTCTGTACCATTCAGTAGTACTGGTTGCACCACTGTTTTGCCTACAGCCAAATTCAATACAATCACTGAACTCCAACAGTAGCAGTGTGGCTGTAAACATTTTAGATCTTAGTGTTCAGAGCGTTGTTGTGCTAAACACTTCAAATAAGACATTTGTGAAAAGTTTCCAAGCCTTCCTATGTTCATTACAGCAGCTCATACCCTCAGAAAATACTGCAGGACAGATCATAAAAGAGGAGGAAATCCTAAAGCCCTTTTTTAACATCCCATATTCAAAATGTGTTTAATTTAATAGGAATTGTAGTTACATAAAGTATCATTATGCTCGAGTTAAAACAAGTGATGAATGCGTTATAAGGGAAATGTAGAGCTTGCAGAAGTTAGAAGCAGACAGGTCTGTGTCTTCATTTATCCATACAGTTTCAGGGAAAGACTCAGCAGAAGGGAAAAGAAAACTTTTCTGGCTAAGCATGGGATATGCAAAAACAACAGCTCTTAAGGGAAAGCTACAACATTTTCATTTCTCAAGGGGAAATGTATGTGCACTTGCAATGGCATGCTAGATAAGGAATAGACAGTTAGAAAAGGCTCAGGAATCAAGGTTGAAGTGAGGGGGTAAATAAAGCTATCAGAGGAAACATACTGAAGTAATTTATTGTGCTGTTTAAGACAGACTAATCAGTTGAAGTCTGGTTCAAGACTTGTAGAAATACTGTTGAATTACTTTTGTGCTTTCAGATATCTGATATATTATGCTACTATATACCATCTCAATATGCTACTGTGACATTTATATCTGCTGCTACAGTGAAGTTTCACTTAACCAGTACCTGTGGGGATTGGTAGATGCCGGTTAAGTGTATGTTCTGGTTGCTTGAGATATGCTTTGTAATTTTTGAATGGCTTGTATGCCAGTATACAAGCCAATCAAAAATAGCAAAGCAGAGCCTCTTCTGTTCAATATGGAATAGTGGACTGTTCTGCATTGAACATAAGAGGCTCCCCTTTGGGAATTTTCATTGGCTCGTATGCCAGAATATCAGCCAATCAAAAAGCGCAATGCGGAGCCACTTCTACTCAATGCAAACTGTACTGCATTGAGTAGAAGTGGCTCTGCTTTGGCATTTTTGATTGGCTCGTATGTCGGCATACAAGCCAATCAAATGCCAATTGGCTGAGAGTGCCTGTTGCTCGAGTCCAAGATAACGGGGATTTTACTGTATTATAGGCTATTATAGGTTGGTATATTGTGTGTGCAAGAGACCAGATGGAAAGGGAGTAAGGCTAGGTGTATCACAAGTGGGTTCAAATTATTTTATCATGGTGTGGATGGGAGGAGAAATGGCGTAGGAGTTATTCTGAAGGAACAGTATGCTGAGAGTGTTTTGGAGGTGAAAAGTGTGTTGGATAAAGTGATGTTTATGAAGCTGGAAATTGATGGTGTAATGATGAATGTTGTTAGTGCATATGCTCCACAAGCTGGGTGTGCAATGGATGAGAAAGAAAAATTTTGGAATGAATTGGATGAAGGGGTGATGAATGTACCCAAGGGTGAGAGAGTGGTGATTGGAGCAGATTTCAATGGGCATGTTAGTGAAGGGAACAGAGGGGATGAGGAAGTGATGGGTAGGTATGGTGTTAAACAAAGGAATGCAGAAGGTCAGATGGTAGTGGATTTTGCGAAAAGGATGGATATGGCTGTGGTGAATACATATTTTAATAAGAGGGAGGAGCATAGGGTGACATACAAGAGTGGAGGAAGATTCACACAGGTGGATTATATCTTATGTAGAAGGGCCAGTTTGAAGGAGATTGGAGACTGTAAAGTGGTGACTGGAGAAAGTGTAGTTAGGCAGCATAGGATAGTGGTTTGTAGGAGGATGTTGGTTATCAAGAAGAGAAGGAGGAGTGTGAGGGCAGCACCAAGGATCAAGTGGTGGAAATTGAAAAAGGGTAATGGTGAGGTGGAGTTCAGGGACGAGTTAAGGCAGGCACTGGGTGGCAGTGAAGAGTTACCAAATAGCTGGGTAACTACAGCAGAGCTAGTAAGGGAGATGGCTAGAAAGGTGCTTGGTATCACATCTGGACAGAGGAAGGACGATAAGGAGACATGGTGGTGGAATGAGGAAGTACAGGAGAGTATACAGAGAAAGAGGCTGGCAAAGAAGAAGTGGGATTGTCAGAGAGATGAAGAAAGTAGACAGGAGTATAAGGAGATGAGATGCATGGCAAAGAGAGAGGTGGCAAAGGCTAAGGATAATGCATATGAAGAGTTGTATGAAAGGTTGGACACTAAGGAGGGAGAAAAGGACCTGTAATGATTGGCTAGACAGAGGGACCAAGCTAGGAAAGATGTGCAGCAGGTAAAGGTGATAAAGGATAGTGAGGGAAACATACTCACAAGCGAGGAGAGTGTGTTGAGGAGATGGAAAGAGTACTTTGAGGGGTTGATGAATGAAGAGAATGACAGGGAGAGAAGGTTGGATGATGTAGGGATAGTGAATCATGAAGTACAATGGATTAGCAAGGAGGAAGTAAGGTTAGCTATGAAGAGAATGAAGAATGGAAAGGCTGTTGGCCCAGATGACATACCTGTGGAAGCATGGAGGTGTTTAGGTGAAATGGCAGTGGAGTTTTTAACCAGATTGTTTAATGAAATCTTGGAAAGTGAGAGGATGCCTGAGGAATGGAGAAAAAGTGTTTTGGTACAGATTTTTAAGAATAAGGGTGATGTGCAGAGCTGTAGTAACTACAGAGGGATTAAATTGATCAGTCACAGCATGAAGTTATGGGAAAGAGTAGTGGAAGCAAGGTTAAGAAGGGACGTGATGATTAGTGATCAGCAGTATGGTTTCATGCCAGGAAAGAGCACTACAGATGCGATCTTTGCTCTGAGAGTGTTGATGGAGAAGTACAGAGAATGTTGGAAGGAGTTGCATTGTGTTTTTGTAGACTTAGAGAAAGCATATGACAGGGTGCCTAGAGAGGAGTTGTGGTATTGTATGAGGAAGTTAGGAGTGTCAGAAAAGTATGTAAGAGTGGTACAGGATATGTACGAGGGTAGTGTGACAGCGGTGAGGTCTCCAGTGGGAGTGACGGATGTGTTTAAGGTGGAGCTGGGGTTATATCAAGGATCAGCTCTGAGCCCTTTCTTATTTGCAATGGTGATGGACAGGTTGACAGACAAGATCAGACAGGAGTCCCTGTGGACTATAATGTTTGCAGATGACATTGTGATCTGTAGTGAGAGTAGGGAACAGGTGGAGGAGACCCTGGAGAGATGGAGATATGCTCTAGAGAGAAGAGGAATGAAGGTCAGCAGGACTAAGACAGAATATATGTGTGTGAATGAGAGGGAGGATAGAGGAATGGTGAGGATGCAAGGAGTAGAGGTGGCGAAGGTGGATGAGTTTAAATACTTGGGGTCAATAGTTCAGAGTAACGGAGAGTGTGGAAGAGAGGTGAAGAAGAGAGTACAGGCAGGATGGAGTGGGTGGAGAAGAGTGTCAGGAGTGATTTGTGACAGACGAGTACCTGTAAGAGTGAAAGGGAAGGTCTACAAGAGGGTAATGAGACCAGCTATGTTATATGGGTTGGAGACAGTGGCATTGACAAAAAGGCAGGAGTTTGAGCTGGATGTGGCAGAATTAAAGATGTTAAGATTTGCACTGGGTGTGATGAGGGTGGACAGGATTAGGAATAAGTATATTAGAGGGTCAGCCCAGGTTGGAAGGTTTGGAGACAAAGCCAGAGAGGCATGATTACATTGGTTTGGACATGTGCTGAGGAGGGATGCTGAGTATATTGGGAAAAAGATGCTAAGAATGAAGCTACCAGGTAACAGGAAAAGAGGAAGGCCTAAGATAAGGTTTATGGATGTGGTGAGAGAGGACTTGCAGGTGGTTGGTGTGACAGAGTAAGATGCAGAGGACAAGAAGAAATGGAAACAGGTGATCTGCTGTGGCGACCCCTAATGGGATCAGCTGAAAGAAGATGATGATAGGCTATTATTCTTTGCTACTCACTACAATAAATATTATTAAGCAATCTGGTACAACAAAACTCCGATTTCTTACACATACCTTTAATGGTAGTCAGTTAAACAAACATTTGCTAAACCAGATAAAGAAAATAATTTGGATCTGGTTACTTTTATAAAGGAGCTTTATGGAAAACCATGGAAAATAAGTATAGTATGTAAACATTGGAATGTTTTTTAGAGAGATGAAAATGTGACCATAGCTGTTGGAGAAAGAAACCTAGGATTTCTTTTGGAAAGGGGAAAAGAATATGTTTACGTTAGTACACAGTAATTTTTTAAATGTAACGCTTCAGACCTTGGGTTAGTTCATGAAAATGTTTTATGAAGTGAAAGGACTGTAGTATATTTCTATTTACATACTAGTTTGGTTCTCGGCTGGAGTGCCTTCTGTGTTGAGTCTGCATGTCCTCCCCACAGTCGAGTGATGTCTAAAGACATGAGGTAGGTGCGTGAATGGGTGTGCCTTCTTTGAAGGTTGGGCATTGGGCTGGCAACTCAGCACCATAAAAATCCACTGCCAATCATTAGCGGACAGGAGTTCTGCTGTGGTGACCCCTAATCGGGAAAAGCCCAAAGACTAGATGGCAATAGTATTGTGACTCCAGTCGATAAAAAGAAATAAATTATTAGGGAAATTTTACCTGTCTTTCTACATATTTAATTTACATCTTGAAGCATCCACGAGAAAAGACTGATTTCTGATCAGTTGACTACAATGATTTTAAAGTGCAGAATAACAGAACATGTAACTGATATTTTACATGACAAACAGCTAGACCACTGAGTAGACATTTACACTGTGCCATAACAGCTCTTTAGATGGTTTTATGTTTTAAACATAGATAGGTCAGATCATTTGGAGTAAATACATATTTTAAAGTACTTACCATTAACAGTTTTAAAACCAAATGGCTTGAATCGTTCACATAGTTCTTTTTAAAAACTGCTGAGACTAAGAATCCTGTTTTTTAATTGCACAATCAAATGACGATGATTGATGTACTGTAATATAAAATATGATGTTTTGGAATTAGTGGTACATGTTGAGAAGGAGTGTATCCATGAGTTGCGAAAATACTATACTAGATGTCAGATAAATTAATATTTCTGCTTGTCTGAATTAGAATCCGATTCTTGACTGTCTACAGAATGCTGCTTTTATTTGAATTTTACATTCATTTTATTTATTTCCATACTATAGGCAGGCAGACAAGCTTATGGGACTGTGTGAAGTACGAATGTCATCTATGTTATAACAGACTTTTATCTCACTTCGCATTTTACTGCATTAATCAAATGAGCATGCTTGGAAGAATTCAGCAGGAAGCAGGACAGAGGGAACTAAAACTGCAGCAGCGAAAAGTTGGAAGGTGGCAGCAAATAAGAGCAAGACAGGAAAAAGCAGAAGAAAGCCACAGACTCAGACAAGTAAAGGCTATTTCAGGGTACAAACTACACTAGCAACAGGTATTCTAGAGAAGGGCACATTCTGCGTTAAAGTACTTTTAAGTGCCTGTGACCATGTCTCTTGGAGAAAAATAATATCAGGATGGACTCTCATATAATGCATGTTTGGGAACAAACTGAGTTTTATTTCTAGGCAAGGCAAGAACAGTCTTCAGACAGTAGAGTGCTCACTGTAGAAGAGATCTATCAATCTAATCCAGCCCTTTAAAATAATTCATTAATAAAATTATGATCTGTAAAACTAGAATTAGTCCTGTACAAGTATTACTAAGTCTTTTCTAGTTCTGCTTTTTAATGCACTATGCTGGCATAAATTTGCAAAAGATGAAATGTTATGACAGTTGATAGCAGGATTTGCTGGATGTAGAGTAGGCTGTTTGACACCGACTTTTGGCTTTTAAAAATGTATTCATGTTTTTGTGAGATGAAATCCAGGAGTTATAACCAATGATTTTTATAGGTAATTTCAAGTCACTACTATGGCGATTTTGTTATAATTTTCTTTTATATCAATATATACTAAAAATCAAAACAGTATCTAGACATAGAACAATCAATAGTGAAGCTGACACTGTAAATAATAATTATGAAAAGAAATACATCTTGTGGTGAATTAGCTCTCTGGCCTAAATGCCAAATTCTATGAAAATCCATTTTTTCTCCAATTCTCAATCCGTCCAAATTTAGGAACTACTAGCATTGTTTTCTAAAAATCTGTGTCACTGAGTAGAGGGATGTTAGAATCAGAGATACTGAAACATAACATGCTGCTAAGGAATAAATCCAAGCATGACAGCTGAAAAATCCAGGAGCGAAGGGAGGAGCGATAAGGAAGGGGGCGTGTAGGGAAGGGATATAAGCAGAAGATAATACAGGTCAGTATGGTGGTAAACGACCTAGAAGGGCCAATGAAAGGGGAGGTCCAGCTGCTTAAAGACAAATGGAGAACCGAGAAGGTAGGAGAGAATGCAGAAGGTAGAAGGGAAGAGGTTAGAATAGAGGAGTTGTCAAGATAATCAAAACAAGTTCCTGATTAAAGAAGTTCATTGAGGCAGGAAAAAGGGAGCCCTCAGGGAAAGGACGAAGGTTAAAAAGTGAAAATTTGACTGACTAAGTCATAAATTAAAATACACTCATTTTGGGATTTGCATAGGCTATCCTAGTTTTACCATTTAGCTCATGTGACCATGTTAAACAAAGTTTTATTATGTCTTAATATTCTCATTGTTAAATGTAACTGTTTAGTGTAATTTTTAAATTCCAAATAACGAAACAGAAAACTTTTTTGCCAAAATATGAAAACAGCTAGTCACCGCTGACCACTTTTGTTAAATATCTTAAACAGATTTAATACTGCAGCTAAATGATTTGTATTTACAATATTCACTGCTTATCATCAAAAATGATATGAAAGCCTTCTTGAGATGGGCGAAGAAATGGTCAATGAAGTTGGTAGGAAAAGTTGAAGGTTATTTATTTAGTAATTCCTTTGGGATCTGTGCATATGTAGATTACATATATTTTCATATTTATATATCTTTCACACCACCAAAGGCAAGAAAAATGGAATGAGCATAGCACACACACCTTTTGCCAACAATCATACAGAATTCATGCTGTTAAGGAGATCGGAAAGACGGAAGTAGAGGGGAGCCAACAACCAATGGCAAGTCCCCAACCAGCCGCAACCTACAGGTAGAAACCATACACACCCCCAGTAGCAGGGCAATAGCAGATGGAGATAGCAGAAGCTTACTCCATAAATAATTTATTGCATAACAATGAACATTTTAATAATTTTGCTTGTGACACTCATTTGAATTATTGTAATATTTTAATTAATATTAGTGGGAATTTCAAAGTTGATAATTACACTGATGTTGAGATTGATTCTAATACTATCTATACTAACTCACTACATCTTTTACAAATAATATACCTAGCCCACAATCGCCTAGCTCCCTAATTCACCCTCCTTGAGCAACAAAGCTTCTCAACTCCATCCTTTAACTCTCCAACCAGTTCCTATCTCTACCATAAAAAAGCTCCTACATAACCTGAAGCCATGTTCAAATGCCACTGATGACCTTCCATCTAACTTCCTTAAGCTAACAGCCAATGACATCACCTTCCCCATCTGCATCCTAATAAACCAGTCAATCCAAGAATCTTGCGTAATCTATGGAAAAAAGCTTTTATTATCCCCCTAACACAAAGGTGGAAACAATGTGGATATTTCTAACCTCTGGCAGATTGCCATTCTCTCCCCATCTCAAAAATTTTATAAAAATGCATTCATCTACAACTACTACCCTACCTGTTTGATAACCATCTGCTTACCTCTACCATGGTTTCAGGCCTGGGCACACCACTGCTCTCCTCTTCTTCCTCAACATTTTCAGTTCCACGCGTGACTCTGGCAGTACTCTATCTACCCTCCTAACTCCATTTATCCAAGGCTTTTGATACAATTTCCCACCACCTCCTCCTGTCTAAACTCTCTCATCTCAACATATCCACCTCCTCTATCGACTGGTTCTCCAGTTACCTCTTTAATAGACAGCAATCTGTCAAGTGGAAAAACTGTACTTCCCCTTTCCTTAACACCGTCACAGGAGTACCACAGGGGTCCATATTAGGCCCTCTACTATTTAATATATTCATAAATGACTACCACCAGTGTATTCCAATGCCAAGCTCATCCAATTTGCAGACAACTCTACGATAATCTGCTTCGCTAAATCCCTCCTCAAATTAAATGAACTAATGCAAGAAGCCTGCCTATCAACCTAGAACTGGATGTTAAACAACCATTTACCACTATTCACCCCTTAACAAGCCAAAACAGGAACCCTATAGAAATCGTACCCCATGCAAAGCTACTGTCACTATTGATGAACAACTTAAATTTGACATTCACCTCCACTCAAATATAAAGAAATCCCACCAAAAACTAGGCTTACTCTACCATCACAACTGCTTCCTTACTCCCTCAACCAAATAAGTCCTTTCTGCTACCTACCTCATTCCCTCCCTCTTGTATGCTGCCCCCCTCATTACTGACCTCCAATTTGGTCTAAAGACAAAACTAGCTTCCTGCTATAATAAAATCTCAAAGTTTGCCACTGGTCCTCCACTCACCACTGTAATGCTCTCCGCAAACTAAATTAACTTGACTTACCCCATCATCTCTCCTTCATCCAACTTTCTTATGCACATAAACTCATCTTCAAACCCTTCCTCTGCCCTTCCTTTGACTCCTCCCTCAAATTGCATCAGCCTGATTGACTACTCAGGTCAATCAAAACCTGCTCGAACTCCAGGCAAATTCCTTTTGTTCTCCTCTCTATCCCGACTCTGGAATTTCTTCCTCCAGAAATTCATACCACCAACATGCACTCTACCTTCAAAACATTGCTCCACTCCCACATCTGGGAATGCTCCTGCTCCCACCCCTCCTACCTATCTCCCCTCTCAAATTTCTCATTACACAGATCCCTGTTCTTTAGTTCTCCACAACCTAGCTATCTCTCTGTCAAAATTACATAACAATGATCCCCACTGCCTAGTTTCCTAACTAACTCTCCTCCTACATCTTGCATTTTTAATTCTTCCTTACATAAGTATATCTTTCACTTCATCTGTTAGTCCTTAATTTCCCTTTTCTCTGATTCCTGCTTTTTTTCTTGTAATCTAAATTGAGAAGTCACTAGTGTAGATTATTTAAATGTATATACATATAGATTCCTCCTTTGATTGCATTTAATACTATTTCTTTTTAGTACATTTTTCATTTTCATTTTATACTACTAATTTTACAAATTTTACACATTTTATAAACTTTAACATTTTGTTGTATGCTTATATAATTACTTTATCACTTGTTAAACATTGTTGGAGCTTTTCTCCCTAGGACTCCATTGAAAACATTGGCTTAATGGATTATCTTGGTAAACAAATTAAAATAAAATAAATAAATATTGATTCATCCAAAGATATGACCTGTGTTCCTCCTGAGAAAACCAGTATTGCATATTTATTAATGGATATAAAGAACTATGCTAGGAAACTTAATTTTAGGTTAATATTTAATGAACTGGCTTTCATAAATGATCCATTTAAAATTTCTAGTACATTTAATCTTCCCCTTCACCCTAAGTTGGAATTATATGAGAAGTTGTGTGAAATAGATTTGAGGAATTTGTTTAGTAATATAGGAACATTTAGTACCTCTAATAATGAGAAAGATATCATTAAAAAATTAAAAAGTCAGGGCTTAAGGATTATTAAGCCTGATAAGGGTGGAGGGGTTGTAATAATGGATCAGGTTGAATATAAAAGAAGAATGTTGGATATTTTGGAAGCAGACACTTATGGTTTGGTTAGTATTAATGAATTAAATCTTGCCTCTAAAAAAATAAGAGAGCAAACCAATGACATGTTAATAGAAGGTAGAGTATAATTGTCTCAGTATACCTTCACCTATTACAACCTATGATTTTTGAAATCCCCAAGATTCATAAAAAACATATATGATCTACCCATGAGATGAATAGTTGATCGCAGAGGGTCTATAACTAGTGCTTTTGCAAAATATTTGGATATTACTTTGAATGACCTGTTATCAGACAAAGAACAGGTATGTAAGTATTTGTGGAGTTTTTCGGAGAAAACTAATTCAATAGAATTCCATGAAAGATATTCTTGTCACAGTAGATGTTAAGGACCTATTATATTATTATCTCACATGATGCAGGCATGCATTGGGTTACTGAGGTGTTGAAAGAGAAGAACATTTCCCAGGATAAAGTTAATACCCATCAAGAAATGCTTGAAATAATTAAAAACAATTTAATGTATTTTGAGGGTAATTACTATGTGCAACTGACAGGTGTGGCTATGGGTGCCAATTGTGGCTCTCTCTTTGCTAATTTGGTCATGGTTTATTGGGGAAAACATTTTATTAAAAATAGCCCCTATAAGGGGGCTCTCAGATTTTATATCAATTACCTGGATGACATTTTTCTTATTTGGAAGGACTCTAGGGAACTTTAGTGCAATTTATTAATTTTATTAATGACAGTACTGAGGTTTTTGTTTTTACTTATTGTAGTTATATCTGAAATTCATTTTTGAAATTTTATTACTATCAGAGTAACCTCTGACAGTTGGTTAGGATATATGCGGTGAGTATTTATAGGAAATTTGCATATTCTAATACTATGCTTCATTATACTAGTGGATACCCCTTGCACCAGAAGAGAGTCATAGCTAAGGGTATCTATATTACATCAAAGCTTTAGTTAATCGAATAACTAAAGCTCGATCTTGTAATACCGAAAGCTAAAATTGTCAAACGGCTGATTCAACCAAGTGAAACACTTCCTTTGGCCAAATAAAAAAAAAAATTTACATCCGAAATTAAGTGGGGGGCTTCACCCACTACACCCTCGATATGGGGATCTCTGACCCCCACACCTAAATATGCCAACTCCCAGGATTGCTCCAAATTGGAGAAAAGAGCATACTCCACAGAACGGCCAAGGGAAGTGTTTCCCTGGGTTAAATCAGCAGTTCAACAATTTACGGTTTCAATATTTTAAGTTTGACCTTTACTTATTTGATTAAGTAAAGCTTTGATAATGTAATATAGAACCAGTTAAGGTACAGTTTGTTAGGGCTGCCGGTATGGTTACTAGAGTGTCTGATTTTTTTTAAGAGAATGCCACCTGATGGAGGGAATGTTTTTACAAAGAGGGTATCCCAAAACATTGGTTAAAAGGATAAAAGAGAGACATGATTTCTAAAAGACACATTGGCCATTTTAGTCCAATTTTAGTGGATGGGCACTGTAACTTAAATAGCTTTCAGTTAAATATAACACAGAATAATATTTGTACTTGTCCGCTTATCGATTATAATAGTCAAAGTGACTTAAGATAGGTTATGGAAGAGAAGTGGGCAATATTTAGGGAGAATGCAGATATAAATTCCAAGTTTGGAAGAGGTCTGGTTATAGTTTATAGGAGGGATAGGTGTTTAAAGAACTTTCTTGAAGCGTGCAACCCAGAGAATGATACTAGAATTAAGGGCATGTACAAATGTGGTTTTTGCCATTACTGCAAAAATGTATTGGGTGATGCTGAATTTATGCTTAGTGGTAAGTTGATTAGATTGAAACATAAATATAATTATCTAAGTATGCGGTCTATGTTGCTTTATGTCAGATTTGCATGTCCTATTATACTGGAGCCTTAAAACAATGCATATATGAGCATTTATATGACAAAGAATAAAAAGGGCACCAACGCATTGGCAAAACACATTATGCTTAACCCTGATCATCATTTTAAATTCACTGTTCTTGAGCAGATAACACCTAATGCTAGCAGTGGGTTCCCTCTCTCTGATTAGAAGTAAGAGAGTTATATTAGCAATTGTATTTTAATGCCTTTAGTTACCCGGGTTTGAATGAACATTGTTCAATAACATGTCTTTTAAAATTGAAGGCTTTAGAAAGATTTGATTATCTAGGAATGGTTGATATTATATTTGTTATGGATTTATCGTATTTTTAAATGTATATAAAGTATGTTTTACTTTAAAATGTAAATTGTTTTGTCATGTGATGCATTTCTGGAGGTCTATTTAAACTGGGGTTGGGGAGATGAATTCACTTCTCAATTGGATTTTACTGCTGGGCTCGTTTAATTTTTCTTGCCTTTGCCGGTGGTACAGATTGCTGTTTGCTCTTGTTTTTTTGCCATCTGTCATCCATTTTGTTTTGGACTTTTATACATTTCTCTGCTGATTTGTTTGCGTGTTTGTTTGTTGCCAGAAACTGCCAACTGAAAAGCAAGTTAATTTAATGTGTATGTTTGTTTGGCTTGTAAAGAAATGCTTACACAGTTTATAGTTATACATTAATATACAAATGTTTTCTAAGTGACACTGATGGTTTAACTACTTACAGAGGAGGTTGAAACCAACTATCAGAGGTTACTCTGATAGTAATAAAATTTCAAAAATGAATTTCAGATATACTGGCAATATAGCAAACAGCAGCATCACATCTAAGAGTAGCAGATACTAAGATCCAGCAACAAAAATCACTTACAGGTCACTAAAGCTAATACCCCTGCTGGAGAAGCACTATTCTCTTGCACCATAGCCAAATTATGGAACTCCCTCCCACCCACAATTACCTCCGTACCATCATGCACCCACTTCAAAACTTTACTAAAAGTGCACCTAAAAACATGCTGGATATGCCCTTGCAACTCCCACTCTAATATCACCCACCCCCATCCAACCACTACCTTTCTTTCCACCCCACTAACTACCTTGATTATAGCAAGCTCAGATGCTCATAAGACTAGTACTTATTATACAGCAGGAACTTCTTATTGTAACATTTGTTAATGTCTGTTATGTACTTCGCAGATGATAACAATTCTAGTTGTCTACTGATGTACTGTGTTCTTCATCTGTAACTATGTTTGTAATTAATTGCTATGTTGATCAAATTAACTGCTAAGAAAATCCAATGTAACTACTTTCAGTAAATTTTAACTGTGGAGCTTTTCTCCCCGGGCCTCCGCTGAAAATGGACCTACTTCCAGTTGGACATTCCCGGTCAACAAATGTAAATAAATAAATCATCACTGTTTGAGGCTTTAAGTTCAAAACCACATCTGACTGATCTAGGGTCTTGTGCCATTCCCAAATCTAGCAACCCCTGCCCCCTGAAAACTTTTGCTTTTAAAGTGTAGCAAACTGATTGCCAAAAATGCACTTCCTAATCAGGCCGCTAAAATATTGAGCCATGGAATGCAGCCCCTTCACAGATTTACAATACATACAAACATCTTCAAATGTCAAACACCTCAACAAATGTCAAAAAATAAATAAAATCTGATAATTTAAATAAGGATAACACCAAGTGGGAGGGAACTAGGGAGCACAAGTCACAAAGCAGAGGACTGGCACAATGGCATGGAAGAGGAAGGAAAGAACTGATCCCAGTCTGCAGGGAAAAAGAAAGTAGCCAATTGGAAGGAAGGATGTTAAACAAGGGCAAGGAAGAGAGGTAAACATAAAAAATAATAGAGAGACACAAAAGAGAAAGTGAAGTAGTTTTAAAGGAGAAGGAAAGGAGGTGAGATGAGATAGACATGTAAATATGAGGGCAGCACTGAGAAGGGTGAATTTGAGTAATTGCACGATTTAGTAGCAGCAACAGCAAAGATAGTGATGAAGGAAGGGTTACAAATTACTGATGGAGGACAAGAAGTGAGTAGTTAAGGATGATCAGAATGAGCTCTTATGTAGACACACACATATCAAATTAACATGCTTCGTGCAAAGCTGCAGTTGCAGGTGGAAGATTAAATGAAATACGGCTGGATGCCATGTTTAAAGCTGGGTTTGAATGGATTGTGTGTGATGGCAGAGAGTTTATTCCACATTTAGACAATATTAAAGGGAATAGCAGACTTGCCCATGTAAATCAGAACAATTTTTAACTTTTACTTCATCAAACCTTTTTGGAATGGAGATTACTGAAGGAACTGAATCAATATACAGATGCATTTACCCCTAGGGCATTAAAGCTTGAAGAGAGTTTGTACTACATTCTAAACTGAGCTAGTTTTAGATAAACAGAGAAATCTGAGTTCTTTATGGTATATGTTAATTTACGGTGGTGTGAAATGGATGCAAGACTAGCAAAAATAAGTACAGTTCTACTACAGGCTTGTTTCTGTTTGAATGTAGATTTTTGAAACTTTAAGCAGCAGAGCACAGAACTGATAACAGAAAAGTAGACACATTCTAGCAGTGCACTTGCAACATCAGTAATGAGCAATTTGTTGCAAAGCTTGACAGGATTCTCAATTTAATTTTTGCAGCGTGGATACAAATGTAACACTTACGATGATCATCACTATTGAAGTGAAAAGTATCTTAGAACTTGACCTTCAAAAGAGAGATTAAGTGGACAGGATGTAAGGTAACTGGTGCAATCTGTTTGTACATATATTTTGTGCAACACAGCATGAACTTTGTTGTTCAGGAATTCAGATGCAGACTTGATTTAACTACATTTGCAGCACTGCACAAGGATGTCTTGGCTTACAATTTGTAGAACAACAAGAAAATACTTGTCTATGTGGCAGATGTATTTATTTTATTTATCCTTTGTTGACTGGGTTACTTAAACTAAGCTAGGGGCTTCTTCTCAGGAAAGACACAATGTGGAACTGGAAAATTCCCCCTCCTCATCATTGTTGTAAGTGAAGGAACACTTCCTGTTTCCATTCAGGTGCAGAGGTTGCTCAGAGAAACAGGGAGACAAATGGAGAGAGGAGGAGATGATCGAGTGATGAAAGAAATGGAGAATGAAAACATTGAGACTGCAGAATGTGTGCAGCATCCGGAAAAATCTTCAAAGAAACTTGTTTCATGGGGATGAGTCAGCAAATGTATGTATAATTACAACCCTCCAGTCTGGAGAGTTGCAGGGTGATTCACATAAAGAAATGGTGGTACAGAAAGCCAGAAAATGAAGATGTTTCCTTGGGGGGGGGGGGGGGGGATTATGGAGAAAATACAAAAGAAGGATGCAGAACAATCCTGAAGAATAGTGGTGAGATGGAAAACAAAACATGCAGAGAAAGTAAACGAAGGAAAAAGTGGAGAAGCAGAAAAGAAGGCAGAAGAAAAAAATGGAAGTATGTGATAGGGATTTGAAAGGAAAGACAAAGAAATGGACAGCCACGAGTGTAACAATTTGGACTGGTAGCTAGAATAGTGTTAAAAATAGAAAGAGAAAAAATATACACATACCATGCATGATAAATGTGAAGGGGAATAGGGGTGCTGTAAAATACTGGGGACAACCTACATGTTGCAAATAACCACTCAGGAACAGGATAGGTCCAGTAATGAAGAACAGCCACACTGGAGTAAATATCCAAGGTATTTATTAATCCACAAGAACAAAAGTTGAATAAGCGCTTTTGTATATGCACTTCATCAGAATCGCAATACAAATAATATCCAGCACTCAAATACCCTCCCTTGATGCTTTATCCAATGAAATATGTTGATACGTTATCTCATACTTTAAATTAAGAGCATATATATATATATATATATATATATATATATATATATATATATTTTTTTTTTTATTTTACATTTGTTGACCGGGCTAGTCTAACTGGATACATGTCCATTTTCAGTAGAGGCCCGGGGAGATAAGCTCCGCTTTAAACTAAATAAATCAAGACAAACAAACAAAAGTCCATGCAATATATATAAAGTACATATACTTGAAGAATTTCTTCATCAACTTGAGTTATACAGTACTAAAAATATACAGATTGTGACTACTGAGTTTAATAAGGTAAAATACAGTATTATTACCAAGGGAAAGAGATAGATATTCAACATTAGTATATTGGTTATGAATGCGCCTTTATAAAGATGTAAATTGGTTATGAAAAAGTGTATAAGATTGAGAAGTGAGAGAATTATTGAGTGTATGTACATGAAGAAGTAATTACAGTCATAGTGAAAGAAATAGATCGTTTAATATACAAGGTGGAAAGATAAGAGCTCACTGAAGAAGGCAAAGGTTGTTAGTAGCATACTCAGTGCAAGCAGCTTGGGAAATAAGATACTAAGAAGGGGGAGAGGAATGAATTTGGTAATACTGCAACGTGGGTTATTGGAGGAAAGTTATAAAATAATGTTGTATTGGGGGGGGTTAGTCAGGGTTAGTACAAGGACAAAGCCATTGTGTTTTTAGTTGAATCTTTAGTTGCTTTTTAAAGAGTGGTAATGATGAGAGAGATGTAAGTTTAATGGGAAGCTTGTTCCAAATCTTCCCCACTGAATTAGAGAAAAGAGAATCACTTGCCTTGTTGTGGGATTTCTGGATGGTAACCAGTAGTTTATTTGCTGAGCGAAGGGTAGTAAGGTTTGTGTAGGGGGAGATGAGGCTACTGAGAATAGGAGTATTTCTAGGCTGGTACAGAATCTTATGGGTAATGGAGAGTTGTTGAAATTCTAGCTGGGTATTTAGTTCTAGCCATCCTAGAAGTTTGAGATTTAGACAGTGATGAGTTCTAAATGGGGACCCAGTAGCAAACCTGGCAAAATTGTTATAAGAAGTTGTCAATTTGTTTAGGTTGCTTTTGGAAAGATTAGTATAAACTGGTGAGGCATAGAAGAGGGTGGAGATCAGATGGGTCTGGGCAATAGTAGTTCTGGCTTCTGGGGTGAGAAAAGGTTTTATCCTATACAAGGATCCAAGTTTTCTGTTTACAGTTTTAATACTGGCATTAATATGTGAGTTAAAGTTGAGGTTGTGGTCAATCAATACACCTAAGAGTTTTGTAGTTGGGTCAGGAGCTATGATTGTACCATCGATGGATGTAATAGAGAAATCTACTGGGGTGGATTTAATAGTTGGAGTAAATAGTAAGTGTTTGTTTTTTTTGGCATTAAGGAGGAGGCGACGATGTTGGAACCAGTTTTCTACTTGGTTAAATACTGTCTGGGTGATGGACTGGAGTTCAGATGAAGTGGATGCTTTACAAATCAAAGTGGAGTCATCTGCGTATTGTATGCTGGTAGGTAGAGGTAAATTAGTAGAAAGGTCGTTAATGAATATGGAGAAGAGTAGAGGTCCCAGGATAGAGCCCTGAGGGACACCAAGGGTAATAGGGAGCTGTTTGTGTAGGTTATTATCCCAAAGGACAGCCTGCTGTCTATTGTGCATATAGGATTTGAACCATTGTAATGCCTGTGTGTCAAGTGAGAATGAGTTGAGTATGTTCAGTAGTATTTGATGGTTGACCATATCAAAAGCTTTAGAGAGGTCAATGAACAGAGCAGAAGAGAGCATGTTATTGTTGCGATGTTTATTAATGCAGTCTGTAAAGGATAGGAGAGCAGTGGTGGTACTGTGGAATGGTCTAAAACCATGTTGACAGTCAGCAAGAAGGTTATATTTGAAAATGTGGTCAAGAAATTGTTGATGGATACATTTTTCCATAATTTTGCCTAGTGGTGACAGTAGGGCTATGGGCCTTAAGTTAGAGAGTTCAGTTGAGTTCCCTCCTTTGTGAAGTGGGATTATGTGAGAGATTTTCCAGAGTGAGGGAATGGAGCCTTCAGTTATGGTTCCATTGATTAGGTTAGAAATGGGATAGGCAAGAGCTTTTGCTGCAGTTTGAAGGTATTCAGATGGTAGGATATCAGCTGAGGGAGTACAAGGTTTAACTTTATGAAGTAGAGTATAGATGAGGGCTGTAGGAATAGGTTTTAAGTGAAAGGTAGGTGGTACAGTAGTTGGGTGAGGATAAGAGGGCAGGGTTAACAGGTGGTAAGGTGTTAGCTAGAGATTGGACAGATTCAGTAAAAAAGGTATTGAAAGCATCAGCAATCTGGTTTGGAGAGTTTTGGGAGAGACCAGATGGGGTAGGTGTTTTGGAGTGGCCTGGATGTAAAAGTTTATTTATGCCTGACCAGAAACTTTGGGGTTGATTATGGTGATTTTGTTGGAGTTTAAATAAATATTTTTTTTTTATCCTGAAGTATTGATTTTTTGGTGGCATTTCTTAGCTGTCTTAAGTACTGCTGATCAACTGGGTCTTTAGTGCTTCTCCATTTGGACAAGATTTTATTTCTTTGTAGGATTTGTCTGGTGTCTTTAGTGAGCCATGGGGCTGCTTTGCATCTAGTTCATATAGAGCTTGAGGGGGCATGGAATTCTAAAATTTGTAGGAATTTGGAGTTAAAATGGGATACTGCTTCATCAATTGGCAGGTGCCTTAAGGGCGACCAGTCACAGGCTTGAAGTTCAGCCCGAAAGTTGGCTGAATCAAAATGTTTTCTGTTGCGGGAGATTTTAAAGGCAGTTTGATTTGGGATAAAGAATTTTTGTCTAGATAGGTTAGTGAATGGTCACTAATATCATCAGGAAGGATACCTACTTTGTAAGAGAGAGGGTGGCTGTTAATTAAGATCCAGTCTAATATACTTTCTTTGCAGCTGGGTTTATGGATTCTGGTGGGGGTGGTAATAGTTTGTGAGAAGCTATAAAGGTTTATATGGGTTGTGGGTTCTCGAGTGGTACAGGTGTTCCAATCTATATTAAAATTGCAGAGTACAATGGTTTCTTGAGGGAAGGTTGTTGAAAGCCAGCAGAGGATACTTTTTAAGATGCTAATGTTATTGCCTGGGGGTAGATAGGAGCATATTATGTATATAGATTTAGTGGTATTGAGCTGGAGCTTGGAGATAAGAATTTCCACATTAGTTTCTAGAGGTGGTTGTACTAGTATGGACGTGACCTGTAAATGAGATTTGTGCAGGATTTCCTCCCCACCACCCTTTTTGGTAGTTCAGTCTAACCTTAAGATATTGTAATCAGGTGGGAGTATTTCATTGTCTTTTGTAACAGGTTTAAGCCAGGTTTCAGTTAAGCATATGATATCAAAAGAGTGAGTATCTAGTAGAGCATGTAGTTGGCTTACTTTATTGTTAACACTCCTTATATTGAGATGAGCTATGAGTAGAGAATTTGTGGTTATACAGGGAGTGAAGGGAGGGAGGGGTTTGTTAGGGTGTTGTTATATGGTCCTGGGTTGGGATGAATGTCCCCATGAAGGAGAAGATGTCTAAGAGGACTATATGGATTCTTCAGTGGTTTATTGTAATTAGGTTGTGATTTCCTATATCGTGTGAATGTGAAATGGGCTACTCTGTGGTATATAGGTGATAGATAGGTCGAGGTGGATGTTATGTTAGAATGGCTTTGGAATTCAAGCTCATTTATTACTAATGTTTGTTTTAGGGGTTGGTGAGATGATGTGAATTGTAGGTTTTCATAAAAGGTGAGGTGAGAGTATAGGAAATAGAAAGTAGTGAAAGTAGGAGAGGTAGTTTTATGCAAGTGAGTGTATAAGTTAAGGGCATGGTGAAGGAGATGATAAAAATATAATTAAGAATTAGGAGGTAGGAGTAGAGAGAGTGTGGAGTATTATGTAAGAGGTAATTGAGAGTAATTGTTAGTATGTGAAGTGGGTGTGTAGATGGTAGGTCTGTAATGAGTTGTGGATGACTATTGGATAAGAAAGAGGGGGGTGGCTTTGTAACTATAAAGGGAGGACCACTGGGAGTTTGTGGGAATTGGGGGTAGGGTAGGGGAGCGGAGTGAGCCCGCAGGGCGAACGGAGCGGGTTACAGAAGGCAAGTGAGAGTCTACAGAGACAATCAGGGAGCAGCAGACTCCTGAGGCAAGTTAAGTATATCCAGGTGAGTAGAGTATGGTAATGCAGGAGAGAGACTGGGAGAGTTTGCGGAATAAAGGGAAGAAAAAGAGTACAGTTAGATAGTGGGAAGAAGGAAAGGTAGCAGTAGAGTAAAAGTAGCAAGAGGATTATCAACTAGTCAAGGGATAAGAGATGTAAAAGTATTAAGAGTAGATAGTTGGGAAGGTGCATGTATAGACTAACCTCAACCTATATGTTGTAACTAAAAACATTTAATGTTGCAAATAGCTAAAAATCTAAAACTCTTGCAAATACGTAAGTAATATAATTATCATGAAAATATATAAATATATGAATAAATAAATGAATATATATATGAACAGATTTGATAGCCTATACAATTGTTAAAATAATTACAACCTACATGTTCTTTTTTTTGTGGAAAAGGACATTTGATAAGTAACTGACAAAAGTGTTATAAATGTAGCAAAATTGGACATTTATGGGTGGATTGCAAAAATGAGAGAGTAAGGAAAAAGAAAGAAGAAAATGAGCAGAGAGAAGACATTTTAGAAGTGGTAGAAATAGAAGAAAAATTAGATGAGAAAAAATAATGAAGACATAGAAGATGGTTCTGAAATAAGTGATTAAGACGAGAAACTGGAAGGTAGTGAAAGGGAAAATAACTATTGGTAAAAGACAGAAAAAGAAAATTTAAAGAGATAAGTACAAAACTGAAAAAAAGTAAATGGATGAAAAAGAATATTTACAGCTTAAGACTGGGGCTAAAATCATCTACAAAATCGCCTATAAAATAGGGCATATTTCTTGAATTCTGAATGTAAAAATAACTTATCCTCTTCCCATTGAGCCAAAAACATATTGGCGTAGCTACTGGCACAAGAAGTGTCCATAGCTACGCCATGTCTCTGTAGGTAGATGTTATTACCAAATATAAAGATATTATTACTAAGTACTCTTTCCAGAAGGAAACAGATCAAATCAATCTGTAAATCTGAGTATTCACTATATAAACTCAGATATGTCTTAATTTTATGGCGAGGTCCCCAGCAAGTGTTCCTAAACTTTTTTGAGGTTGTTAATAATCTCACAGAGTGTTTGAAGTTTACGTATCAGTTCTCTTATGACTATATAGAATACCTAGATGTTTATGTTGAGAAGTTAAGTTCTGGGATAATCAATACAGGTGTGTTCCGTAAAGTGTGCCACAGGAACGCCTTTTTATTTAGGATGAGTATGCATCCAGGCTATGTTTTTAGAAACCTTGTCAGAGGACAAGGTATGAGAGCCTCTAGGATGAACCCTTCAGAGATTGGCTTTCAGTCAGAGCTGGTTACTATTGAGAAGAACTTGTTAGATAGAGGGTATACTACTTCTGACTTATCGAAGCAATGGCAAGATCTTTCCCTCCTGAGGGAGACTAAACCCAAACCATATTATGGTCCACATAGCCTATCTGATAATGTAGTAGGTGACAGTAAAATGAGGGTTACAAAGATTCCTATGTATTATTCTAGTGATACTGGTCATGTTACCAGACTCTTCCAACATTTTTGGCCCATCTTATTAGTTGATGAAAGCATAGGGAATATAGTTGGTGACATCCCCAGATTTAGGTTTAAAAATCAAAAAAATTTGAAGAGACTTTTATGTACAAAACATCTGGAAAACGTGGATTTTGGTCATACTGAACCTTGTGGTTCTTGTAATTTTTGTAGCTATATTAATACTACAGAAGGATTTTGTCATCCAGATTTAGGTAAAAATTACTTTTTTAGGGGTATTCATAATTGTATGACTCCACATGTGGTTTATTTAGCTGAGTTTGACTTCTGTGGGGCGTTTTATGTAGGGAAAACCAACAGAATATTACATGACAGAATCAGGGAACATTTGTATAATATAAAAAAAAATTCCCCTAATAATGCACTTTCTAAGCATGTTAGTGATCAAGGACCACATCACACTTTTAGATTTAGGGTTATTGAAGCAATAGGAATAAGTATAAGGGAAGGTGATGTGAGAACATACACTGAATACAGGGAAAAGTGTTGGATTATTAACCTGAAAGCAGATAGGGGAAGGGGCTTGAATGAGGGGGCGTCCATTAAGCCCACTTTGAAAAGAAGGAGGCTGCATAAATGAAATTAGTTTATGTTATTTATTGTTATATATATATATATATATATATATATATATATAGATATATATATATATTTGAGGTTAGAGTGTTTTTGTGATATTATATTTGTTTTTATTTACAAAGTTGTATTGTTTTATCTTATTTTGTTTGTTTGTTTCAGTCGTTTTTATCTGCATATGTGATGTTTATAGGTCATAGGTATACTATGGTTATATTTCTTGATTAGTTGATTGATTTTAATTGTTTTCTTATTTTCCTGTATATATATATATATATATATATATATATATATATATATATATATATATATATATCTCATCTGTGGTTTTAACATTGTTACAAGGACTGAAGAAGCTCCTAAGTGAAAGCGCTTACCTCTAATATATTTATAAATAAACCTGAGTTATTTTATGTTATTCGTTTATAGTTTTATTTTCGTTATCGTATCAGATATTGTTATATGTTGTAGACTTCTGCCTAGAGCAACGTGTACTGTGGTAGCTCCATAGTGGGACTTGATATACTTTTATTAAATATATTTAAACCTATCTTTGTGGCTATTTGTGAGAAATACTTAAGCTTTTGGAGTACTTGCATATGTATTTGGTGACACTGTACAGCCCACTCCTAATAGCCTGGTGCTTGGTCAAAACTACCATTTGGATTATTAGTAACAGTAGGATTGGACACCCTTTGTTAAGGGCCTAGAGTAGCTGCTTACAGTGGTTGGTGGCAGAGATAACTACCTTATAGTCTGGACAGAACGGGGCATAGCTTATAAACCTGTGCCAGCCTTTCCCAGGTATGTGTGTGTTTGTATATAAATAAAATCTCTAAGAGTGTATGTGTGTGTGTGTGTGTGTGTGTGTGTGTGTGTGTGTGTGTGTGTGTGTGTGTGTGTGTGTGTCAGCTACTTGGGCAGGGGCAGGAAGCACTGGTTGGACAGAGGGTGCTGGAGGTTTTGGCTTGACCACTCAGCTGAGATCTCAACCCTATAGCTGTGCCAGTGGGGAGTCTTATTGTGGATCTGGAGAGAGAGGGAGAAAGCAGCCCCAGACTGACTGATATCTGTGTGCTTTTAAGGGAAACTGTACTTTACTGTATGTGTACTTGTCATCCTCCCAGTGTGTACATCCCCTAGCTGTTGCCAGTGGTGAGGATTGAGGCTCCTTGATTACTGAGCCAGTGCAGGGGTGACACAGTTATAAGACATGGTAAGTTAAAACTTTGGGGCAAAAATTCATGGCCTTACAAAAGGGGTATGTATAGAAACAAAATAGATTATTTTGTAATATCAGAAGGTTTAGTTATAGGAGAAAGGGAGGCAGTTGAAACAGAATTTTCTGATCATCTTGCAATATGGCTAGAGATAAAAGAAAACAAGGGATATATATATATATATATATATATATATATATATATATATATATATACTGCAGTGGTGGTGCTGCTGTAGTGTTGTCGCCTCATAGCAAGATGTTATCCCGTTCGATTCTCAGCTAGAGCATCTTCTGTGTGGAGGCATACGTGAATGGGGCGTGCCTTCATTGAAGGTTGTGTGTCAGGGCTGGTAACCCGGTACATAAATATCCACTACCAATTATTAGCGGACCAGAGTTCCGCTGTGGCGAACCCTAACCGGGAAAAAGCCGAAAGACACAAACAAATATATATATAGGCAAATAAATAAAAATGGTAAATAATAAAACATGTAATGAAGAAGGAAATAGACTAGTAATAAAGTTATGGACTTATATTATCATGAGAACATTTTATAAAAATTGGTCTGAATGGTGGATATTTAAGGAAAAACAGTGGCTATATGATGTGAGAAAGCAGAGAAAGAAAAATATAAAAGAACATATGAGGAGGCATTGGAAGATTTAGAACATAACAATAGAAAGTACTTTGACAAAGTAAAAGAATTATATGAAAGAAATCAAGAAACAAATACAAGAATAATTATATAAGCAACATTTTTTTTCACCAGGAAGAAGAAAACTATTGAGTTTCTAAAGCAGATTATTAAAGAAAGATGGTAGTTTAATGAGAAAAATAAAAAATGTAAAACAACTAGGAAGAACTCTGGAAAAGATTATGAATAGTGTGGTAGAATATGTGCAGAAAATGTTTAAAGAAAAAAGAAGGTAGTGAAAAAAAAGGAAAGTAAAAAAAAAGTTAACAGAAGAAAGAAAATAAAGAGTTGGAAAATGAGATTTCTATAAATGATCAAGATAAAATATTAAGTAAATATAGATTCGGCTGCAAGCCCAGATGGAATAGGATATGAAATGTATAACAATTTAAGGGATTGACAGAAAATATTTTTTAAAGATTTTGAATGAATGGTTAAATGAAAGTTTTATGTATAATGAATTATACAGTAGAATACTTAAATTCATACAGATAAAGAAAGGGAACATTAAAAAAAAAAAAAAACAGACCATCAATAGTACTGAAAGATAATGATCATAAGATCATTATGAAAATCATAGAAAAGAGATTTGAAACTAAGAAAAAAATTATTATGGAAGATTGTATATATAGTATAAAGGGAAAGGGTTATCAAGAATTATTGATAGAAAAAATGTGGATAATATTATGAACAGAAAAACAGTAAAAAATATGATGGTAGACCTTAAGGCATTTGACACAATTAGTCATGAAATGTTATGGGTAATAATGGCTACATTAGAAGTGAGAAAGTTAGGAGGTTATGTATGTCAGCGTATAGTAATAAAGTAAAAATACTTGTAAATGGTTGGATAAGCTAAGAGGTACATATGAAGAGTCATATAAAACAGGGATGTTCAATGAGTTCTATACTCTCTGCATTAGTTACGACTGCAATAGTATGTGAAATGAATGACAAATGAAGGAGGTGGGGTACATAATACCTGAAGGGTTAAGAATGACAGTTCTGTTAACATATGCAGTTGACATAATTGAAAAAATAAAATTTGGATAAAAGTAGTACTAATTTGCACAAATGAATGTCTATAAATGATAGCAATGAAATAATGAGAAAAGTAAAAGTTTAGATGATAGAGTAAAGAATGTGGGGTATATATTTTACAATGAATACCATTTCTGTGTTAGGTATAAAATTTGGTAATAAAGATGTAAGAATTCAATGGGCAAAACAATAGATGAAATAAAGCAAACCTGTCTTTTCTGGAGAATAAATTATTTAGAAAAAGATTAATTTGATAAATTCAGTACTGATGGGAAAATAGCATACTTAGCAAGTTCATTTTTGTTGCCAACAGTATTTGAAATGGCATTATTGCAGATATATATTTTTTTCATTTATATGGGATGCTGGATTAAACACAGTAAAAAATAGGATTTTTGTATATAAATAAAGGAGGAGGTGGTTTAGGGTTAATTAACTCAGTGGTATATGTTGTTTTATTACATTTGTACAAAGTGTTAAAAATGGATATATGAAAAAGATGAGAAATTAGTAGTAAATCTGTATAAACATAACTATGATAAAAGTGTGGGGTAAGATTAAAAAAACAGTAAAAGAGAAAAAGAATGTATGAATGAAAAAATAAAATGTTACCAAGAAAAAATATTTTTGTGGAAAATAAAAACTGATGATATAGAACAAGATAGAAAAATATGGAAAATAATGTAATGATAAAACATTACTATGTATAACAATGGGAAAATGTAACAGATTAAAAAAATTAAAGCCATAAAAATAAGAAGCAAATGGAGTAATCAAAGAAGAATGTCAAGCTTTTTTGTGTAGACTGGTAGTAGATAAATTTGCAGTAAAAAGAAATGTGCCATTAAAGAAAAAAAGTTTTACAATATGTTTATAGTGTTCTGTTGTTTCTTCTAGGCATGTATTTTTGAAATGTTAGAGTAAAAATACTATGGAAGATTTTTTTTTTAAGATATAAAAGTGGATAAAATAAACATGGGTATGATAAGAAGTAAAGAATATGTTAAAAGTGATGTTATATAGGCTCTGTAGAAAGAAAGAATAAATAAAATTATGTTTAACGGGAAATTGAATTTATCAACAATATTAAGTAAAATCAGATGATGGCTACGGAAAAAGGAGTGGGGGGGTCTGAAAGTTATGAAAAAGTTTTATGATTGTGTAAAATGGTTTGTGTATCATTATTTGTAAATATTTATAAATATGCAAATGTTTTGAAATTAAGAGTTATTTTTGTATACAAGTAAAGGATGCATACTCTGGTAAGAGCCATGGGATCCTCTACATCTACCTGAACCAATACCAACTCAAGCAGACGGGACCATGTTTAGCTTCTCATCCAAAGATGACACACTCACAAATGCAGCAACCTTCCAATTTCTGCAATACAGTGTCAGCAATCCATTCAGGTGGTGTGGAATCGAACCCCCAAACCTCTGGTCTTCTAGCACCGAAGGTGTGTCTGCTATCAGGTGCACCACTGACATGGCTATAACATCTGTGCTGAGGTGTACATGCAGAACTAACACACTTTATATAGCAATGACACTATCAAAATTGATTTGTTGTGAGAGTTTCTGGCCATATGCTTGTGCTCTCATATAGACTTCACTGTTTGGCTTAATATATCACCATATGTTTGTTAGATACACTGTTCAGTCATGCGTATGAGCATTTCTGTATCCATTGTCCATTCATTTGTGAGATAGTTTTGCCACAATGTGGATATATTGTTTGGTGCTCATTCATGGAATTAACTCACTGTAGTGTGTTTTTTTTTTTTTTTTTTTTTTTTTTTTAATAACTTCTGTATCGTGACTATCTCTTCAGATAAAAGGTTAAATTGAGGTCTCATCTGCTTGAGTGGATGGTAGATCACATGAGTGCAAAAAGTAACCAAATAAAATCCACTCACACAAGTTATAGCATTCACCAAACTCAGGAGCTTCAATATTTGGAAATTTAATTTTTTATTTGGCTATAACTTTTCCAGCCAGTGCAACTGCATGGTTAACAAACATGAGCAGTAAAAGCAGAGTAGTTTAGGAAGTTAGAGGTGATGGAGATGAAATGGCTGAGAAAGGCACTAGGATGCATGCTGGGGAACAGATGAAGAAAGGAGGATACCAAAGTAGCTCCAGCAGAAGAGAAAGCCAAATGAACAGATTACTGAGGTTCAGACATATGCAGGAAAGCAAAAGACAATCTAGTGAAAAAACAAAAAACTTATGAGAGACAGGAAGTAGGCAAGAGGAAACAAGGGTATTCAGCAAAGACATGAAGGATGTGTGTGACAGAAGACCTGTGATAGGCATGGCCATCAAAGAAAATAGGATGGAAGCAGTGAACTGAGAATGAGCGAGAGACGGTGGTGGTTGATGCAACACACCATCCCCATGCAGAAAATAGGAATGAAGGGATTTATGACGACTGATCTGGAACGTTTATATGTTGTGGCTCATGTGTGCAGATTTCTACTTAGATGAAAAAGTCTCCATTGCGCTTATTGAAAAGAGGACAGGAAGTTCCCTGGTATGCTTGCCAAATTTCTCCTAGTAGAAGAAATACCACCTTGGGTCTTCCCCTGAAAATGAGGCCACTAGTGGGACTGACCTGAACAACAAAGAATGAATGAATAAATAAATAATCTGGTTTTCAGGGATCACCTTTGGAATTTCCAATGGAATTTCCAATACTGCGGTGGTGGTGCTGCGGTAGCGTTGTCGTCTCATAGCAAGACGTTATCCCGTTCGATTCTCAGCTAGAGCATCTTCTGTGTGGAGGCAATACGTGAATGGGGCGTGCCTTCATTGAAGGTTGTGCATCAGGGCTGGTAACCCGGTACGTAAAAATCCACTACCAATCATTAGCGGACCGGAGTTCCGCTGTGGCAACCCCTAACCGGGAAAAAGCCGAAAGACACAAACAAACCTTTGGAATTTCCAATAGATGTCCTGTTGAACTAAAATACTTTCCTATGTTATGCAGTTTTCTGTCTTACAGTTGACAGTATTCAGTACTAAATGATTAACACTCATGCACATAGCAATTGTGCATTTTGTCCCTCTGTCTGCTTCTCTCTACTCTCTTCTCCTACTGTCTTTTGCAACACTTTCAAGTCAAAGCACCCTGCACTACTTGTTAGGACAATAGCCCATACATGTAAAGCATAGTGAGCTAGCCTGCCTAAATAAATAAGTACTCTATAGGGATGCTGGTTGGTTTTCACTGCCATAATCTGTGAATTTTTCAATTAATTTTAGGCTAGCTAAAAATTGTATATTTAACTGCACTATGTACCTTTTACCAGAGTGCAGGACTTACATGATGCAATGGTAAATGTAATTTACTTCTGCCACAAATATAATATATATTTTTATATGTTTTATTTTTCATTTTCAATATTTTCATTGTTTTACCACATTGGCCAGTATGCCTTCTACCCTTTAGTGCTATGAAATTGCAATGAAATGCTTCATGCCTTTAAGATTCATCATAGAACTTCCTCTTTATTACATAAAATTTTGCAAGACCTGGCAGAACATTACGAATACAACTAATACACGTCTGGCAAGGCAATAAGATCTGTCAAATTTGTAAGCATTAAATATCATTCATTTAACTGAGTTGGCTCTTCAAATGTAAAAATTAAATGTACTCAAAGCTTTAAAGGTAAATGACTTAAATGAGCACTGATTAAATCAATGCTAATTATAGTTGCAAAATATGAGCTTTATATGAAACAGTTATAGGAAGTTTACATTTAAATGCTTGCTGACTTTCACTTGCTGTGACCCTTTTTTGCTTTTATTGGATTTCTAATCCCTCTGCAATATATTACAAAACTTCCAAATGCAGATGCATTTAATTTTACACTTCAAGATGCATGGCTTCTGATAAAGTATTAAATTAATGTTAGTTATAAATATCAAATTAATATATTAAGTACATAATTGGTGCTGTTACATGTGCCTTACTAGATTGCGCAGTTTAGAGTAAAAAAAAAAAAAAAAAAAATTAAAAACCACAAGGTGGAATATAACGTTTAACAAATCCAGTTTGCCTGACTGTCATTCCCCCATAAAACTGTCACTCTCAGAAACACGTTTTACATTTGAAGCTTCGCAGGCTGCACAAATACGACACAGAGGGAAAACTCTCTTTCATCTTTAAGGGGATTGTGTAATGATAGTCTTTTTCCTCACAAATCAGGGTTCGATTCTATCCTGCAACTATTGGCTGGAGTTGTAATAGTCTGCAGAAGGGTAGCATGGTATGAACTTATGAATATCAACTGTGAACTTTTTCCCTGAACTGCAAATTCAGATACAAGGGTTTTCTCCGAGTCAAGGTCGATAAAATATATTCTGTTCAACTATTAACCAAAGAACAACTAAGACCATGTTGCAGCAAGAATGCCCTAATTGCATTATAAATCAGTGCATCAAATAGCTAAAGGAAATGTTGATTTAGGAAGGAATACAAAAAAGTGAAGAGAGCATAGAACCAACGCAGACTTGATAATGTTGTCTACTTGCATTCATTAGATATTTACTTTTATGCAGTTGGTTTCCTACTTTTATATATGAGACAGCAAGTCCAGAAAGAAGTGAACCCATTGCAGAGTCCTATTGACCAGCAGTGATAAACCACAGTGGGCTATGAGTAAACATTGACCTTTACTTGTGTCCTGTTGTTAAGCCAGTGTTTTACCCACTGAATTTCAGATGAACTGATATTTAAATATATTAATATATTAATTTGTACACAGTTGAATTGTTCTCTTGTAGCGTATGCCCTTCCTGAATTTACAAATCTTAAAAAAACAAACCAAGAAGAAACCTCACAGTCTGGCGGGAGTTTTCACTTCCTGAATTATGTTGTACACTAGTTCACTTAATAAAAATCAAACTGTAAAATACATGCTACAAAATAATCAAATAGAAAATAGAAGATAGTCCCCAGTTATTTTAAAAATGGAATAGCCTTTATTGAAACACACAAAAGTGATCCTAGTTGAGTAATTTTCAAATCATACCTGTTTATCTGCCATGCATGCATTGCCGAACCTGACATATACAGTAGGCAATGTAAGGATGTCTGTCATTGCACTCACAGGTTGCTGGTAATTGGATAGAACAGTAATTGGAAACAAGATATATTGAAATACAATATGACAGAATCTAATTTCCTGCTGCTGATATAGCATATGCTCTATAGACTTACAGCATTGGTGCTATGTAAGGTAGTAAAACACTGTTACTAGCAACACTGCTGGATAACAGATGGTCTCTGTGATGTTTCCCAAAGGCTATTGTATTCTGATTAAAAGTAATTTTATGGCTGAGGCTTAATCCTTATTTAGATAACCTGAGACTACTTTTTTTACTTGTTAAACATGCTTTTCCACTTCAGTCCTCAAAACTTATCACACATGGGCCAGAGAAACAAATCTTTAATCCAAGAAAGAAATGATAACCTTTGAAGTTTGTTGTATCCTTTGAACAGTAGTAACTCTGAACTTCTTTCATGAACTTACAAAATAAAGACTTCACAACAAATATGTTATCACTTATTTGTAGTGTTTGAGACTATAGCAGAAAATAAGACACATCTGTAACCATCATGGCAAATGTACATATATATATATATATATATATATATATATATATATATATATAAATATACACTTCACTGTTTCAACCAGTTTTATTTTACTTGTAAGTGTATATTATGATACTGTTATGTTATATATAGAGTTAAATGAAGTTTTTTCCCCTTTCTGGATGAGGTCAAACTTCCACTCAAAAATACATCTAAATATAAGGTAAATGGTGCCAATATGCTTTTTAATAAGGAATTATAATTAATTCATTTAAGCAAGAGGTTCTCTGGTTTGATCCTCAGCTGGGGTGCCTTCTGTACGGAGTCTGCATGTCCTCCCTGTGGTCGCGTGGGTTTCCTCCGGGTGCGCCGGTTTCCTCTCACATCACAAAGACATGCTGTAAGTGGATTGGACACTCTAAATTGGACCCAAGTGTGAGTGTGTGCATGTGTGTGCCTTCTGTGGAAGGTTGGGCACCGGGCTGGTAACTTGACACCATAAAACTCCACTGCTAATCATGAGCGGACAGGTGATCCACTGTGGCGACCCCTAACGGGGAAAAAGCCAAAAGAAGATGATGATGATCAAGTAAATAACGTTTAATGGCTGAAGAGATGAAAATGCAAGATGTACCATATATGCATGAAGTGCTTTACTTACTGCAACAATAAAACTCTTTTGATGACATTTACATTAAATGCAGTGAATCATCCACAACAACCAGTTGGAACAAATAATGTAGTTTGAGCATTTGACCATATTATTTCATGGTAAAGTGTTGTCTTGCTTTTTCCTTGAACAAAAGCAAAATATCTGTAACGTAAAAGAAATGGTGTGTGTGTGTGTGTGTGTGTGTGTGTGTGTGTGTGTGTGTGTGTGTGTGTGAGTGTGAGTGCATGCATGTGTGTTCATTTGCAGTATCTTAGCATGAATATAAATTTTAATGCCTGACGGCGACAAAACTATTCTTTTTTTATGTTCATTTTACTTTGCTGATTCACTTGGCCCTGCTATGAATAAGGAGTGTTTGGTGTAAAGGATTTTAGGCTTTGCAAAAGGCTTGATTTAATGCTCTGTCCTTATGTCATCGGTTTCAAGTATTTAAATATCATCTGACTGATAGAGTACGTCAGTGCAAGCTTGTACATATGATATGTGAACTGCATTTGCTACATTAGCATATGTTTTTTATACTCAGCTGTTCAGTGTTATTTCATATTATTTAATACTGGACAGTGAGAAGCAGCAGGCTGAATAATAGTTGTAAAACTGCTATTCTATTCACTTACCAGTTTTGAGATAATATTTTGAGGTATTACTGGGATTACTGAACCTTACAACAATTTGCAGTTTAGCAAAGGCAGAATAATGTTGACTTTGATTTGTGTTTTATTATATTTAATCCATGCAATGCCAGAGTGTTTTTTTTTTTTTGTTTACTTGCTTTACCATAAAATCTGCATGGTTTTGAAAGTAGTTTCCTGCTTGTTCAGATGTCCATATTTGTATTTTCTAATGTTGCACTAGAGTAAACAGACCAGGTAGGCCAGTTGCAGAATCTCCATAATATGGTTACAATCATCAGTCTATAGTACCAGTGACGCAGCACCAGTGTTAATATCCATCTTACTGGTTACACGGAGAATAAAAATGGTTATGGTTTGCACCTGAGAATGTGTGTTAAAAATCACTTATTACAGCCATACAACCCCATAATCTTTCCTAAATCCCATTTTTTTCTGATACTTTCCTTTTCTTCCATCTATTTCTATATTTTCTGGTGTCATTTTATAACTAAAGCTGTGTACGTAAAGCTATGGCATGGTGAGGGGAATGGTTGCCCCTTTGCAAGCTGTTAGGGGGTGCTAATGGAGCAGTCTTGCAGCACAGACATAGATTTATGAAGTTACAAGAAAACTGCTGCTTCATAAATGAAAGTAGATACTGCATTTGCAGTCATTGTACTGTAGCAAGATGGTCATTAAATTTGTAGGAAGCAACTTCCTGCAGTTACATGAGTGGAGGAATCCTTTTCTGGTGTATAATTTTATGTATTTAAAGTTTTTACAACTTGGAGTTGAGGAGGCAATGGTCTGGAGGACTACACAGGATGTCAGATGACATAGACATAGTTCTGGCATGTATGTTTAATGGTTAGATGTTGTGTTTACTCATGTACTTGCATCTTATCCATGCTATGCATCTTCCGTCTTCTAAGTTATCTAACTCAAATATTAGTTTCAGCTGTACAACATAGTCTGGGATTGAAATTGGTCAATACTGATCAGCACCCTTCCCTAATAAAACAAATAACTATTTAACTTACACCTGCATAAACAACCATTCTGCTCCATAGCTGTGCTGGTTATGACTAAATGTGGTGCCAAAGACCCAGGTTATAGCTCCACAAGCAGACTGAGAAGCTCACTGGTCCCGCTTATGCCAGCTGCGTGTTGTGGATCACTAGATGGAGTCAATAACCGCAAAGCTAACTAGGTCTCTCACACACACACACACACAAGCTGTGAGACTAGCTTGCTCTTGACATTGCCAAATGATGGTTTATTATTTTTATGAGGCACTATTAAAAGAGGTACTGTTGGGTGTATCTGCAATGTGGAGGAAGCATTTATTACACGCAGCGTTTTATTCTGTTTGCATATGGTATGCAAACTAAACCTTGACCACCATAGTCATGACTCTAACTTCTGAATGTCCCCATGTTAAGGGTCCAGATCTTTCATGTATATAATGTGAATGTGAGAAGAATGCAAACCCTATCTAATGTACTTCATTTGGAAAGTAAGATTAGAAATACAAAGTCAAAAAATTAAAAAAAATATAAAAAACATTTAGTTAGGTAAACCCAAGTGATAGCCTAAAAATAACAAGAAACAAGAGACCTTAAAATTTATCAGCATTATATATGCACTTATTCATGTTGCATAAATGTTTTACAGTGTCGTGTTGCTTAAGCTGCATCTCTGTCCCATATAAAAGGAATGTCTGTGAAGTAAAGAAGCCCCCCTACACTTTGGTAGTTTCATTTATGCATTCTCATGTTTGCACATCTTTACATTTTGTTTCAGTTAATACAAGATTGTTACATAGAAATGTTTCGTCAAAACTTTTGAGCGACTCAGATCGACTGACTCAGAAGCAAATCTGTCTCGTATCCTAACGACCTCTTGTTGGTAGTTTTGATTACAAAAACCCATTTTGCTGTGGTCTCCAAAACTAGGGTCATATGTCTAACTTATACAATAACAGTTAATAAGTACAAGAAGGAATGCAGTGTGCTTGATGAGAAGACAACATTCCACTATTTCACAGTGTGCAAATCAGGAAACGGTTACTGAGGTGCTACAGGGAAAAATAGGAAGAATCCGTGGATCTGACATTCAGGATTTGACACAATACCCCACTCAGGCATTGCTGACAAACTCAGGAGGTTAGGTACAAACCCTTATGTCACCTGGTAGATAGCCAGCTGGCTCACAGATGGGACCCAGGAAGTTAGAATTGTGAAGTCCATCTCTGCAAAGAGGCCAGTCACAGGTGAAGTCCCTCAGACATCAGTACTGGGACAGTTACATTTTGGCATTTACTTCTCTGAAGTCAAAGTTAATGTCAGTGGCTTCTGGCTGACTAAATTTGCAGATGATTACAGATTAGGAGCCATCATTGAATCCTCCACTGACACAAATGTTCTCCTGGAAGGGCTGACACAAACCGCTGTTGTCAGAGCCATGAACTAAAACTAAATGCTAAGAAATGCATAACAGTATCCATCAGGAAGTCATCCAGCAATGGCAAGTATCATATTGACAACACACCCCTTAGAGTTAACCCAGTAGTCAGGATCTTGGAGAGAGAGAGAGAAAATAATCCAGCTTTGAACATCACATGTCTACAGTCGTGAGAAAATCATTTTATGTTGTGCAGCTTATAAACAAAGGTATGGCATCTAGGTCCAAGGAAGTCATTATTCCACTGTATTCAACATTCATCAGACCCATTGTTGAGTACAATGCCCCCTTTGGCATGCACCTAACCAGGCATATCCAACAATTGGAACATCCACAGAGGTTCCTCACTAAAAGAATACAAGGCATAAGTAACATGTCCTATGCAGACTTCCTCAAGGCCCTATCCCTGTATTCTGTCTCCTACAGGCTGTTGAGGGGAGATCTATGCCTGGCATGGAAGGTATTATCAGACCCCAATCTGATGGACCTCCTCCATATCTTCAAAACAAACAGCACAACAATTACCTATTCTAAAGACTTTAACCTTGCCTGTGATAATAACTAGGACCTGCTAGACAGAGAAGTATGTATCCCAGAGACTATCCCATCTGTGGAGCAAGCGCCTTATCTATGTGAAGCAGAGTTCTTCTCTAAACCAATTCAAGTGCAACTTGGACAGTTGGATGGGGAACAGGAAATTCATCCCTGGTTTGGCACCTATGTCTCTAATGGACACAAGCAGCTTGTAAATGTTTCATCTCCCAGGCCCCTGCTTGTAAATGTTTCATCTCCCAGGCCCCTGCTTGTAAATGTTTCATCTCCCAGGCCCCTGCTTGTAAATGTTTCATCTCCCAGGCCCCTGCTTGTAAATGTTTCATCTCCCAGGCCCCTGCTTGTAAATGTTTCATCTCCCAGGCCCATGCTTGTAAATGTTTCATCTCCCAGGCCCCTGCTTGTAAATGTTTCATCTCCCAGGCCCATGCTTGTAAATGTTTCATCTCCCAGGCCCCTGCTTGTAAATGTTTCATCTCCCAGGCCCCTGCTTACACTTATCAAGGGTACCAGAACATGTCTGAAATTTGGGATCATGGCTAGGCTTATAAAGGCCTTTGTGGTCATTAGCCTAGTAAGCAGCTACAAACCTTTTATAAATAACTAAACTGCACTACAAACACGAAGATAAAAGAATATAGGGACATGGCATTAGGACTTAACACCTTCCTGTTAGATAGCTAATTCAAATGGGATTGCAGTTGTATTGCATTTGTTTCCTCAACAAGTACCACCTAATTAAGTGAGCTATTTTTTTTTTTTTTTTTTTTTTTTTTTAAGAAACAAATGGGAGACATGGGACCCATATTATTTTGCATAGCAATGTGGTTTCCTTCAAATTCATGCGAGCAGAAGGAGAGTACAGGTATGTCTAAACAAATGAGGAGGGTTAAAGAAAAATGGAATTTAATCAGTAGTTTAGTACAGCTCAGCATTACTCTATGATTTTCGATGTGTAGTCAATGGTTCACATTGTATTTACAATGCACTTGGCTTGTAATAAAATATGCCATCATATCTCACTTGCTAATCGTTTCACTCTGACACTCATCTCTCTTGTTTACTACTGAAATTTAAATTACTTCATCTAGGGTACGGTTCTCCCCTGCTAATAAGCTAACCTCAAAATGTTTTTCATTCTATATAATGCATCTTCTACAAGATGCTACATCCCATATAAGGACATTCTTTACTTTACTGATAATAGCAATAAGTGGTCAACTATAAATAATTACATCTCCTTTAATCAGCTTATAATTATTAGAATACAAAACATTTAGAACATAAATACGCTGCTAAGAACAGTAATAATTTCAGGGCTGTAAAACAGAATACACATTTTTGAAAGTGTCAAGCCTCCTTGCACCCCAGTGCCATGAGGTCAATAGCCTACCCCTGAACCATATTTATACCAACTGCGAGATTGCATGAACTCAAAGGAGGAATAAAATATGAGGAAAATTCAGCCCTTGCCAAACTCGCATCATCCAAGCCTAACTACAGTGATAGGATACTTGCAATTTGTCAGGCCTGACATTTTGGGTATTGAGAAACTCGCTAAAGACAAGCAGTAGGTTGACTCCAAGCTGAAAGGTCTTTGTCCAAAATGTTACCAGCTAGTTTGCAGGGACTGATGAAGAATTTTAAGAAAATTCATTTATATTAGTTTAATGCAGAATGTGACAAAGCATTAGAAAGAAGAATACTGGTGAAAATGCTGCAGGAATAAACTGTTTTCTGCAACTTACCTATCACCTGTTTTCCCCCATGCAGCAAATACAATTGCAGTCATTGCATTTCATGACAACAATTACTGTTCTAAATTTTATATGCAACTTTAGGCAATTCAAGTATGACTGTCTTTTTAATTTTTCAATTGTGAAGTTTACTTTGGCACCATTTTACCTTTGAACTTGTACATTTGTCTTGTATGCATGCTATGAATGTGATAATTTGGTGCTTGTATACTGTATGCATTGTTGTGTGCCTTTTGCCAGTGGCCTGTCTGTAAAGTGTCCATGGACCATGACATCCATATGATAAGCAAATAAACAAAAACAAAAAATAAAATTATAATCGGAGAGTGAGTTGTGCTCCAATGCACTCAAAACAATCAGAGCTGCCCAGTTGGTGTACCTAGATAGGATTAGCAACCTTTCAAACTGCTGTGAAGGCTGCAGGATGGTTAGAAGCCCTCATTAAATTGCATACCTGTGTATTGTTGTTTAGAGGACAGATAGCGTACTACAACAAACTAGTGGTTGAGCATAATGGAAGAAGGTAATATGTGAGCTGAATGCACAGTACTGCTTGCACAATACTTTGAACTTATTTTTAATTACTAAGTCATGCTGGTAACTTCCTCCACACAGGGTACTTGAAATAAGACAGGGAACAGATGCTGACTGAGGTTTCTTTTTAGGGATAAACTCTTTTATAAGTAATTGCTACTCCGAGCAAAAATTTTATTTTCTTTTGATCCATTCATGACATGTATAAAGATATTCAAAACCAGATTTTCTTTAGTTAAGCCAGGTATAAAAAGAAGTCCAGTATTGTCCATTCCGATTACGTTCTAGATGTCAGTCCTATGTTGCCAGGGATGCAGCTGAAAATAGTGAGGTAAAGCAAAAAGATGGGGACTGATTCCATATCACAAAGACAGTGTCAGGATAAAGCAATGATACTGATCTAAGCTGGGGTCCTTACAGTAGATTAAATCTTGGAAGGACTTTTCCACCAGTGTACATTTGCCTTTTTAAAGATATAAGCATCTTAAGTCATATTCCACAATCTCAACTGTTTTATTTTAAATGTTGCACTATAAGATCACAGCAAGTGTGAATACTGTTTTCACACATGCAAGATGTTTGCCTTTTTTCCATGGTTCTAGTAACATGTAATCCGTATATTTTAGTAAGGGGTGTGAGGGCACAGCCCTCCAAATAAGGGTAAAGTAGGGCTTGTACCATACAGAAAATGGTTGGTTTATTTTAAATATACATTCAGCTTTAAAGGGTTTGAATTTTGATGTGCTGTCATTCAAAATAATATAGTCAGAAGGTGCAAATCAGATTCTGGCAGGAATACATTCCATAGTCTCTTACTAGACACAACACACGATAAACATCTCTTATAAGACATGCCACATGGAAAAACACTAAGAAAAACTAAGCAAAACTTTCCACTGCATACTTTTATAGATATAGGCCCAATAATTTCAAATATACATATATATTAAAAAAGAAGAATACAGTAAATAAATGCATGATGCATAACTCCCATAAAATGTGAGGTAAGTTATACCTTTGCATTTCAGTACATTATATGTTCATATTATATTTTGCAGTTACACAATAATGGCTTAGCCATAAATTAAACAACTTTAGCAGAAAGGTCAGAGAGTATTAACAAAATAATAAAATTCCTTCAGCACAAGCCATAATGCTATAACAAGCGTAACTGCCAACTTTGGCAGTAAGCGGGGATCCTAGTACATTTTGTTTTGTAACCGATATATACAGTGGTTAGTTAGTATAGTAATGAAGAAATATTTCAAAGCTAGGACTGAATGTTATTAGTGAGAGTAATGGAACAGGAAAAACAGCTATGGCTGAGAAATGAAAGATGCTTAAGACATGTGACCATTCTGAACCGGAAAAAATGCCAGAGATATTGAAAGATTTGTACAAGTTTGTTTAGTCTGCCCTGGTTCCAGAATCTGCCAGCTGTTTATCAGTGTTATTAACATCTTTGTTCTCTGTAATCTTCTTGTCCAAATCACTTGTGGCAATCAATGTGTATTGTTCATATCCAAACTCTACAACTGCTCTAAAATAAGTATCATATTAAAATTTGATTTAAGGATTCTCTGTTTTTTATCTGAATAAAAGTATTTGTTTCTGGTATAGCCTATTTAGATTTGTCAGCATGAAGAAGAATACAAGTTAATTAGTTCATGTTATTAAGTTCAATATAGGATGATGCTAATATCTGAAAAATGTTTATTAAAAGCAAGAATACAATAAAATAAAAATTGCTTTAAAATGCAGTACAAATAACACTACCTTTATATACATATATGTAATTACTTATGCATATTAGTTTACTATGAATAATCATTTCTTATTTAATTGGTATAGAGCTATTTGAATCCAAAACAAGTAAAACATCTGAGGTCTCTGCTCAAAACAGCAAACTTCTAAAGTTACAAGACACAAAAATATTTTTTTCACAAGGGAGCAAGTTTCCGTTCAACCCTCAGTACTTGGGAAACCCTCCACACACCTTGAAACTGCAACATTGTACAGACCTGGAGAATGGGGTGTAAAAGAAAAAAAATGCAGCTATCAACTTCTCACTGTCCTCAGAGTCTTAATACCATTACACAATTTGTTTGGCAGCACAGTGATGACATTTTAAACACCTGTCCAGTGTCTAGCAATAAACATTAGGCTTTTCAATGCATACTTTGCTCTACAATTTTCTAAGATTCAAATATAATGAAAAACAACAGTATGGATAAAAAACAACTCCCATTCAGAATCTTAAAGAATGCATCTATTTTGTCATATTTAGCTCTTCTGAGCAGTATTAATGCTTCCATTTCATTCTGGCCTTCTGGTTAGTGGGATTTTCCATTTAATAAATGGAGAAAAGTTGCTAGTTTTATTCATCCTGATATAGTTTTGTTTACATCTACAAGAAGTCCTTTCCAGTGTCTACACTGAATCCCACTGAGTTACCTAAATGCAGACGTGTTTCTTTTGTCATGATGTCTCCTTTACTCACATTATCAGTTCTCCTTATTAAGCTTTCTTTGAATATCTTTGGAGAGAGCATCTGCATGTGATTTTCAAGGACTGATTTTGATTTACAGTATATAACCAGCAACTTAACATTTTAATTTTAAATGTCTGGTCATCAAGCATTGCTAAACTAATTATTTTTTTAAAGCTTTTCTTAAATTAAAACATCTGGCTTATCCATCTCTGCTTCTACCAGTCTTGATACATCTCACACTTGAAGTCTCACTAGTCTATGTCTCGATAAAAGTGAATGCTGATTTCAAGTCCACTTTAGACTTCAACTGACCTTTTTTTGCAGCTGGATGCAGTGGCATTAAGGGCAGCTGTGCCCTAAATATAACTTGCTTCAGACCCAAGTATATTTTCCTCCATATAGAATTATCTCAGCACTACCACATATAACATGGATTAGCTATTTTCTCAGCCTGGATGGGCTTTATTTCATTCAGTTTATTCACTGCACACAATGTTAGGGTTGCATGAAGTCTCAATAAAAGTTTTAGTATCATGTTTTTCCCTGGCTCTTACAACTAAATGCCAACTATATTTAAGATTGTTGGTGTAGTAAAAGACTATAAAGCATGTTGCTTGCAATGCCAGTGTTACCTTCCTCCAGGAGCTATATGGCAGCTAATTTTTTGTGGAGCTAGCCACCTACTATGAAAAGAAAATCCTTTGCAGATGTTACTGGTGAGTAGGCAACTCAGAAGGCTCAAGACAGCTGACTAACAATATGAGCAAGGGAGGTAGAATATTTAACAAACAAAATTAAAAAAATACTGTGTCACAAAACCAGATCATTTAAACAATTTCTGCTGGTGAAAAGACAGACCTAAATAAGTCTATTTAAAAGATAAGAAAAAGAACAAGTTGATGGGTTACTGATTAAATGCCTTTGTAGTCTCTAGAAACTGTGAAATAAACAAGCATTCAGATCACTACCCTTTGGAGTGAATGGATGATCAAGATGATGAATTCATGAAGAAGCTGAATACCACTCACTGACAACAAAACCCTTTCAGCATCAAATCTCCCATCAGATTGACTTGGAGTCAAGGCAATAATAAATTATAATTACATATTTTAACTTTTTCTTTCATACTTAATTATCCCATATTCATTTATCTTGTATATATTTCTGTAGATTTTCTGATGTTTATTTTCTTCCCTTGACATTGTATATTTAATTCTGAGTGATACTGACTAACTGTTTCACTTTTATTCTGTGGGGAAGAAAATGTGTTCTTCTTAAGTCAGATTTTCCCATTAAACAAATGGCAATAAATAAATATATTTTGCTTTCACTATGTTAACACCTTAGTCGCATCCGCGGTGGTGGTGCTGCGGTAACGTTGTCGCCTCACAGTAAGACGCTGTCCGGTTCGATTCTCAGCTAGAGCGTCTTCTGCGTGGAGACATGCGTGATTGGACATACCTTCACTGAAGGTTGTGCATCAGGGCTGGCAACTTGGCATGTAAAAATCAACTGCCAATCATTAGTGGACCGGAGTTCCGCTGTGGCGACCCCTAACCGGGAAAAGCCGAAGGACACAACAACAACAACATGTTAACACCTTAGTCGTAGATGCACATTCTTTACTTTTATTCTAGCTTTAATAATGTCCCTATAATGCTGCCAATGCAATAAAAAATATCAACAAAAGTATGATTTGACAGTCTGTAGGTATGCAGACATATTGCAAAATTTGGTACACAAGAAAGCAGCGTTTTTTATTTTCCCCTTCTAGGTGACCCACTTGCAGTTAGTGCAAATTGTTTAGAAAGTAATTTGTGGTGAGAGAAAAAACAACATTTTCAAGGAATTATGGTGCTGGTTAAATTACAATACAGTGACTGAAAATGACCACATAATTCCACATTAAAATGAAAAAGGCGATGTGTTACTCTTTCTCAAATTCATGGTAAATTGCAATTAAATTAAGCAAATAAATTCTGGAAACATATTACCAGCAGCATGTTTATTAGGAAATATTTCAGTTTAGTCTGAATATCAGTCACATATGATATGCTAGTTTAACTATCAATTATTCACCATGTATGGGTAATTAATAAGTTGCAGAAATCACACCTGAAGCCAGAAATATGGTGAGTTCCTCTAATAGCAATAATCCTATACATTCATAAATAATCATGAAACTGATATGTCAAAGAGGGTCAAGCATACTTGTGTATCAGGGTATGTCTGGCTGCCCTGAGCAGTATTCCACCATCACCCAGACTGATACCACAGTTGTTGTTGGTGTCTCTTTTGGCTTTTCTCGGTTAGGGGTCGCCACAGCAGAACTCCGGTCCACTAATGATTGGTAGTTGATTTTTATGTGCCAAGTTACCAGCCCTGATGCACAAGCTTCAATGAAGGTATGCCCATTCACGCATGTCTCCACACAGAAGACGCTCTAGCTGAGAATCGAACCGGACAGCATCTTACTGTGAGGTAACAACGCTACCGCAGCACCACCACCGCTACCACAGTACTTGCAGAAAATGATTGACTTCAACAATTGGCTAAGTTTCTGGTGTCATTCTAAGGGGATCCAGTATCTGTCTGCCTAGGATGACATGATTGACAGACCTCGATGCTTTGCCAGAGAGTTGGCATCTGTCACTCCTGGGATTCCAGGTACTGGTTAAGGCTCTTGCTACCCCTATAGTGCCGTTTTTAGGTAGTGCTCCAAAGACCAAAATTCCACTGTAACAGCTACAAACAAATGCAATCTGAGGGTCATGCTGCTCAATGCATGAAGTCTAAATCTCAAGATGCATTCACTCAAAGCTCTCTTTAAAATGGAGAATGTCGACATCTGCGCTGTAACAGAGACCTGGTTTAAAGAGGCAGAAAGCACCCCTGCACTCCCAGGCTACCTGGTTTAAAGAGGCAGAAAGCACCCCTGCACTCCCAGGCTACAACTCATTCCATATGTTTCAGCCCCAGAATACAGCCGGAAGCTCCAAAGGCAGTGGTGTCTCCATATTCTTAAAGGATACACACACCTCTAGACTGGTACACCAGCATAATCCATCAGAGATACTTCAGGTACAACTAATACTGGGTAAAATCTCAATACACGTCATAGCCTGCTACAGAACCCCAAACATGTCCCTAGACTTTTACTCCAACTTCCTAAGCACCCTGGAATCTATCAAGGTCCAACCCAATATTCTCATACTGGGAGACTTCAACTACCCTTCCATCAACTGTGAAAACTATTCAAGCACCAATGTATAAGCCCAATGCTTTCTGAAATTTATCAATTCCATTGCCCTAGACCAGCTCATTCTGACTCCCACTAGAGGGAGCAACATCCTTGACCTGGTTATCACCAACATGGGAGACCATTGATCTGTACCTACAGTCAATTCCTCCCTGGTTAATTCTGACCACAAAATGATCACCATGGAAATCTCCATTTCAGCTACACCCCCCCCCCCCCCGCTAAGGTGACCACCCTGAAAAACTTCTCTAAAGCAGACTTTGGGCTCCTGAAAACAGAGGTGGCCAACTTCTCGGCACCCATACCAATGGAAAATAGCTGCATGACTGCCGAATCATACACCAATGCACTGTGCGAGCATTTACACAATTGCATGGACATTGCCATACCAAAGAGAACTAAGGCACTCTTCTCCAAAAAAAGGAAGCCAATCTGGTTGTCCCCAGCCATCAAACTCTACAACAGAAGGAAGAAACTGTTGCAGAAAAAAGTGAAGTCACAAGACTGGAAAACCTCCCTTATCAGTCTCAGAAAAAGCTGAGATCCCTTATCAAATCCTCTAAAGCCAGCCATGAAAGCAGCATTGCAGCTGACACCAAAAACCACCACAAAGCCTTCTATAGCTATATCAAAAACCTCAAAAGCAATACCCAGATTTGCTCTGAGATATTGCACAGTGGCATTTCCTATACTGAGCCAGTAGATATAGCCAACATACTGGCTGACAGATTCAGTGCCAACTTTACCCCACCCCCCAAGGACCCTATCATAATACCAGAAGAAAGCCTGGTACCCACCATTTCTGTGCACAGGTAAAGGCTGCATTGTCCAAAGCCAAGAATATAGCATCCATGGGACCTGATAATATCCCTAGCTGCATCCTACATGAGCTACAAAACAAACTGGCACCACGTATGCCCTGTTCAATCACAGCCTTACCTCAGGCTATGTCCCTAATGAATGGTGCACTGCTACAGGCATCCCACTCCATAAATGAGGAGCAACTACAGACCCTGGGAACTAATGCCCCATTACCCTGATGAGTCTGGTATGCAAAGTTATGGAGCACATCATCATGGACCTGCTTAACAAAGATATAGGCAATCTCCAAACTCTTGACCCCACACAATTTGGCTTTGTCAAGAGGAGATCCTGCCTGCTGAACCTAGTTGACTTCTTCGAGGCAGTCACCAAGGCTGTGGATGAGGGTAAGGCAGTCATACAGCCTACCTCGACCTGGCCAAGGCCTTTGATACCATTCTGCACTCGGATATCATTGATAAACTCACCAAACTAGGCATCAATCCTTACATCACTAGGTGGGTTGCAAATTGGCTCACAAACAGGACCCACAGAGTGAAAGTAGCGGATTCCAAGTCAGACTGTTGGCCAGTCATGAGTAGAGTCCCACAGGGCTCGGTCCTGGGGCCTCTCCTGTTTGAAATCTACTTCAATGAAGTCCAGGCCAACAAAGAAGGACACTGCCTGACACTGATGACTTCAAGCTAGGTGTCATTATCAACTCCCCAAGTGATGCAGACATCCTACAAAAGGGCCTGTATGAGACAATTGACTGATGGCAGAACCATGGCTGAAGCTTAATTCCAAAAAAATGCGTTATCCCCTTTGGAAAAAATCTGTTTCCACACACATGTACCATGTTGATGGGAGCCCACTGAACACTTAAGGGGCCCATAAGAGATCTGGGCACACAGGTCAACAGCCACCGCACCTTCAACCACCATATTGCCACTGTGGTCAGAGAGTCCTACATGGCACATCTTATAACCAAAGGTTTTGCCCCAGGAAGAAAGAGGTCATCATCCCTTTCTACTCATCTCTCATTAGACCAATAATTGAATATAATGCCCCATTTGGTATGTACCTGACCAGACACCTACAACAGCTGGAGAGGCCATAAAAGTACCTCCCAAAAAGGATCCTAGGCCTTAAACACATCCTACATGGACAGAATCGAGAGACTGCAGCTGTTCTCAGTCTCATCGTCTACTGAGAGGTGATCTCTGCTGGACTTACAATGTCTTGTCCGACCCAGCCCTACTTGTACTTGAAATACTACACCTAAAGAAATCCCAATCCCCCCATGCCACACTTTCCAAAGATCATAACCTCATTACTACAATTAACAGAAAATGCTGGAGGGCCAGGTTCATCTCCCAAAGAATGCCCATACTCTGGAATAGACTTCCCATACATGTCAAGCAGAGCACCTCGCTGGCCCTCTTCAAAAGAGATCTTGACGAGTGGATGGGTAAGAAAAGTTCACTCCAGGGATCATTCCAGTTGCCCTACTGGATAGGGTTCACTGTGAACTAACATCAGGTGGCACGGAGCCTGGGCAATTTTTTTGGGCTAGGCTTGTAAGGGCTCGAGAGCAATTAGCCTTGTACACACCTACGAACGCTATGAACTTGTTCACAACCCCTTCACTTGTTTTTATGTATTGTTAAATCTATGAGCTTAAATGAAGGGATGGTATTGGCATGATAAAAGCATTGAAAGGTACATCATCAGAACAAAGAACAGTAAAAAGGAAATCCTTTTATGTATAAAAAAGGCACCAAACAAGTGCTAAACTACATTTCCAGTGAGCTTAAAAGGAGGGCTAATTTTCACTAAAATCATATTTTATTATTGTATTATTTTATTACTGTGATATTTTACATTCCTGCATTTTATTTTGCACATTTCCTTTTTAAATGCATTTTCTTTATTACAGTATGTTGCATCAGCAGTTTTGTGGATGTTGCCTTTTTAATTTGAGGAGGGATTTAGCACTTGTTTGACACCTTTTTTATACATAAAATGATTTCCTTTTTACTGTTCTTAGTTTTGATGATGTCACTTTGTGATGAAAGTGCTTAACCAACAGTTTTTTCTTGTGCTACAGTGAGTAAAGTGTTTTGGATTGCTCTCTGGACTATTCTACATTTGTTTTTTATTTTGCTTACAGTTTACTTTCGTTCACATTTCTTGTGTTTTTGGTTTATTAAAACATAAAAACTGATTAAGTAAATAATTTGTAGATGGCTATACCTTCTCTGCGTACATTTTTTTTATAAATGAATGTAACATTTTAATTATGATTTAAGAATGCTGGTAGCATTGTTCTAGCTATAATGAAATTCCTATAAATGGGATATAAATAACAAGCAGGCAACTGATATGGATGGCCACTTGCATCATCATGTTGTAATTACTTTAACTAGGTATAATTACCATATTTAGGCATAAGCAGTAATATGAGATGGATCTCAGAACAGAAACAGGTAAAGATTACAGATGTAGAATAAATGCATCACCACAAATAAGTAAAATTCAGAGTTTTATATCCCGCATAAAACCATAAGCAATACAACACTCAACACAAGCTATGAGAAGAAAGGGTAGTAACTACACCCATCAATGCATGTGTCCCCTAAGGTGCATGTTAGCCATTGTGTCACAGGGAAAAACAGTGTATTTAATTGTGAAAAACAAGTCAGAAATTCTTCTTGCACCTCTTCAAGTCACCTGTTGTGTACATTTAAAAGCAGTAGCTAGACTTGTTACCGCAGGCCTGCTATCAGTAGCTAGACTTGTCACCGCAGCCCTGCTGCAGTATATAACAGCAGTGTTGTTCTCCAAGCAGGAACACTCAATATTTTTGGTGGCTGAATACCTTGTTATTCTATTTTAATAAATGTTGAGAAATATAACTGGGGATAATGATAATTTTAAACAACCTGTGCGATGAAATGTTATTCTGGACAGTGATAACTTAAAAATGAAATGTTTAATCCATTCTTTTTAACCGAATCCAGTCACTGTTTTACTGTACAGCTGCAAGCCATTAATACTGATGATCTCTTCCAATACAAGCATGCAGTGTGCTTGTCATCTGCATCATGTTACTGAAATAAAAGGCTCTAAGGTGTCATCTTCACTAGAGTAGCCAGAAACTTTGTGGCTTTGAAAATGGTCAAAGGAATGAGCTTAAAATATTAGGATTCTTTCATAAAAAATTGCAGAAACAAAAGTAAATGGATATTTGTATGGTGTGACATGCATCTGACAAACATGGTACTAGACTTTACCCAAATCATTTCATTATTGCATAAAATTATTTGCTAAAGGATACATACATACATAGCTTTCCATTTGTTTTTCAAATCCTGTTTTATTGAACAGCTTTTGTCGATTCACATTGAGTTATATGGACTACATTGACTTTTAAAGGGATGTAGATTATGTACTGTATTATATCAAATGTTTTTTATCAGTCCAACCATCCATTGAGACAGGGTGTCATTTCAAAAGTAACAATTATCTAGATGCAATGTTTACACCATCGGGTGGCTAGCCATGCTGGTGCTGTTCCTTCATACCACACACAGACACCTACACCACTTTAGAGTGTCCAATTCACCTACATGTCTTTGGAATGTGGGTGGATACTGGAGCACTCAGATAAAACCCATGCAAACACAGAGAGGAGGATGCATACTCCATGGAGAAGGCACCCCAGCAGAGAATCGAACTGGGGAACCTCTTGTTGTATGTATGTAGTTAAACTGAACCATTTAAATGCAAGTATATTTATGGTTGAAGAGTTATTGATGCGGGATATTTGCACGTGTGTGCGCGTGTGTGTAAATGTATGTGCTGTGTACTGGGTGAGATACTGGCTGTTTTTGCAATATTACTATCTGTGGGGTAATGATTTTTTTTTCCTTATCCCCACTACTAAATGATCTTGCAGTTAGTATATTTAATTAGTCAGAGGGTGGAGGATGCAGGTCCTGCAAAAACTGTATTTTTCTTTTTAGATATTTTTCAGTGCAGTCAGATGTAGTATGCTTGATATATTGAAACATTGAATTAGTGAAGTTTGGTGTTATACTTTTGACAACTATTGAGTAATTTGTCAAAAGTATATTTTGTTGAATGTAATGTTTTTCAAGTGCTGGAGTTATCAAATGAAGTTAGAGTTTTTGTTTGTAATATCTGTGTGGAAAAGGCTGGGCATTATGGGCAGGAGTGTGTGTGTGTATAAATATATACATACATACACACATATATATATATATATATATATATATATATATATATATGTTTTTGTATTTGCAGGGTAGAGTTATATTACGGATAGGTAATGGAGAGATTTTACTGTTGTGCAAGTGTGATGATGCATGTGATGTGTGTCTGAGCTATTGTGTGATGCTAATTTTATTGAAAGGGACCATTTAAGTCAAGGTGTTTGAGGTTATAGGGTTAAAGTGAAAGTTGGCTTGCTAAATTAAAAAGTTGAAGCAGGGGGGCTTGAAATAAGCTAGAAATCACCACCAGTTCTTTGTTTCAGAAATGAATGACCATCTCACTTTTGCACTTTGAATGCAAATCGTTCTGATAACAAAAGCAACTCTTATTCATCACCATTGATCTATGCAACAGCTAGCAGATACTAGCAAGGTTTATCATATGGATTCCTGCCAATAAGAAAATACATGGCTGTTGGCTGATTACAGACTTTTTGACAGAGAAACTGATCTGGAAAAAAGGTGTTACTGTCTCTAATAGAATGTTCAGTGTACGACCCTACCCATGAAGAATGTATAGATGACACTTGTGTTTAAATGATTCTTTTTCTCCATTTCAAGAGAGGAAAATGCAGTAATCAATGCTGATGCATATTCCATGCCTTGTTCCTTCTACATTTGTTACATTTATTGATATTCTCCGATTTTCATCATAAAGACAGACCTGTTCAAGAGTATATACATTATGAAATAATTGAAAAAAATATGCAAATATCCATAACAGTCTATAGAGAATCCTATTCTATTACAAAACAATTTAATAGTCCTCTCTCTGACTGTATGCTCCATCTGTGTGTGTGTGTGTGTGTGTGTGTGTGTGTGTGTGTGTGTGTGTGTGTGTGTGTGTGTGTGTGTGCGTGTGTGCGTGCATGCATGCATGCATGCATTTAATTCTCAGAAATTGAAGGGTATGATCCCTTAGAAACATTATTTCTTACTCCTGGTGCTAAGTTTGCTTTGTCCCCCCTCTCATGTAATTTTTAATGTCTGGGATCAGCCCCCTATATCCCACATACTGGTAGAGGTACTATCGTTTAGGCAGCTATCAAAATGAGTTTTAATAATGTCCTACCATCAGTTAACCTCATGTCAGGTGCTCATAATCTAAAATCTAGCAGAGCAGTTTCAGCAGCTGGAGATTCATTTAAACCATAAGATCATATGACTTTCTCAAGTTCGTTTTACTCAACATCTGAAATCAAGAACACAGTATTTAAATTTTGTTTAATTTATTGAATTCAGTTATAGCTGTTTATTTCCATTCAATAACATAGAATCCAAATCATTCACTCCAATGATTTAGGTTCATAATTTTTCCAGATTTGATTTGATCTGATTTATAGATTTATGGTCAATTATTTGATTCATTTGATATTTACAGTTAATACAGGACAGTAGAACAAGGAATATTTATTCATGCCTCTCAGTCAGTGGCAGATTATGTAAACATTGGACCCTGGATGGTCTTCAAACTATAACCCCCCCATGCTTTTTTCCAGATTTAAGGCCACTCAAACGTCTGTGATTATATTCCAATAATGTCTATACCTACCGACAACTGCCACTTGAGTATATGCGATTCAAATATCTGACTGGGATGAAAAAAATTTGCTTTACACAAATGCGCACACTGATGACTGTTTAACCTGGTCATAGGTAGGTACTAGGCTATCAACCGAAGGGCCAAAGTAAGCCTAGCCAACAAGGTTCCCTGGCTTACGCCACTCAAGAAAGTTAATTTCCTGTGCCCCTGTTGAGCAGAGCCACAGAAGTGATCCCAGGGGTGTATTTCCTATTTTCCATCCACTCATCAAGATTTTTCTTGATGAGTGCTAATGAGGAACTTTGCTTGACATAGATGGGTAGCTTGTTCAGAGTATAGGAAGTCTCTGGGACAGGAATCTATCACTCCAGTATATCCTGTTTATTGTGGTGACAAGGTTTAGGTCCTTAGAGCATGTATCTCAGAGGGATTGGGATTTCTTTAGGTGTAGCATGTCCACCAGCTCTGGGTTTAACATAGCTTTATATGTTAGGCAGAGATCTCCTCGGAGTAGGCAATATGCTATAGAGTAAAGCTGGGTTTTTTATGAGATGGTCAGTGTAGGGCATCTGTTTTAGGCTAGTAATCATCTTTGTGAGGTACTTCTGTGGCCTTTCCAGCTGCTGCAGATGTCTTGTGGGGTACATTCCAAAAGGAGCATTGTACTCTATAATGGGTCTAATGAGTGTCGTGTAGAGAGGAACAATAACCTCTTTTCCTGGATGAGAACCCTTTTGTGATGAGATGTGCCACATAGAAGGATTTCCTGCTTACTGTGGCAATGTGATTATCAAAGGAGAGACTACTGTCCACCTGGGTCCCAAGGTCTCTTATCACACATTCAGCATTAAGTAGACTGCCATTTATGTGGTAGTTCATGGGTACAGAGTTTTTACCAAAGGGGATAACAATGCACTTTTTGGCACTGTGCTTGAGGCCATGCCTCTGACACCAGGCGTCTGACTCAGTGAAACCCTTCTGTAGGATGTCCACATCATTTGGGGACTTGACTATGGCTCCTAGTTTGAAGTCATCTGCAAACTTCATTAGCCAGAGGCCTTCTGTGTTAGCCTGTACTTCAGAGAAGTAGATACCAAACAGAAGAGGTCCCAGGACTGAACCCCATGGTTTGACGTCAGATTTGGAGTCTGCAACTTTTACAGTGTGGGTTCTATCAATGAGCCAGTTGGCAATCCATCTTGTGATGTAGGGATTTATACCTAGTTTAGTGAGTTTAGCTATAATTTCAGAATGGGGGATGGTGTCAAAAGCCTTGGCAAGGTCAAGATAGGCTGTGTGAACCACCTTACCCTCATCTACGGCTTTGGTGACTGCCTCAAAGAAGTCTATCAGGTTCAGAAGGCATGATCTGCCTTTCACAATCCTGAATTGGGTGGGGTCCAGAGTTTGTAGGTTACCAATGTCTTTATGAGTTCCATGATGATACGTTCCACGGCCTTGCAGACTAGGCTAATAGGGCGATAGTTCACAGGATCAGTGGTGGCTCCCCTTTGTAGACTGGGAGAACGGTTGCTGTTCACCATTCAGTGGGCACAAAGCCTGATGTGAGACTATGACTGAACATGGTGCTTAGGTGGGGAGCCAGTTCATTCTGAAGTTCATGTAAAATGCAGCCTGGGATGTTGTCCGGTCCCATGAATGCTTATGTTTTTGGTTTTAGAGAGTGCAGCTTTTACCTGCAGAGATGTGATTACAGAGGTCCTTTATGAGGTGAGAGGGGGATAAAGTTAGCACTGAACCTATCTGCCAGGATGTTGGCAATATCAGTTGGTTCTGTAATTTTTGTGCCATTGTGCTGTAACTCAGAGCAGATCTGGGTGTTGTCATTGAGATTCTTGACATAGCTATATAATGCTTTGTGGTTGCCCTTAGAATCAGTAGCAATTTTATTTTGGTAGCTAGATTTGAGGGATCTTATAAGGGATCTCCGCTTCTTATTGAGGTCATGACAGCCAGTGTCAGCCACTCATCCAGACAGCTTCCATACCCAGCAAAAATTGCCCATTGTTGACTGCATATAACTGTGTATACCTCAGATGTCTTATAGCAGTAAAAACAAAACCTCTTTCACATAAGTGAATGCTATTGCTGAAATGAAAGACTGATTAAAACTAACTATAGGATAAGTTACTTATTTCCACAAACAGTCCCCATTCCACAATTAAAGCCACTTTGCTGTGTACACCTCATATTGCTGTACTAAAATATATCTTTCAACTTCTTACCACAAGCAGCAGGGATAAAGCCAAACAATGTGAGACAAAAACCCAAGGTCACAGATAGATTTATCTTATATACTTTCAAAGTTGCAAGAATAAGTCTTTTTTTTTCTTTAGCACACATTTTTGAAGGATATGAAATATGAAACTCAAATCATTAATTAATGACCGCAATCCCATATAATTTGGCAGAATCCATACATTTTATGAGGAACAGACCAAAAATATATGTAGAATCAGGAATATTCTACAAAATCATTGACAGCTGAAAGCCATGTAATTTCAACACTTTCATAAAATCAATAACCATAAGAATTGCAACTTATTTCACTCAAATGTGCATTAGTCCTGCACACACAGTTGGTTAACTCAGCAATTAACCAAAAGATAAGTTACTTTCAAACACAAATTTCAATCAGCCCCACCCAGCACAGTTATAGCTACTTTGCTAGGGAAAGCTCATATGACTTTAAAATGCTATCTCTCAACCTCTTGGTGCAAAAAGCAGGGGTAAAGGAAAATGTTTAATAAGGGACAGAAGTTCAAAACCAGGGACAGACTTTAGATATTCTTTTCCTGTTCTTGAATCACTATATGCTTTTTCACACACACCCTGCACCCATCCACTGCTCTGCCCATCTCCTGTGTATCCAAGTTATAAACCTTCCAGATACACCAATTTGGAACAGGCAACATAAACTGAAACAATCCTATACCATTGCTCGCTCAGTCATATGCTGTTACCACTATTGTCCTATATACTACTATCTTCTGTTCACACCTACATAATTACTTCATTATATCTTTTGTACATTTTACAAACCTATGCAAAACTAAAATCTCCCATCCAACAAAATTTTATAACACACTTCATCATCTTGTACTCCTTGCAAACCTTTTTTACTGAAATTGTAAAAACACAACTTCTTTTACAATACTTTTTTCTCTTCTACTGTATTAATCCATTTACTTCTGTAAGACTGTACAGCTGGAACAACTGTACATACTTATAATGTTGCTTTAAATATTTTACTGTATGTACCTGCCTTGTAATTGTTTCATAAATGTAACCATTTTTTTTCTGAGAATTGTCTGAAATGTTCTTGTTAATATAAATGTACTGTGGTGGAGCTTTTCTCCCCAGGCCTTCACTGAAAATGGTCTGGGCCAGTCAGACTTTCCTGGTCAACATAGACAAATAAATGAATGCCCTTGTTTAAAAGAAAGTTGCCAGAATAGCTGTGTTTGAATTAGTGTGCATTTTCTGAAAGATATGAAGTCTGAAAAGTCAAATGTGTTATAACATTCAATGCTTGCAGTCCTCAAAGTTTTGCTAGAAAGCCACCAATTTTATGAGGCACAGGCAAAGAACATGAGACAAAGTCAGGGGCATTCTGTGAAACGGGGATTGTATCGACTTCAGCTTACAAGACTTGATAGAGAATTTATATTAAAAAGTATTTCATACAAATGCACACTAGTCCTGTAAAGCTAGACTTTAAAATAAGCAAAAAAGGGCATACCTCTCAACTGTCCAGATGTTTGCCTCATATATTTGGTGTGTTCATCATAAAAGTTGTGGTTTTCTTGCAAATCATTGAGAATTGAAGTGTCTAAATAATATCATACATTTGAGATTCCGACTTCATTTCCTTCAGAAAATGCATGCTAGTATATAACCTATTATTCTCGCAGCTTTTAGTTTTTAAGGGCAATTTTTAAAATCTGCCCCTATTTTTAGGCATTTGTATCCCACATTATTTTTGGCTTTGCCCAGACTTCTTGCACTAAGAGGCTGAGAGGTATGCACACAGGCAAGTTGTTGTTATTCACATCCAAGCACTCGAGGTATTGTCTGTAATCCTTAATGATAATGATGTAATATAAAAAAATCATACAAGGTACATACCAAACATACAAGGCACAGTCTGGGATATTATGTGAAACCAGTGATAGTTTCAACTTTCTTTCACAGTTTCCAAATAAATATTCCAGCAGATTTCATACAAATGCAAAGTAGTCCTGTGAAGCCAGCATTTAGTGTCTGCAAACCTCAATCACTTGCCAAAAAACAAACAAAATTATGTGAAACAAAAACATGATGAAAATCAGGAAGAGTTGCAATGTATTTTTACACACAGACAAGATTCAGAAAGTATTGCAGCTAGGCTTAGAACTGAGCAAATAAAAAGTTGCTTTCATTGACAATCCGCTTGCAGCCCCTCTAGATTGTACTGTTCATCCTATACCTGATTGCCTGGCCAAATAAAAATAATAATCATGATGATGGTGATAATACTCACGTCACTTTTATATTCAACACACCCATAGCTTTCCACTGTACCATTTAATATTTACTGGTTTTCTGCTCGTTGCCTTCTCTATGAAACATGGGAGAAAGCAAAAAGCAGAAAGTTAAAACACTGTGCAGATCATCACCCTGGTGGTATTTATTAATTTACAATAAAAGAAACAATTCTTTAGTTAGAAATAAAGTGACATCACTGTTGGCTGGCAACATAGGTGTGGTAGTCATTTGAATCACATCTATAATCCACTACTCTCTTCAGTCTCTCATATATTTTTAAGTTTATGAATTGATTAAACATTCATTTTAGAGTTTTTTTGACATGTAAAAAAGGTTGAAGCATGACACGACTCTGTTTTTGAAAGATATGTTCTTTTCTGAATCACTTCAGAAGATCCACCAGTAAAATACTTTTCCAACTACAATGCTGCAGGGAGGAAGAAACGGCAGGCTGAAAAAGTGATGGGGTAAGTGTTTAAGAACAAAAATAAGGTCCCAAAAAGGAGGATTAGGCTTTCTTGGGGGTCTGATATGAAAGACACATTTTTAGAAATTGTTTGAATTCAAAACTAGAAGCCAAAGGTGGACCCAAACGTAAACAGGCAGAACTGGCTGACAAAAGTTTTAACACGAGAGCATGCCAACCTGGCATTTGAGCAATTCACACAAATTATGTTTGAATTATATATCTACGTATATGGTTATATAAGTTTTATATGACTGTAATTATCTTTATAGTTCTTATATGAAGAGTATTTTATATGGAAAGTATATTTTTGTATGAAAGGGATATGTATTTTAACTGAATGCATGTTTTATATGTGGGCACTTTAAAAATATTTTAGAAATCTTAAAACATGTGATTAATGAAATTCGATTGGCTGCTATTAGTTATTTAAATCTAGAGAGACTGTTTTTTAGATACTGATGAAGAGTTTTACTCAAAAGCTTTGTTGTTTATTAAAGGCAACCATGGTGGATTTTCAGCTGGTTTTTTGTCTTTTACGTTGTTCACTTTGTTTTGGAAGTCCTTTAACTCCAGGAGAATTTTTTCTTGTTTATGGTTATAACACAAGTCTCTATTCAAGTAAGGAAGGCTTTCTAGATTTGGTATCTATACATGTGGATGGTTTAGTAGTCGATATTTATTTTATTTATTTAACATTTGTTTACCGGGAAAGTCCACCTGGGACAGAACCCATTTTCAGAGCATATTGGGGAGAAATGCTTCTGACGCATGTCTTTGGAATGTTGGAGGAAACCCATGAGAACGCAGGAGGACATGCAGACTCCACACAGAAGGTACCACAGCCAATAATCGAACCAGAGAAACCCTTGCTGTGCGTTAACAGTACTACCCACTGAACCACCTCTTATTTCTCATTTTCATCTGTCACCTGTTTCAATGATACACGATCATATTAACTTTTGAAGGATATTGCACATTAGTTAGGGACCTCCCGCACGTTTGCAAAACTTGTAACACTATGAACACCCTCTCAAAGATCTATTGTAATGTAAAACGAACTAGCTGGCATAATCGATCGCTCTCACACAGAATCAAATTATGCCTTTAATTTAAGCAAATTATACTGCAACCTTTATCAAGCACAGCTTAAAACAGTAGATGGGTAATAATAAATTCACCACAGGATTGACTCATTTATCCCTCATGGAATTTCTGGTGGCTAGTTATCAACAGCTTAGTTATAACTTATAAACCTATGAACTACTATTGACTCTCTTATTGTATTCCTCTAGCTGGAAAGTTTTAAATTCTAGGAACATACTTTTAGAACTTCTCTTGAAGAAGGGGACCATAGCTTAGGTTCTCAGACTTTGTCAAAATTAACTTTACTGTTGTTTTACTGGGGAATATTTAGAGGTAATAAGAAAATCCAGGGACAGACAAGACCAAGCAATTTATCATGTTATGACAACAAAAAGTTAAGCGTATTTGTCCACCAAAATATCATAACCAGACTTCTTCAGAACTAAATTCTTTGGTAACCCTACAGAATTTATACTGTATGTGATATATATATGATAATATGTATATTATGTTACAAAGATAGGTAATGTTGGGGTTAGGTGTCAAGTTAAGAAAATTTGATACATCCCCTCCACAACCTATCCACTTCAGCAGTTTTATTGTATGTGATTCCTTCTCCTTTACAATGAATTAAACTGCAAAAAAGTGAATATTCCCTTTTTTCAATTCTTTCACTAATATATCCATACATATTTATATATTTATATATATATATATATATATATATATATAGAAAGAGAGAGAGAGAGAGAATTGAACATCCAAATGTTCAACTTTCATATGGCCGAGACCATATGACTGAAAATTTGAATGTTCGAAAATGTGAGAAAAAAAAAAAAAAAAAAAAAACTAAACATTGCTTGCCCCCCTGCACAGCCCCCCCCCCCCCCACTATTTAAATATACCAACTCAGAGATCGCACTACATTGCAGTAAAGGGAAATCTTCCCATTCAGACCATTCAAACTTTTAAAAGTTCGATCTTATGGTCTCGGCCAAATGAAAGTCGAGCTTTTAAAAGTTTGACCATCTGAAGGGAACCCACACACACACACAAATATATACATATATATACACATATATATATATATATATATATATATATATATATATATTCATTCCTATAGATCATTTTCTCTTTGTAGACATTTAAGAATAGATTTGCATGATTTGGATATATTTCTAAGTCACAAACTAGGAAGAATGGTCATCAACCTGTCTTACAACCATTTTTTATCAAGTACATCATTTACTCAGACGTTCCTATCTAAATCTGATAATGATCTATATACATTTGGAAATCATAAGTGATCATGAGACTAATTTTGAATTTTTAGATGGAAATGCATGCAGTTTTATTTTCCACATGAGAAACTACACTACCCATCCGAATCTCCTTCCTAGATCTGCTAATCACTAACAACCCTACCATTATCTCCAAAATATCGGTTGAGCTATCTTCATGCAATGACTACTCCTTAAAGTTTCAAATTAGCCATCTGTAACCAAACTGCTCTTAACATTAGTTACTGTAGATCAGTATGTATGTATACTTTTAAGAAGCTTTTCATGGGCTTGCACATGTGTACAAATATTGAACATGTGTGAGCCTGCCATTTTGTAGTAAGTTGTTGAGATGCAAGTATGCATGCCTGTGTATTCTGTCAATCAGTTAATTTATATTTTGTAATGCTGTTATCCATCCTGATGTGTTTCTATGTAATAAAGCATATAAATGAACTACCCTGCCTGTTCGTCTTCAATTGTAAACCAAATCACACAACATGGTGTCAGAATGGGATCCAGATTCAGGACCAGAAGGCACTCAATTAATGGTGGAGGAATACAGAGGAAAGGATCATCCCTACCACATGTATAACTCGCAAAAACAGGTCAGAAATGAATTTCAGGTATCAAATCTTGCTTAAATGATTTCTTATTCAAAAATATAAAATGAAGCACTAAGAACACTCAAAAAATTTCTAATTAAACAAAATGCCTGAAACTGTGACATATTGATAAAAATATTCAAAATAGTTATGAAAATGGTTAAAATAATGTCCGAATCGCATAAAATGTATAAAATAAGAAAATTACTGCATTTTTTCACTGTGCTACTTTCTCACATTAAAGCTATTTGAGATACTCAAGTTATAAAAAGTGTTCGCAAGTTTGTGCAATATTACTGTATAGTCATTTCACAAAATATAGCCATTTCAAGGCAAATTTCGCAAAGTACTCTACTTCAAAGAGTTTATTGTGCATTTGAATGTTATTACAAGTTCTGACTGTTGTGTACATGTTCATATATAATTACAAAAGCCATATTTTCACTGTTTGGGGATACCTTGACGTCATGGCTGAAGGATTTCAAAACACAGGTCCACTTGTCTTTGATAATAATATTGCAGAGAATTGGAGAACATTTGAGCAAGAGTACAATATTTTCAATACAAGCTGCATTTTCTGATAAAGATGACCATACAAAGGCATTTATTCTGCTTAATTTAGCTGGCTCAGAAGCTATAGAAAGAGCGTTCATTTGTGTATGCACCTGCTGTGTTTGCAGGAGAGGAGGAAACTGTCATATATTGGTACCAGCTGAGACAAGGGAAAATCCCAAGTACTGAATACATAAATTTAGAGAAATGTGTAACCCCCAAACAAATATTACAATGGAAATAATTCAAATAATACAGTATTTAAATTGATTTAACTGTGTTGCATGATTTTTAACTGAACTGGAAGTTTTGACTCTGTTCTTCAGTTAGTGCTGGATTGAATTTTATTATTTGTTAGTAATTGCAGGTGTGGGGGTAGCCACATTCTTTGATTTCCTGTCCTTGCCTATTTAAGTGGTACAGTTTGAAATATGTTCTGCTTAAAACCTCAGCTTTGGCTGGCTAAGATCTAGCTGTATTCAACTGGACGTATAAGAGAATTTAAGTACCTTTATCCTCACTTTTTCATATAATACAGTATTTAAATTGATTTAACTGTGTTGCATGATTATTAACTGAACAGGAAATTTTGACTCTGTTCGTCAGTTAGTTTTCCCACCCACCCTCCCTGTTTCTGATTTGGTGTTAATCTTAGTGGCTTTGAAACTGCCCGCCCCTCTTGTAAATTTGTGTTTGGATACTCCTTCTGGGCCCATCTCATTTGCTCACTCACCTGAGTGCAGTGAGATCATATTCTGATTTCAGGCACTCCTACTGTGTACAAAGGGAGCATCTGGGAAAGAGAACAAAAAAAAATTTAAGCTTGTTTTCTGCCTTTCCTGTTAAGTGGTCCCTTCTGTGTTGGAGGGAAGCCTTCTAGCTTAGTTTTGTTTCTTATAACTAGTCAGTTTTCTAGTTTCAGCACTCAAATCTGTTTCTTTGAACTCAGCACTTGTTCAGAACTCATTGTAAGCACTACATAAGCAGCAAATTACTACAGCACTCAACTTTCCTCACTTATCTAGTGGAAAGCAGTTTTTAGTACTTAATAAATAAGCACTTATCCAGGCATGTCTAAGGGTCAGCTCCCAGTGATTTCTCCTGTCTACCTAATGAATCTGGGCATCTTGGGGCAATGCAGCAATTGCCTCATGTACAGACAACCCTCTCCTCCTACCACCCAACACTACAACCTGTGAGAGATGCACTTATATAGCCAAACTGGAAGCAAAGCTCTCTTCACCCAAGACTGGACTAGACAGTCAAGAGGAGAAGGTAAACACTTGCACCACACCACACTCATCACATAGTCCCTCAAAACCTACACCACCAGAACACAAACATAGAAACAAAAACACACACCTACATTCGTGGAGGCTCTCAATAAAAACCTGCCCAAGCATCAAGGACATCCAAAGCATAAACGCAAGCAAACTCCACCCCCCCAACACAACCCAAATGACACATAGCCCACAAGCTCAGTGTGCCACTCAACCACAGCCCATAAGGCATAACAACGTACCCAACACTCAAGTCATAGGTGACTCTATAGTCAGGCACACTGATGTTTCACTCACTAGACTAAACAAGGAGAAAGTTACTGTCAGCTGCCTGTCAGGTGCCAAGATCTGCCACATAACGCATGCACTCAGGTCATTCCACAATAAGTACAAATATGACATTGTCATTGTCCATGTTGGTGTGAATGACCTGAGACGTACCTCCCTGGACTACATGAAGAGAGACATGGAGGAGCTCTCCGATCTTGTATCCCAGGCAGGTATGACCCTAGCCCTGAGTAGCTTTCGGACCATCACCCAGAATGTTACCACAGTACAAGGACAAAATTATTGGCTTCAACAATTGGCTAAGCTTCTGGTGTCATTCTAAGGGGATCCAGTATGTGTCTGCCTGGGACAACATGATCGACAGTCCACGATGCTTTGCCAGAGATGGCCTGCACCGGTCGCCCTTAGGATTTCGGATACTGGCTAAGGCTCTTGCCACCCCTATAGTGCCTTTTTAGGCAAGGTTCAAATGACAAATTCACCACCTTAACAGGTACAAGCAAGCAAAATCTGAGGGAAATGCTACTCAATGCTAGAAGTCTAAACCTTAAAATGCACTCACTCGAGGCACTCCTCAAAATGGAGAATATTGATGTCTGTGCAGTGACAGAGACCTGGTTCAAAGCTCCAGAGAGCACCCCTGCATTACCAGGCTTCAATTCATACCACACCTTTCGGCCACCTAACCCAGAAAGAAGCACTAAAGGCGGAGGCGTGTCCATATTCATTAAGGATATCCACACCTCTAGGCTAGTTGCACAGCATAATGCATCTGAGATTATCCAAGTGCAACTAACTCTGGGCAAGACCGCAATCCAAATTGTAGCTTGCTACAGACCCCCCACCATGCCCCAGGATTCACACTCCTCATTTCTTGATACACTGGAAAGTATTAGGGTACAACCCAACACCTTAATAATGGGCGATTTCAACTACCCCACCATTAACTGGGAAAACTACCCATGTACCAACTCTTTTGCTCAACGTTTTCTAGAATTCATAAATTCCAATGTCTTGGATCAACTAATTCACACCCCACCAGGGGCAGCAATATCCTAGACCTGGTCATTACCAACATGGGAAACAGGTGTTCCACACCAGAGGTCAATTCCTCGTTGGTCAGATCAGACCACAAGCTAATCAGCCTAGACATCCACATCCCACTCCCATCCCCAATTAGGGAAACCATCGTAAAAAAACTTCTCCAAAGTCAACTTCACATTTCTTAAGACAGAAGTAGCAAACTTCATGACACCCATGCAGACGGACAATAAAGGTATGACTGCTGAATCCTACACAAATGCACTTTATAAGCACTTACACGAGTGCATGGATCATGCTATCCCTAATAGAACCAAGATGTTATCCTCCAAAAAAAGGAAGCCAATCTGGTGGTCCTCTGCCATAAACAAACTCTACAACAGAAGAAAGAAACTGTTGCAAAAGAGAGTAAAATCCCATGACTGGAGGAACTCACTGGTCAACCTCAGTAAGAAGCTGAGATCCCTCAAAATCCTCCAAGCTAGTTACAAAAACAAAATTGCCACCGACTCTAAAGACAACCACAAAGCATTCTATAGCTATGTCAAGAATCTAAATGGGAGCACTCAGATCTGCTCTGAGTTACAGCACAATGGCACTAAATATACAGAACCAACTGATATTGCCAACATCCTAGCAGATAGGTTCAGTGCTAACTTTACCCCCTAGGGGGCCCATCTCTATACCGGAAGAATGCAAAGTTCCTGTAATCATGGCTGCACAGGTAAAAAACACACTCTCCAAAGCCAAGAACACAGCATCCATGGGACCTGACAATATCCCAGGCTGCGTTCTACATGAACTACAGAATGAACTGGCACCCTACCTAATACCATGTTCAATCATAGCCTCACCTCAGGCTTTGTACCCACTGAATGGTGCACCGCGACAGTTATCCCACTCCACAAAGGGACAAAGGGGGAGCCACGAAGGACCCCGGGAACTACCGTCCCATTAGCCTGATGAGCCTGGTCTGCAAGGCCATGGAACGTATCATCGTGGAACTCAAACAAAGACATTGGTAATCTCCAAACTCTGGACCCTACCCAGTTTGGATTTGTAAAAGGCAGATCATGTCTCCTAAACCTGATTGACTTCTTTGAAGCAGTCACCAAAGCCATAGATGAGGGTAAAATGGTTCACACAGCTTATCTAGATCTCGCCAAGGCTTTCAACACCATCCCCCACTCTGGAATTATAGATAAGCTCACTAAACTAGGTATAAATCCCTATGTCACAAGATGGGTTGCCAACTGACTCATGGACAGAACCCACACTGTGAAAGTAGCGGATTCCAAATCTGACATTAGACCAGTGACAAGTGGAGTATCACAGGGTTCAGTCCTGGGTCCTCTCCTGTTTGGTATCTACTTCTCTGAAGTGCAGGCCAACACAGAAGGTCTTTGGTTAACAAAGTTTGCAGATGTCTGCAAACTAGTAGCCATAATCAAAACTCCTAATGATGTGGACAAACTACAAAAGGGCCTCACTGAGACAGATACCTGGTGTCAAAGCCATGGCTTGAAGCTCAATGCCAAAAAGTGTATTGTCATCCCCTTTGGTAAAAACTCTATACCTGTGAACTACCACATAGCTGGTAGTCTACTTAATGCCGAAAATGTGATGAGACCTTGGGACACAGGTGGACAGTAGTCTCTCCTTTGATAATCACATCGCCACAGTGGTCAGGAAATCCTTCTACGTGGCTCATCTCATCACAAAAGGATTCTCATCCAGAAAAAAAAGAGGTCATTGTTCCCTTCTACTCATCACTCATTAGACCCATTATAGAGTACAACGCCCCTTTTGGTATGTACCTCACAAGACATCTATAACAACTGGAAAGACCACAGAAATACCTCACAAAGAGGATTACTGGCCTCAAACAGATGCCCTATGCAGACAGTCTCAAAAAACTACAGCTTTACTCCATTGCTTATCGCCTAGTCAGGGGCGATCTCTGCCTAACATACAAAGCTATGTCAAACCCAGAGCTGTTGGACATGCTCCACTTAAAGAAATTCGAATCCCTCTGAGCTACACGGTCTAGGGACCTAAACCTTGTCACCACAATAAATAGAACATGCTGGAGGGATAGATTCCTGTCCCAGAGACTTCCCATACTCTGGAACAGACTACCTATCTATGTCAAACAGAGCTCCTCATTAGCACTCTTCAAGAAAAATCTTGATGATTGGATGGGAAATAGGAAATTCACCCCATGGATCACTTCTGTGGCTCTGCTCGACATGGGCACAGGAAAATAATTTTCTTCGGTGGCGAAAGCCAGGGTACATTTTTGGTTAGGCTTGTATGGGCCCTAGGGCCGATAGCCTAGTATCTACCTATGAAAGGAACTTATTTTACACAAGAGATCAAAAGACTGGTGAAACGTTTGCAGCATATATAACTGACTTAAGGCATGAACCTGCAGATTTTGTGATTTAAGGGATGAGTTGATAAAAGATACTTGTGTGTGGTATTAAAGATGATGCTGTGAGAAAGATTTTGCTTTGTGACAGTGATTTAACTTTGAATAAGGCGATTGAGATTTGTCAGGTATACAAGCTCACAGAAAAGCACACAAATATGCTTACAAATGAGAAATGCATGCTTCCAGTATCTTCTAGTGCTTACACTGAAAGTATGCAGCATATGGTTAAAAGAAACAGGCCCATGAACATAGCAGCCACTGTGAGCTCTGCAACACTTATTGGTAAACCCCGTAACCTTTCTAAGAAATTCCAGAGTCTGCACAGTCTCAGTGAAGCACAAGGGTGAGTCAGCAAACTCATAGCATGTGCCCTCAACCTAGCCTCATTGTCAATGGTCATAACTGTAGTAGCAATCAGGTATCCAAGAGAGAAACGTACTTAGCTTTTGGTCAGCAATGCCACAGATGTAAAAAGTGGAATCGTTTCCAAAGATTCTGTAAATCAAAAGAGGCTCATTCTTTTATTAAAAGAGAATATTCCAGGAGACAAGTTGTTCAATTAGAAATCTGTGACCCTACTTTTTATGCTGATGGTGTGTCTGTGCTTAATGAAACAGTCAATGCAGTAGATTTATGGGCAAAGAAAGAAGTATTATGCACTGTTCGGTTAAAAGGAAGATCCATAGAGCTCAAAAGCTGACACAGGTTCAAAGTGCAATGTTATGTCAGCAGAAACATTTACTACAGTATGTGCTGGTGAGAACCTTGATTTTGCAAATTGTGCGATGTTTGTTGCTTATGGTGGTGAAGAAATTCAAACTGAAGGTTTAGTATCCGCTTTCATGTTACTGCAAATTTTACATAGTTAAAAAGCACACACAGTCATTATGAGGCCTCAGAGACAGTTTGGAAATGGGACTGCTTTCATTTAACAAGGAAGTCCATCATGTTAGTTAGAAAAACCACTGTTCTAATTTTGCACAGTCTATTTTTTCCACCTATACTGATCTTTTCAAAGACAAACTAGGCAAACTCTCAGTTGTGTACTCCATGAAGTTAAACCTTGAAGTCAGCCCAGTTGTCAGACCAGCCCAAAAAGTCCCAGTAGATATGCAGAACAGAGTCAAAGCTGAGCTAGATAAAATGGTGCAGCAAGCTGTAATTTGTTCAGGTGAAGAACCAACTGAATGGGTATTGTCCATGGTTGTGGCTCATGAGAAAAGCTCAGATGATATCAGAATATGTATTCATTCACAAGATTTGAAAAAAGCACTGAAAAGACCTCATCCTCCAATGCATACAAAGAAGACACTGCTCTCATGCCAAATGCTGCTGTGTTTTTCTGTCTTGGATGCAGAGTGTTTATTTTGGCAAATCTTGTTTGACCGAATATCTTCATTGCTAACCACTCTGAGTAGCCCTTTTGGCAGGTACAAAGTTTTGAGAATGCCATTTGGGATAAATTCTACAGTGACATTTTCTAGCATGCAATGAGCAATTTTTGTCTAGGTGAAGTGCTATTGTAGTAGATGATATTCTAGTAAGCAGGTAATGGTGAAGTTGAGCATGACAGAAACCTCAAGAAAGTTTTGGAAAGAGCATGTGAAGTGAATCTTAAGCTGAATCCTCATAAGTGCAAATTCAGGCTATAACAAGTTACTTATGACAAGTTATTTTGGTCATTTATTTAGCAGCTCAGGCTTACGACCAGATCCTTCAAAGCACACAGCAGTTCCCGAGATGCCAGGTCCTGACAATGTTCAAGTCTTGCACAATGTTTTCTTGGCATGATTAACTACCTAGGTAAGTTCATTCTGAACTTGAGCCAACTTTCAGCACCGCTCAGAGAGCTGGCACACAAGGATGCATCCTGGTCGTGGTCAGAACAATACCAAAGACCATTTGATGTCTTGAAACAGAGGATAGCCAGTCCACTAACTCTCAGATATTATGTTCACAAACCAGTTACTCTTTCTTGTGATGCTTCAAAATTTGGTCTTGGTGCAGTCATTTTTCAAGAGGGTGGACCAGTAGCCTATGCATCCAGAACTTCTACTCAAACCAAGATGCAGTATGCGTAGATAAAGAGCTTTTGGCAATTGCATTTTCAAGTTCCAGGATTATATTTATGGTAGCCCTATCCAGATCAAAACAGATCGACAAACTCTAGTCACTATTTTGAGAAAGCCTATACATACATCTCCAGTCAGATTGCAACGCGTGATGTTGAAATTACAAAAGTACAACTTCAGTCTTGACTACACAAGAGGCAAACTTCTTTATCCTGCAGATATTTTATCCAGATCACCCAGAAATACCACTGGACAGCATGAAAATGAGAAACTTGATTTTGAAGTCATGGAAGTGAGAAATTTTTCTTCCACACATCTTGATGAGCTTAGAAATCAGACAGCCTCAGATCCAATACTTCAGAAGCTCAACCACTATCAGTTGACGATGGCTGTCAAAGAAATCTTGTTTACCAGTAGGCCTGCAACCTTATTTTCCATACAGAGATGAGATTTTGTTTGACAATGGTATCACCATGAAAGGTCTAAAAGTGCTTATTCCAAATTATTTGCAACAAGATTATATTACCATTTTGCATTGTGGCCACCCAGGAACTGATTCTACCAAAAGAAGGGTAAAAGATCTAATATTTTGGCCTTCTATGTCACAGGATATTGAGAGAGTACTTTCATCTTGTTCTGTATGTAATAATACTAAGCTACATAAACAGAAAGAACCACTTCAACTAACCCAGATTCCTGAACTACCTTGGTCGACACTAGCCACCGACATTTTCGAATGGAATGGTCAACATTACTTGGTGTTAGTAGGCTCTTATTCTAACTGGTTCAAGACTGCCCTACTTCTTAATGTAGCATCCAGTACTATCATTACTAAGTCAAAGCATCATTTTGCAGTCCATGGTAGTCCGCACAAAGTTATTTCTGATAAAGGTACACAGTTTACAAGCCAGCAGTTCAAAATATTTGCTGAGTGGGACTTAACTCATGTTGCAAGAAGCTCTCAGTACCCACAGTCAAATGGTCTGGCAGAAAGTGGAGTTCAAAGTGTGAAACAATTACTAGAGAAGTTGGCATGAGACAATAGCAATGTTTTTCTGAATCTTAAAAATATTCCTTGTGATAAACATCTTGGTTTACCTGCACAAAGGCTTTTGTCGAGACAAACCAGAACCACACTACCAATTAGTAACAATTTATTGGTTCCCTGTGCTAACAACAAAGCAGTGAGACCTCAACTCATGAAAAGGCACTTATCCCAGAAGTCTTATTATGATGAGACCAGCAAAACCTCTCAATCCATTACTAGAAGGGAAGATGGTGAGGATCCAGACATCCAAAGGTTTTGATCGGATTGCAGTCATGAAAAGTGTATATCCAGAGCTGAGATCATACATTGTGGAATCACAAGAAGTAGAGTTTGGGTGGAACAGGAAACATTTAGTCCTGGTGTCCGAGCCTATATTGCAATATCATCACCTGCGAGAAAGACTCTAAATCTCAGAGTGAGTCATCCAGCGTTCCAGTAAATATCCCTGTTCCTGAGAAGAATCCCAAAACTCTAGAATATGTTCACCAATAACTGCCCCTCTTGTTAAACCAAATAGGATTGCTATATCACTAGAGCAGGTTGCATTTCCAGACCATGTTCCAGATACACAGGAACTTGGACATCAACATTGTGCTTATTTCTCAGTGTCTACAACTGCACCTCTTTTTCAGATGTCATTTTATTGTGGGCATTTCATTAGAGGGGGAGGATGTAAATCATTATGGATGTATACCTTTAAAAAGCTTTCCATGGGCTTGGACATGCATATAAACACTGA
>NC_056750.1:756030003-756075003 GCF_019279795.1 Protopterus annectens | reverse complement strand
TAAGAACATGATCCACCCATGGACCCAAGGGTGGCCATGCCATCCGCAGTCATCCTGCCTACCAGCTCCACATCTTTTTCTCTGAACTCCAGCTCCAACAGAGCTTTAGTAGAAAAAAGAAAGCACATCCCGCCCCTCCAGGATAGGCCAGCCCATCTTTCCTGTGTGTACTGTCAAGCGCCTCAGCCTGTAACTGAACTCAGAACATCTGGGTCATAGACAGAGCTTTATTCTTCTACCCCTGCAGGAACGGTGCAGTTCAGGGAGATGAACCAAATAAACAAGAATCAAGAAATGGAAGATTTTCTTTCAAACTGAAAGTGTATTCAGAGCTGCCTGGCAGAATAGACCTGATTAAGCTCTACAGCCAGACCTCTTCAGTACTAAGGGTGAAGTTAAAACCATAGAGAGTACTAGAGTTCCAAGATAAGGCATAGAAGTATACGTGACATTAAAAGAGAACAAGTGAATTAAACAACTCCTGATAGTATTAGTCCCTAAATCAGGTGAAACTATTGGGTTCTGTAATGATTTTAGGAAGCTGAACAGCATCTCAAAATTAAATTGATACATACCTGGGTAGGTAAACGTACAGAAAAAATACTGAAGGCAGCTATCCTGACTAGAGAGATCCTGAAACATCTTTTTAACATGTGAAGCTAGAGAAGAAAAAAAAGCTCCAACACCTTAAACATAATTCCAGTATACCTGGTACCAGTGGGAACCTTTTTTGTCATTAATGGACTGAGTCCTAAAGCCACAGTATGCTGCTACCTACTTAGACAGCATTATCATGCACTTTGAATGACCAAGGTTTAAGCTCTGTTAGATGCTTTAAAACAAACTGGGTTAACAGTTCATACCTTCTCAAGGTAAACATCTGGGCTAATATACTGGATGTGTAATAGGATGGGGCTATTATTATGCACCCAAATGAAAAGGTAAACTCAGTGAAAAACTAGCATATAGCAGACATCAAAAATGTTCATTCTTGAGATTAGCAGGATATTATCAGGAATCTAGCTCCCTATCTTTTTAGCACAGGCACTGCGCCTCATAGATGTAAACAAGGAAAATATGCCCCATAATGGTCAATGCCATTTTCAAGCAAATGCTATGTCTAGAGCCTCTGTTAGAATATTCTGATTTTAGGAAATCGCTTATAGTCTGTACTGATACAGTAGAGAAAGGATTAAAAACACTGTTGTCAATATTTTGATGGTGAGGAATATATATTCAGCATTTTTTTCCTGTTATAAACAAAGCAATGCAGAAGTTAAGTATTCTACAACTGAAAGAAAATGCTTACCTATTAAGGGGGAACTTGCCTCCCTAAAATACTATCTACCATGGGAATTCAATTTAGTAACAGAACATGCCCTCCTTTTACAGTTACACCAACAACATGGGAGCACAGAATTGTGCAGGTGGACCTTATAATTGCACGTTTAAATTCATAGATCATAAGCCAGGTCTGGTCCTCCCCCCACAATGTGAATTGTCAGTCTCTGGATCATAGCCATTCCAAATGATGTGACGCCAAACAACTTGGGGCCTACGTCCCACTAAACTCTCATCTCTCTCCTCTACATTACTGTTCAAAGAGCAATGTAAAGAATATCTTCAACCTCACTGGCTGTGTCCTTGCACAAACCCTGACTAGAATCTCCCTCATATTTTATGTCTACCATTCTTATAACTGCCTTTTTATAAACCTCTTATTAACCTCTGAGAATCTGTATTGTTCAGCTACTAAAGTTACTACTAACTTTGCCCTTCCTTGAATCTGCTGCCGAGCTTAAATGTGCTTAGCAAGCTCTCTACTGTATAAACTTGTCTCTAGCTTAGAGATATATGGAACTATAGCTTGTAAATGCTTGTAAATTATATTAGTACATCACTGGTATTTGCTGTTCAGCCTACTAAAGTTACTACTAACATTGCCCTTCCTTGAATCTGCTGCAGAGCCTAAACTTACTTGCAAGCTCTCTACTATATAATCATGTCTCTATCTTAGAAAAACTTGGAACTATAGCTTGCAAATGATTGTAAAGTATATTTAGTTCTATGCTGTTATGTAAAACCTTGTTTTTCTTGTCTAAATAAGTAGTGCACCTCGTTACTTTTACTTATAGTGGAGCTTTTCACCCCGGGTCTCCACTGAAAATGGACATGTATCCAGCTAGAATAGCCCGGTCAACAAATGTAAAATAAATAAAATAAATAACATTTCAACCTGCTGGTTTCAGTTATAATATAGCATGGCAGATATCAAATGGTGTAAAGGTGATTGCAAACAGTGCAAGGAGAACTTTTATAGTGAGTTTGTTGTAAACAAAGCACTGGTCATGTAATTAGGAATGTTTCATTAGCATATTCTGTATGATTCTTTAAGAACAGAGAGAAGTGATACAGTATTAGACAGAACACGTTTACCTAATGAAGCAATTACACTTGCATAAAAGGAGGGCTGAGAAAAAAAACCCACAGTGTGTTGTTTGTCCTTCTTGGAGTAGAATTTGATGCCCAAAGCAGGAGCTCTACAAGAGATTCAGCATAAGTGAAGGAAGATATGGAACAAGATACCAGAAGGGAGCTGAAGATCATTCCTGCAACAGGATTTCAGAAGAGAGATTATGCAGAGTCTCGAGAGAGAGAGAGATGTACAGCAAAAGAGGCTGTAACCCAGCTATTTGGACTGTGATGCAGGTACTTGTGAACTTTTGATAGCCAATTGACTTATTTTGGGAAAACTTTAATTTTTTTTTTACATTCTTGTATAAAAAAGAAATGATGATTTTTAAGACTGTCATCTGCTACATTTAATGTTTCACAATGTACATAGGAAGTTATTTTAGCAAAAACAAACGTGCATCACACTGAACAAAGGTGCATCATAGTCGGTGGTCATGGTATCTTGTCTTGGATGCAGGGAACCATAGTCGTCATACAATTATCGTTTTTCATCAACCTGATCTAAGTAATGTACGTCCTTGTTTTCAGTCTAGTTTACATGAGATCCTCCCCTCCAGCATGTATGTGTACACTAACACACAGATCTGATAGCAAACCCCAGTATGCAGTCTAATTAAGATTAAGAGGCTTGAAGTGTGCATAACTATTAGGAAACCACTGAAAAAGCTTGATGCAGTTGGTTGAGATTTCCTCTACTTAATTGGTAAACCAGCTTTGATTTCTGCTATACTAAAGGTTTATCTGCAGCAGCATTGAAACAAATTAATTTCCTAAAAGACTGAAAAATAGATTTGTAATGTATCACAACAAATACTAGGCACTGCTTTAATCACTAAAGGAAATGTTTTTTTCCCCTAAACAACATGTTGCATCAATTAACATAGAACTCCAGACGCTTCAAGTGTGTAATGCGCATTATTCTTATGTCAAACAACATTTTAAAGGAAGATAATGCAGTTATGGGCACCCAGGAGTAAATGATGTCATTACAATCTTCAAAATTAGCTCTAACCACAGAGTTGTTTTAATGTATTGATTTATAAGCGGTCGTGTCAGAGCTTTTAAGCTTTGGATGTACTTTATGGGGCCAATAATTTAGCAGTTCTTCTTCACATTAGAGTCTTGCTACAGCCTAGACACATCAGTGAAAAACTGTTAGGCCACACAAGTGTAATTCTTGGCTGACGGATAATGCAGTCAAAAGGATTTCTATAGGAAGTATAAGCCAATTCGAATTCTCACACCAGTTTTGTCATTTCCGTACCTTAGCTGAAAAATATTCTGCTGATAATTCATTTCAAAAAAGATCTGGAGAGTGATTATGAAAACTGTAAAGTCTATGTTAATAAAGTAATCTTTGGTTTAACCAAAAATTTCCAGTGAAACAGACAGATTTGCTTTAATTGTCATTATGTCCATGGTCTCACTTTAGTATGGTTTATTTGAGAGAAAAAAAAAACTGAGTCTGCTAAAATACTTCTGTCTTCTTTTCAAAGTTTCTCAGCCATTCCCATATACCCTTACTGAATACACATTTAGAAGAAATTAACCATGTGGGAAACCTTTTTTCCACAGTCTCCTTATTGTCAGGAGTGTGTTGTTTCAGTGCACAACAGATTACAATTTATTTTATTTAATATTTGTTTTACCGGGAAGGTCCGAATGGGACAGAGCCCATTTTCAGCAGATACCTGGAGAGAGAGACTCCAGATGCATGTCTTTGGAATGTGGGAGGAAACTCATGTAAATGCAGGGAGGACATGCAGACTCTGCACAGAAGACACCCCCATGAAAACCGAACCAGAGAACCTCTTGCTGTAAGGTGATAACGTTAACTGCTACACCACTGCACCCCAGTCACTCGAGGCTAACTTCACATCATCGGTATACACAAACATAGCCACCATGCACTTAGACTAGATATTATCAGACCTCTGCTCCTTAATATCCTGTCCATGAAAAAAACAAAAGTATAGGAGAGTAGGTTAATCCTTACAAAATTTTACAGCCATCTTAAATGAATTTTGGTGGACACTGACATGTTCACACTTGTTACTTTTGAAATAAATGGACAAATAAAGTGACATTTTACTGTTGTAGCAGTTTCTTCAAGGAGTTCTGATACACACAGTCAACTAAGACATGCAAGGCAGGACTGCCAAATACCTGACAATCTCCAGTACTTGTGGAAGGGCTGCTCCAACAAACTCCAGTACTTGTGCAAGGGATGTTCCAATGCCAGGCCAGAATCTGTATTTTTCCTTTTGAATCACAGGCCTGACCACAATACACAACTCTTTCTATCACACTGGCATATGATTTCAAAGGGACAGAGAATAAAACGACTCCTATATAATTACAGCAAAGATGTGCTTAATGCTTTATTTCAGATCTGTCCTAGGAGTGTGCATAATTTTTTGCTTGAGAATTCTCTGCAAACCCTAAAATAATGAGGGTCTAAAGGCCCATTAAAATATTACTCTAAAAAACGTTAGAACACGTTTTGTGTTAGCATGTAGTTTCTGAATAATAAGCAGCATGAATCTCTGTCTGCCATTATTGACGGACTGTAATCGTTAGTACATTACCAGAAAATGAAACATTTTATGAGCGATGGGTCAATATGATGATTCAAAATCAGGGACTTTAATATCAGGGTGAGTTGAAAGTTAACATTCTATATGTAATAATATGAACACATTTATTTAATTTTGTTGTGTACATCTATAAACCTTTTGCTGGTAAGGCCAAATAATGGCAATTAACTAAAATGTGAAGATTAAACCAGGACACTAGGAAAGCTCTCCTGCTTAGCTGTTCCTCCCGGTGTGAAGAGCTCGCTTGCCATAATATATTGGGAGAAGGAAGGAGGCGATATTATTTATCAGATATAACTGAATTTATCAAGGAAAGCACAACAGTATAGGAGAAATGCAAACAACCTGAGATATCTATTAGTGTCAGAGAATTGATGAGATAAATACATGGACACCAAATATGTCACAATTTTATTGAGGATTCATACACATGGTGTTATTTTAAAATTTCTTGCAATTAATGCACAGAGTTAAGGCTCTGAGCTGTTAGTGAACGGTTTCATTTACCGCAGATTCAGAGTATGATTCCTTCCACCTTCATTTGCTTACTGTGCGGTTGAGTTAGTTAACCGGATGGTTCTCCTAAAAATCTGAGAGACTGCTACAGTATCAAATACAGTAGCATTAATAGTGAGGCACGATATACTGTCGACCATTGTATTTTTGAAGGGTGCATGCTTTTATAAGTATAAAACATATGAAATATGATTGCATCATCTCAAGGCACTGCATTTTAAAGGCAAATGAAGCAATTTATTCTTTGACTGTGTTTTCTTCACTGAACAGTTTATAATATGAGATTTCAATAGGCTTTTTTCAGACCATTCAACAGGCGGCATAATGCTTACAGGCAATTCTTTCACATGAGATTGTTATAATCAACAATCTACCATCATTGTTTCAAGTGGTATTTGTTCATGTCCTGCTGCTTACTCCATGTAATAATAATTTGCTGGCACACAGACTATATTGCTTTCATCAGTTACCCGAGCATGGGTATGGGGCATAAAATGCACCAGATTCCATGCATTTTTTTACACTGACACAACTGTAGGAACTTTTCAGCTTTGCTAGGCAACCGGTAGAACACAGGGGTAGGAACAGGCATTATTTGAATATTTTGTGCCATCTGTACAAACACATAGGCCACAGACAGACTGATATCAAAATCCAGGAGCAGTGGGTAGTGGTTAAGAAACTAGTAAGGTGAACATAACATCTCAGGTAAAGAAGAGAATATGGGGGTGCATCTATAGCAGAGTTTGAAAGGATGCACAGAGGGTGAGCCCTGGAACAGGTAGGAAGGACTTGCAATGAGCAAGGATTTTTTTCACTCATAGATGATACTGTTTAATACAAGTCTTCCACTTGTTAGCCTGTAAACATCCTTTGTTGAATCATCCTAAGCTGAAGCAACAGAGACATTTTTGACCTTGCATGAAGTTTCTTGGGGACACATCTGAGGACAAGTTGGAAAATTTAGAAGAGTGGCAACAATAAGGGATTCTTAAGAATGCACTTGGGATGAACATATTTCTGTGCGACACTCTAAAGAAATGTTAAGTAAATATAGTAATTATGAACCTTGTATATTTTACCGTAGTACTTATAATATCCCTAGTAGTAATCCTGACAAAGCATTTAACAAAAGTTTGCATTCACAGTATGTGTTGTTGAATAATTTTGCGAGTTTAAAGGGTGTTGTGCAACAGGATTGACTAAATGAGCACCATTATTTTTTATGGACAGTACACTCAAGATTATTAACAAACTTCTGAATAAAAGGATTAAGGCAATGCAAGTTGAGGTAAATTAGCAAACTAGTATCAATGTGGTAAAGTTCAAAAATATGGTGATTATAATTGTAGATATTTATATCGGTCTTAGAATGGGGGGGTATACATATTGGCAAAGAGAATAGGTCATGCAATTTGATGGCATGAATCCAGCATAGCAACAGAGCCTCCGAATGTTAAAATGTCTGCCACAAGCACTGGTCATACTATTTATAAGCAGCTCTACCATGGGTCATGCTGTTTGGCTAAGTAACCAAGTCTTACTATTATAACATTTCTGATGGTCTTTGAGGAATGAGGCTACAGTCTTTTTGTCAACATTAATGCCATACAGCATGTCCACCATCTTGTTACTGGTGACCTAGTTCACCTCACACAAGCAACAATAAGCAGGAATTTGAATATTGAACAGTTAAAAGATGAAGTGCAGATGTTTCTCCTTTACTCTCAGCTCATCTCCTTTCTTTATTAATAGCAGCAACAGTGAAAGTGGATGGAAGGAATAAAGTGAGGAAGGTAAGCATCAGGGAGATGAGCTGCCTGCACAGGTAACAAAGAGGAATAATGCCTTTATTATGACCCTGGCAACTAAAGTTCAATTGGTGACTTGGGTACTTAATGGTTTAGGTAAGGACGACAGCCATGTCCATCCTGGAGAAATGACCACTCAAACACATCTGTATGGCTGGTACCTTGTGAAGGCTGGGAATACACACACAGTGCTGTCTACAAGGTGGGCAGGGCTTGGGCTGAGTTGCATGTAGGGGTGTGGACAACAAAATGACCATCCCCTCACATGCCATCTCCTTGAACCACATGACTACAAGCAGGAGTTTATGTTACACCATAAAGAGAAAAAAAATATCCATTGTTAGCAGTATGGTGCTGACCCAGGTTACCTTTATCCTCTCCTTAGCCTGTGTATCAGGGATGGAGCCAGTCTTGGAGGGTCAGCTCAGTTACAGTAGACCCACTGCATGAGGAAAGGCAGTGGGAGTAACTTATGGTCATGAGGGAAGGGGGGCTATCAAAGAGTTCAGGACAGTAATTGTATTTTTCTTATCCCATGTACTCTGAGATGAGAGATATGTGCCTCCTTAAGCAAGTTTTTTGAGGTATGTTGGATCCACCATGAATGAATGTCACTTCCATGTGTGTTTAGATCCGCTCCGTTGTCTTTCCCTATCCCTAAGTGTCATTATCAAAATCTTAAACTATGTAAGACAAGTCCCCATCAGTGCTTTATTTAGAATGCTACTGCCTTGTACATTAATTTTATTTCTTCTTACAATTGTTTACTTAAGCATATTAAAAGACTAGTCCCCATCAGTGCTTTATTTAGAATGCTACTGCTTTGTGCATTAATTTTATTTCTACTTAAAATTGTTTACTTAGGCATATTAAAAGACCACTCACACCCATGGTCATTCATACACATACAAAACACACACCCCATTCATAAGCATACCATGAAATATACACTCATAAATCTTTTGATATCAGAATTATAGATCCAGATACTCAAGCAGTTAATGCTGAAAAGTGTGTGTGTGTGTGTGTGTGTGTGTGTGTGTGTGTGTGTGTGTGTGTGTGTAGATAGAGAGAGAGAGATGAAGGACCTGATTCCAAAAGACTTCTTGTCAAGTGTAAATAATCACAGTAAGAGCAGGTTGACAGAAGGTGTTTTGGAATCTTGTCTTAGGTGTAATGCTTGTTTATTTATAGGCCTTACACCAAAGTAAGTCACTTACACTGAGAGCAATTGTTTCATAATCAGGACAGATATATACCAAGAGCAAGTCTTTCGGAATCTAGCTTGGAGTATTTAACATATCTAAAAGTCATGTCTTCAAACAACCTATTAGAGATTAAGAAACAGAGTGATGTTTGCAGCTGTATATTCCTAGAGTTTAGGAAACTTTCCTTTAAAAAATGACATGCAGCTACATGCATAGCACAAAATATTTTTTAAACCAGTACAATAACATATATTTATTATATGGAAAAAATAATAAATTGAATAAAAGGTGTAAAAGGTCTTCAAACCAGCTATTTTCTAAACATTGTAGAACTGAGTTATTGAATGCTGTATGTTTTATATTGTAAAAAAAAATATATGGCTTTAAACATTGGTAATGCCATTGTGTGATGTAAATAATTCTCTTTCTTTAAAAGCAGTCAATTAATGTTATTTATTAGTCAGACAAGAAATTTTTGCAAAATGATAAATCTAAAATCTCTATTGGTTAAGAAGAAAATACTGGAAGATATTTATACAAGGCTTGGATTCTGTCAAACAGTTTTATACTGTCTTTGAAGAGAACAGTGAAAAACTGTTATGTAAACAAAGTAACCAGTCACCTAACTTGAACTCTTAGGAATAATCAGAGAAAGGAAAAACAAATGCTCCCAAATGTTTTGGTTTTACAAATAGCACAGTGAAACGAATTGAGAATGACAACGCCATAATATTCTGCAAGAGCAAGGATATGGTTATGGAGCACATTATTAAAGACAAAGTAAGTACAGAGCTTCAGAAGCAACTAAACACTCATTTATTATCCTATAAAATCTATCCTTTTAATAGTTTTGACTCACAAGAAGGGGTTCCATTGCTAGACTTTGTTAGCACACAAGTAGTGTCAAACTGCTGAACAGGAAGTGCAGAAGCTCTGATTAGCTTTCAGGGTACAGTGACTTTGTATTACACTGTAATTGTATGGGTTACTTACGACCTTTGTAATTCTAAATTGGCAGACTTTTGTGTTGAATTCCACCCTGATATTTTACTGCCTACTAAGCTGTCAGCAACATGGATCCAACTTTTGTCCTATAGTTAGGTTGTCCGGGTCCCACTACGCATGCGACAGATCAAACATAATAGCCTTTTTAAGTACCAAATGCTATATGTGATGTAAATATTACAAATAAATCCTATATTTCTGAATATTTTAAGAAATAGTCATACTACTACTATATGATGCAAATGCTAGGTCAGCAGTGATTTCTGTTTAAATCAGTCAGGTAATTTATTAGATAGAAGAGAATTATATAATGTGATCATGCACAAGGAGAGCTTTACTAAGGCCTGGCAGACTTGTTAGATATTTCATTAAGTTTCAAGGGGAAAACTCACTGCTGTTGACAGGAGGCTGTTATTGTGCCTCAGACTAAAGTGGGTTTTCATAACTGGAGAGGGATTCCCTGGAAAAAGGCACGTCCAAATGTCTCAACCGTGGACTTTGCCTGTCTGGTATAACTACATCACTTGTGGGTTCATATTGTATAACTTACTCCTGACATTGATTAATATTATTCCTGAATGAAGAATGTGATGGTACACTGTAAGTGCATAGATGAGGGGAAATGTGAGTGCACTTACCTATGTCTGCAAAATGCACATCTGCTCAAGCCAAAGTTCACAAACTACTTTATGCTACACTGTCGACCAATCCATTTTTCAACCAAACATATTATATAGATACATATATATATATATATATATATACATGTATAGCTGTATGATCTTATCAGCAGATATCAAACATTTCTTTCGACCAATGATATTTAGAATTAGTTTGTCCACCAATAGGCTATGAAGTGTCTGATTTGCCATTACTAGTGTTTTCAACACTTGAATGGCTGCAATTTTACATCTAAGCATTAAGCGTCAGTTATGGTTTTGGCCACAGGGCATATGATGGTTTAGTTTACTATCAATATTTAATTGGTGATTTTGTTTTCATGAAGACATGATGCACAATGACGTAATGCATTTTCACTTGTGTCATTGATCATCTGTGTTATTTGGTCTGGTTGTGTTTTTATTTGTGCATAGAGTTCAGCATATGAAACTTAACTATGTAATATAAAGATTTATGTAGATGTTTTTTGGTAAGGTGATTATAAGTTGGTGCCTTGGAAATGGCTTTTTACTTGAGTAGTTTGCCAATGAGGCCACTGCTCATTTGCTGCTGCTGTTTTTATTGGTGCACATCCTTGTTGCACTTAATGGTGCACGCACTTTATGTGGGCCTTTCTAGTTTATTCTTGATGGCCTATGGAAAAGTGTTCACATATGCAATGCCAAAGTTGATTAGCTGAAGTCCATTAACTTGAATTCTTATAGGTATGCTTTTACAGAAGTCTGATAGGTGGCAAAGTTAAAGCTTTCAACCAACAAGAGAATAAATTGTACAACTGCTCTTAATTGGCTGTTTTTTGTCTTTGCAATATTTGATTTGCCATTTTATTTTAACGCATTAAAATGGATGTTTCTCTGTGGTAATCGTAAGCCTATAGTTCATAGATCAACTGCTCCTTGTGTCATTCATTAGAGAAGAAGAAGTTGGGAGCAGTTGCTGTAGATGTTGTTTTTATTGGAAGAGTGCTTCCTGGCCCTATTTTTAAGGGCTGATAGTTTTTTATATTGTTTATATAAGCCTTGACATTGGCTTTGCTCCATGTGAATAAGGTGAAGTTTAGCAGCTAGAATTTTATTGGAACACCCTTGAGCTGGAGTCCTTAAACCATAGGAAAGCAGCCATGATGATAGTTATTGTTTGGTTATTCTGCAATGATGATGAGTCTTGTTTTTGCACTCATGAGTTAATTGAGTGACAAACATATCTTTGAGAAGAGTGAGACTGAGTTGCTTAGGCTAACATCTATGCATGATATGCATTTACCCCAGTTTGATAGGGTGTTGGTGAGGAGCTAACATTTTCATTGGTGGAATATGTCATTTTTTGACAGGACGCCTAGTGCTGTCTTACTAATGGGAAGGCAATCATAATGAACTGCACCCATTGGTTGTCATTTATGTTAGTTACTACTCATTGGCTACATTAGTTAGAGATAGTTTGCACAGAACAATTCTAGCACAGATTTAAAGAATTTCAGTAATTTCTAAGGGAATATGCTAGGTATGATTTGTCAAGAAAAGTTAAGTTAAATGTGTTTCTATAATTTGACATCCCTCAATATATGTTGCTTGATTATCCAAGTTATCTGTTTGGTTGTTTAACTTGGACAATGTTTTTAGAGTGTTTTGATAGGTAGCCTTTATTTTAGTATCTATTTTGATTCATCAAAATGCTGTACTGTTTTATGATTGGTTAGGGAAGTTAGCCAGAATCATCAGTTATGCAAGTCGCTGATTAGGGCTTAATTGTTTGTTTTTGGTTGGGTAATTACCCAATCATTTTTATTATATAAGCACTGTGCTTGGCTTTATTTTTTGAATGGCCTGAGGAAGCAATCTTGTGTTGTAAAAGCGCTTACCATTGTTTTCAACGTTTTTTATTTTATTCAAGTTTTGTTTCCTCGCAGTGTGGTGTTGGATGTTATTGGTATATACATACATATATGTATACACACAGGTATATTTGTATAATCTAATCAGCACATATTAAAAACACAAAACAATGATCCGCATAAGGACATACAGAAATGTACTAATACAAAAAAATGAATGTTCAATAACGGAGCCAAAAAATATATAGAATTAAACAAGCAACACTAACACAACAAAAAGAGAGATATTGCCCCTGAAATCACCATGTGGATGGCAAGCCTACTACATCTTCTACAGTTAAATAAGCCAATCCTACAGTCACAACAACTGAAAGGAGAGAAAATACCCATTAAAACTGGAATTAGTGCAAGTGCAGGCAGAGATCAGCAGCAGCGATTTGATAGGAATAAAAGGAACCCAGCATAAAAACAAAACCCTATAATAAAACATAAGCATAGCACCCACTACAAACAGTGAAAAAAAGAATCAGTTTATACTCTTTCCGAATGCACATGCCAACATTCAATGCTATTTACATTCATTTACATTTCAATGCTGAAATGCTATTTGATCTGCTTGATATGCTTTACATCATGAGAAAGGGATCAAAGAAAAGTACAGTTGTGCTCACTTACCATAAATGTAGATGTTCGAGTGTATTCACTGTTGCAGTCATTATATTTGGGTTATCTGCCTGCAGGAAGCCCTCAGCCAGCCTGAATATCAAAGTCTTGGTTCCTGTGTCAGATGCTGTCACTTCTTCCATGAAGTCAGGTAGTCAGTGGTATAAAGCATGCAGCTGACGCCATTATATCAGTTTTTCTTACTATATATATATATATATATATATATATATATATATATATATATATATATATAAGGTTACACCTCCAACAAATAGCAAATACACCATAAAGCTGAAATACACTAAAGAAGAAGGGTATAGCCAAGAGAAGTCAGGGGGCTGGAGGGAGGGTAACCAGGAATGCAACAGTGAATACACTTAAACATCTACATTTATGGTAAGTATACACAACTGTACTATGTTCTCCATGTTTCACTGTTACAGTCATTACATTTGGGTAGATTCCCAAAGCTAAGGTAGGGAGGAGGAAGTTAGAGAGCATTAGGATGAGCTATTAAGCCCTGAAAGACTGCAGTGGCAAAACCAGCTCTAGATTTAGAAAAAAATAGCAGCTTCTAGGATGTCCCTGGTAGTGACACCTCTGAGAAAGGCTGTAGAGGTAGATGTAGCACTGGTGGAATGTGATCTTATCCTCTGTGGGATAGGTTTTCCATAGTGCTTATAGCAGAAAGAAATGCAATGGTCTATCCACTTAGAAATGGTTTGCTTTGAAATGGCCTTCCCCTCTGCCCCTGCAGTAAAGGAAACCAGCAGCTGTTCAGTTTTTCTGAGAGGCTTAGTCCTGTCCAAATAAAATCTAAGTTTGTCTGTGCACGTCCAAAGAGTGAAGAATTTGTTCACCTGTGTTCTGTGGATTAGGAAAAAAGGTTGGCAAATGAATGGACTGATTAAGGGCCACACTGGATACCACCTTAGGCATAAAGGAAGGATTGGTCCTCAGGGACACCCTGTCCGCATGGAAGATGAAGGGCTCCACTGCCATGAGGGCCTGTAATTCAGACACTCTTCTAGCTGAAGTGATGGCTAGAAGGAAAACTGTCTTCCAAGAAAGGAATTTCAACTCTGCAGTTGCAGCTGGCTCAAAAGGAGATAGAGTGAGCTTTTCCAATACAAAGTTAAGGTTCCAGGCCGGAGTAGGGGCTCTCCTGGGTAGTCTTAAATTTTTGGCCCCTCTTAGGAATTGTTTCAACAGGGGGTGAGAGAAGAGGGGAGGTTCAGTATTATAATGTGCTGAAATGGCTGAGGCATGGATTTTAATTGGTGAGAAGGAAAGGCCCTTGTGGAGCATCTCTGTTAAGTATTGAAGAATATGCAGTAAGCTGGGCACTGTTGTGCCCATCCCCTGAGTCTGGCCCCAGGAACAGTATCTTTTCCACTTTTCATCATAGGATTTTCTAGTACTAGGCCTCCTTGCTTCCAGAATGACATCTAGCACCTGCTTACTGAGGGATGCTATTGGAGAGCACAGGGAATTAGCCAAGCTGCAAGGTTCAGTGTTTGAAGCTGTGGGTGCAGAATCTGGCCCTCCTGCTGGAACAGCAGGGAAGGGGTCTGAGGCAGGTGTCATGGTTCCAGCAGTGACATACTGCGCAAGAGGGGGTATCAGTGCTGGCGTGGCCAGTTCGGTGCAATCAGTATTGTCCTTGGTTTGTCCTGTTTGACCTTTAGCAGAACTTTTGAGAGGAGAGGCAGAGGGGGAAAGGTGTAAACTAAGAAGTTTTCCCAGGTGAAGGACAGGGCATCCACTTTCCACGCTTGACTGTGGGAAGTCCTTGTGCAGAATTTGTCCAATTGGTAGTTCTGAGGGGAGGCAAACAGGTCTACCTCTGGGTTCCAACATTTGTTTCTCAAAATGCTGAATATCTTTGGTTCCAGTTTCCACTTGTGTGGGTCCATGAGATTTCTGCTTATGTCTGCCAATGAATTTAATGCCAATGAATTTAGCTTGCCTGGCAGGAAATGAGCTTGTAGATGCACTTGGTAGCTCAAGGCTGTTCCACAGAGCCATGGCTAGTCTGCAGAGAGGATACGAGTGGGCTCCCCCTGCTTGTTTATGTACCACATAACAGTGGTGGTGTCTGTCTTTACCAATAATTGTCCTGGAAGGATGTGGTCCTTGAAGGCTGTCAGGGAATTCTGTACAGCCAACATTTCTTTTTGATTGATATGCAAGTGCATCTGACTTGGGTTCCATTTGCCCTGAATGCACTGTCCTGCCAAGTGAGCACCCCATGCATAGTCTGTTGTTAGGGTTTGGGCGGCAGGGGGTAGAGTGAATGGCAGTCCCTTGTTGTGGTAGCAGGCCTCTGCCCACCAAAGGAACTCTGTCTTTATACAAGGAATGATAGGAATCATTGACTCCAGGTCCTGAGAATGTTGACACATGGGCTTTTAGATACCATTGTAGTTTTCTCATATGGAGTCTTGCATATGGAATTAGTAGAATGCAAGAGGCCATGAACCCAAGGGCTTGCAGGATTTTTCTTTCAGACAGCTGGGTCTTTGTGGCCAAGTAGTTTGAAGTAGGCTGTCAAACTTGTTTCTCTGGCATGAGGTAAGCCATCTGGGAAGTTGTGTTCAAGCTTGCTCTCAGGAATACAATTTGTTGGTAGGGGTACTAGATGAGATTTCTTTTCATTTATGGTGTACCCCAGCGAGGTTAGAAGTTTCTTTACAAATGCCAGATCTTTTAGTAGCATACCCTGGCTTTCTGCCTGAATTAGACAATCGTCCAGGTATGGATATATATGAATATTTCTTTGCCTGAAAAATGCAATGACTGGAGCTAGGCACTTTATGAATACCCTGGGCACAGTAGATAAGCCAAAGGCAAGTGCAGAGAACTGATAATGCATGGAGCCTGCTCTGAAGCATAGGTATTTCCTGCAAGATTCCCTTATTGGAATGTGCAGGTAAGCTTCCTTTAAGTCTAAGGTTGCCAACCAGGCATCTTTGCCTAGCATAGGAAGCAGCTGATGAAGTGTTAGCATTTTGAATTTTGGGATCACCAAAAAGGTGTTTAGAATAGAGAGGTCCAGGATTGGACGCCAGGAGCTGTCTTTTCTTGAGTAAAACCCTTGTCCTCTTTTTTTTTCTGCTGGGACACGTTGAATAGCCCTGATACTTAGAAGAGAGAGAACCTGCTGTTGAGCCTCTGCCCACTGATCTGGGGGTAGGTCTGGCCAACAGTTTGGGGTTGGTAAGGTGTGGAAGTGGAATATGTATCCTTGGGAAACTATATTTAAGACCCATTTGTCCTGGGTAATGAGTTCCCCATTTTTTGCATGCAGGGCAATCTTTCCCCCCTAAGGGAGTAGACAGTTGAGCAGGGATTGGAAGGGTGCCTTACTCCTTCCAGCTTTGGAAGTGGGAGCCCCCTACTGCTTAGGCCTGTGAGTACCTTGGGACTGTAGCCTTGGTGGCCTGCTGCTTCTGGGTTTGGACTGAGGTGGCCTGGAAGAGACAGGAAAGGACCAATTCTTAGAAAGCCAATGCCTACTGAATCTGGGATGCTGTACTTGCATGAAATCCTTAACAGTTTGCATAGATTTAGCTTTTTCCTCCATCTTTTTAAGGGCTTCTGCTTTGTTGCCAAACAGGCGGTCTTGGTTTAAGGGAGCATCCAGTAATTTAGCTTTAACATGATCTGGAAAATTCTGCTCCTTTAGCAAAGCATGCCTTCTAAGAACAGACACAGTGACAGCAGCCCTGCAAGATGCTTCTAAAGAATCCAAACCACACTGCAAAGTATGTTTACCAACTTGTTCAGCAGAATGCATTAAATCCTGTAATTCTTTATTTTCAGCACAGTCAGTAATCATCATCATTTTCTGTTTAAGTAGTCCCATAATATGCTGCTGATACTTTAACATATGAAACTGGCAGTTTAAGGCCCTAATGGCCAAAGTAGCAGAAGTGTATACCTTCTTACCCCATCTGTCCAAGGCCCTGGAATCTCTATCAGAGGGGGTTGGGTTTTTGGCATTAGTAGCCTTAATGCCTTTAGGCCCTGGGAAATGGTCTCTGGGTCTGCAGTAGGATTCTTGAAGAGTAACGTGTGAGAGTCCGGTACTCTGCAATACCAGTCAGGTTTCCTGGGAGTCAGAGGTAAGGTGTCTGGGGCCAGGCTAGATTCCAAGAAGGTATCATCTACAATGTTCAGGACAGGATGGATAGCTAAAGGCCTGTGCTGAGGTAGGAGTAAGAATTCCCTAAGCCTCTTTTTGGAGTCAGAGTAATCCTGGCTTTCCCAGTGGAAATGCTCCCTAAGAGTGTGCAAGGTTCCACCAAAAGAAAAATCTTCTGGAGGGGAAGCAGAGGGAATTGAGTCCTCTGCATCAGAATCCTCATAGGTAGATAAGGGCAAATCCTGGTAATCAGAAGAAACAGAAATTTCAGAATCCTGATCAGAGGAATCAGAAGGAAAATCAGTTCTAGGTCTCAGAGAGAAGAAGGCCGGCTTCCTCTAATTAAAGTAATAAGTCTTCAGCCATTCTTATCATTTGTTTTTTAGGCATATGGGCCTGACCATGTGGTTTGGACATCAGCTTTCTAGGCGTGGGTTGTGTTTTAGGCCTTGAAAAAGAAGATGGCGTCTGTTTGAAATGCAAGTCAGTAGGCCTGAATACACCCTCAGAAGCCGGTGCCTGCACAGTGGCTCCGGACGCATTCAAGGGTCTCAGTAGAGGCCTGCAAATCTGAAGTAGCAGGTATCAGGGTCTGCAAAAGCACCTCACTGAGTACCGGCGAACTGGTGACTAGCTTAACGGAAGTGTCGTCGGCAGCTTTGGACCTATGTGGTCTGTCTCTGTCTTTATCTTTATGTTTTTTCAGAATGTCGGTAGTCGGATGGCTTACCGAAGCCATTTCTGGATAATTAAACAGAGTACCGAAATAGTTTGCTGCAAAAATAGATCGATGACGAATAGTTCGAGGATTGAATAAGGCAGAAAACAGGCAGCAGGAAATGTCGTGGTCTGGGCCTAAGCAAGGAATGCAGTACTAATGAAAATCTTTATGAGGTATTTGCTTTCCACAGGTAATACAATTAACTTTTATAGACATCGGTTTTGACCAAGAAAAAGCATCCCCAATCGGGTACTTATCTTTTTTGAAGACTTCAGTTCTGAAACATGAAAATGAAAATTTCAGGATTCGGCCGACCAGCACTTGCAAAATGCTTCTGCTTCAGGCACCGCACGGCAAGAAAGACTGATGTAATGGCATCGGCTGGATGCTTTATACCCCTGACTACTTGACGTCATGGAAGAAGAGACAGCATCCGATACAGGACCCAAGACTTTGATATTCAGGCTGGCTGAGGGCTAGCTTCAGGCAGATAACCCAAATGTAATGACTGCAACAGTGAAACACGAAGAACATTGGTAAAATGGGAAAGGCTGTTTCCTCTACAGAGCCTTGAATATGCATGTTCAGTTCCACCAACTTTGCTTATCATCAGAATTCCTCAACTCCTCAGCTATGCATCATCTGAACAGAGGCCCACTGTGGCAATACAGACACACTCCACCCTTATCTTAAAATTATTAAATATTATAAGGCCCCTGGGTCAGCTGACTGTGATTGCAGCTTTGTTGTTGTGGCTTACCTGAATGATGGAGTGAAATATATGCATTACTTATTTTGTGTGCAGACAAATGTAAACCGCATAAGTGTGTGTCTGAGCATGAAGACTCTAACTATGAAAGTCTGAAGGTGCCCTGAAACTTAATGAACATGAGGGTTGGGAGGGCAGCCTAACGATTAAGGTGTTTGCCTTACAAACACAAGGTGCAGGGTTTGAGTCTCACAAGGGATACTTGGCTAGGCTTTAAATGGCTCTCAAGGGCAGTTAGCTTAGTACTAATCTATGAACCTATCAACCTATGAACAACTAATGATGCAAGAAAAGTTACATGCAACATATCCTGTGACATGGGAATTAATAGAAAGGCAAGAACGGAGTCTGAGTTACTGTGACTGAATATGGAACAGAAACATGTGCTGCATGCTTGTCTAACTAAATGATGACTAGGTCATGGTGAGAAAGTATAACTGTCCTAAGCTAGTTGCCATGTCAACACTATTTTATATGGAGTGGACGGGTGTTAGCTTACCTTCAACATGTGATAGCCTATCAAGACCATATAGCGTATTTATATTCCTGGATTAAAGCATTTGTGTTACTAAAAAAAAAGTTGACCACACATATTGGGGGGACATTTTTTGAAGAGAAGGATGGGAGGGTCCACTTAACGTACCAAATAATTAATGCATTGATCTGCCTATTGTTTATATAATCTCTAAATGCTTGTGATATGGTCATTGAGACATTTAAATTTTTATTTTACTGTCCAAGTGTGTTGGTCCTTGGACCCTTTTAGCCTTAACCCAGGTGAAAGAACACACATACTTTGATAAAGTAGTAACATACTTATTACAATAGCATACTTGAAAAGTTTCTTAATAAAATTGACTGAATTGTAGTCAAAATATTACAGCAGTCAATTTAGTAAATGTTTGACGTAGCAAAAAAGTATACAGTGATTATAATCGGTGTTCAGATGATTATATTGGCAGAATAGCATTAAGTGATGTTTGATATCATCTGGAGGTGAGAGACAAAATGGAGGATGAGGAATGACAGGAAGCAGAGAAAAAGCAAAAATATAATAGGAGTCAGAGAGATAAATAAAGTTATCAAGGTCCTCTCTGTTAGATGCAGGTAGATATAACCAGAAATACAAATGGACTGCAGGGCATATTTATGCAATACATTGCGCACAATTAAATATTGTAGTCTTATAAATTACATAGAAATCCATGGCATAGCCTTATTTTTCAGGCTGCAGTCCTCTAACACATTGGAGGCTAAAGAACAAATAAAATGTGAATTAATAAAATTTAAACATTTTAAAATGGAAGTAAGTGTCTATCAATAACAGATAACGGACCTAAAAAATACGGTACTTCACTGCAGGGCAACATTATTGCTTTATTTTTATTTTCTTTTATAAACAGGATGATTTGGCATATGGGGACATCTTTCTCTGGCAACAATTGTCAACAATGTCACATGGTATGCAAGTACTTTGACCTTAGTTAATATGTTGTTATGGGCAGAGGCGTACTAATGGGGTTGGGGTAGAGGGTGCATTCTGCTAACAGTAGAGTGATGCTACCATGCTTTTAAAATACAAAATGAAAAACTAGATCTGGATCCTTTAAGGACATTCTGTAAGAACGTTGTGTCTGTTGTCCCTGCATGAGTCAACCCATGCACCTGTTGCATTCTCCTTGTATGCTATTCTGCATGGAATTTAAATACAGATGTGCATGTGAGTTTGATACTGTCAGTAAGCTAGCTAGAATGCTTCTCAAATCTGGACAAAGCTCAAAATAATGTCATATTCAACATTCCAAAGGACATGATAATACATTTTTAACATTTAGCTTAAATCCATGATTCTGGCACTAGTTCTTTGTTTGGGACAAGACTTAGTGTAGGATGGCGAGTCTTATGGGGATTTGATCACTTCTCCTAGCTTGCTCATTATTTTGTTTAATTTCATGATTATTACTAAAAGCAATCGTTATTGAGAAAGAGGCGCAAGGAAAAAAAATCTCTGCGGGGTAAAAAAATGTTCTGCTCCTGGTATCAAATATGCCAGATACACCACTAGTTAGGGAATTATAATTGGTGTAATTGATTATAGGGGTGTATTAGAATTACTAGTGTTTGTATCCTGTATGTTATTCTTGCAGAAGTTTATATGTTTATAACCAAGGGTATTGGGAGTAGGCATGGAGTATCTCTGGCATGGAATATATTTGCTTTACTTACTTGGTATTATAATGAAATTAGAAGTTATGTACTCACCATATTTGTCTGCACCTGTGGGACAGAGTCCCCAGCTACCTGAATCTTGAAGGATGTTTCGGAGCACCGCTGAAGGATGCTCTTCTCCTGAAACAACATCCACCTTATATAATAAGAAAGGTATGAGGTGAGTGGCAAGTCAGTGGCCTGCCAGATATATCATCCAATAAGAAAAGATGGATTGTCCTGAGGCACACCCTATCTGGAAAGAAGGAAAGGTAAGGCTTCCCAAGGTGGTACAATGTTGACTGGAGGAGGCCTCAAAAAAAAATCCCTTTAAGAAAGTTTTTTTTCAATTTCCGCGGGCCATGAGGGCAGCCCCAAACGACCAATGTGATGAGATGATAGCCAATTGTGCCACTTTTAATGGAAGAGGAAGCCCCTTGATGAAAATGAGAGAGGTCTGTTAAAAAAGCACTGCCGACATAGTGGTGAAAAAAATCCAAACTTTTCTGGACTGCCCAAATAGAGAATCTCTTCCATGAGGCCAGCAATGAATCATTCTGCTCCCCAAACTGTGTTGGCTTCTGCAGAAGCCTCGCATTAGGAGGTAGTGGAGGGTAGGCATAAGAGGGAGAGGCAAAAGATCTGCCCAGGTTGCCCCAAACGCAAAAAAAAAATCTTCTCCTGAGAGAGAGGAGTGAGAGGAATGGGGGAAAGGGGAAAGCTGGGAAGTTAGTGTCAAGGATGTTTGATTTTCCCGAATGTGCTGCTACAAGAAAGCAAGATGTGGAGTGCCGCCCATTCCCAGACTCTCATGGCCCTCTCACAGGGGATAGGACCTGGTTCGTGTTGAGAGAACTGAACTTGAAGGGTCCATTGAAGAACTCCAGTACAAGCATGAAGGGACCCACAAACTTGAGGGTCCATTCCAGAAGAACCTTGCATGCAAGCATGCATGAATAAGCGCGTGAGAGAATGATGATGATGCCAAGAGCCAGGCGTCCCAGTGCAGAAGAAAGACCTGTAACCCTGGAGCCTCCCAGGGCCGCTACAACAGCTAGAACCTTGGTGAACACCCTGGCCGTAATGTGGTAGTGTATCGCTGCCCTGAGGTCGATGGAGTCATTCCACCTCATCTCCTCAAGAGGGGAGTATAGATTGAAGGGTGACCATCCTGAACTTTGCTTTTGCCATGACAGGTTCAGGGAAAGATCTAAGATCGGTCTTAAGTCCCCCCGTTTTGGCACTAAAAGAACCTGGAGTAAAACCGCACCCAACGGTGATTTGGACCCCAAGTTAAAAAAAGTTAGGTGCCTCGAAAAGCCCGCCTCCAGAGCGGACAGGACAGCAGCCCTTCAGGGCACTGCTGCGTGGCTGGACTATGTTTGCACACAGTTTTGCCAAACAAGGCAGCCAGAAAGGGCATTCGCGAAAGTCGCCTTGCCTTGGCTCTGCGCTCGTGAGACAGTGGCGGAGCCCAGCGCCCAGGCCTTAGCTGCCGTTCGCTGCTGCTCTCGCTCCTCCGCCTCGAGAAATGAGAAAGCAGCAGAGAGCAGTGTGAAGAAAACTGTCTAGAGTGGCCATTCAGGTGGAGTATACCCTGCATCCTGATGATAAGTTCAGCTCTCAAGAAGAAGGTTGTTGAACTGAAAACCGCTTCCCAATGCGATCCATCGAAGGGACTCTTGCCCGGAGGGGATGCATAGAGGGGACTCCCTGGGCTTTCTCTTAGTGGCTGCAGCCATCATCATGGCATCTACTGGGGGCCTTTGCTCCAGAGTGCGGAAGGATACGTCAGGATGCTTGCTTGCACAGGGCTCAACGGTGTCCGATCCTTCCAGCTCTGATGGATATAAGGTCCACCAGAGATCGGCAGGAGGGGGACACCCAGAGGGTAGAAGGTGGGCCCACCTCAATGCCTCCAAGAAACACAGACTGCTCTGAGGAGGCCTTCAACATTTCCAATGGGGGTGCCTCTGGGGGTGACCTTGGGTTCCTTCACGCTCATCCAGTCTGGACTCGGGGGTATCCATGTCGGGGGAGTTTTGCACTGTACGCTTTGCGCCTCTTGAGGGTACTTTAGCCAGGAGCTGTCAGTCCGAGAGCAAAGGGCTGGATGTTCCAAGACTGGGTTGTCGCCTGGCCGGAGGCTGGCTGGGACCGGCTGGTGGGCCTGGCCCAGCCAAAGGGATGCGGGATGGGAGCCATGGCAGGGGACGGGGAGGTCGTGCGGCCTCAACAGTGCCTCCGTCCAAGGCCAGCTTCTCAGGGGAGCCAGCCTCTGGCCCGGCCCCCACTCGGATCCGGCGCCGGCGGGACGGCGGGATCGGAGAGACCGGAGTGACCGCCAGATCTCCGACCTAGGCGGGCACCAGCTCCAGCGATCCGACACTGGTCCCTCGATCCGAGGGTCGGTCGAGGTGGTCAGTACCAACACTCTGGGGGATGGGGCGGATCCGTGGGACGGATCTGGGCTCGGATCGACCCATCCAACTCCACCTCTCCACGCGCCGACAGCTCCAAACCGGCCATGGCCAGGTGGGAAGAGGCCAAAGAGGCAAGAAAGCACCGTGGATGGGAGCTCCGAAGCACTCCCATTTGCATGCATTGGCACTGAATTTCCTCATCATCGGTTCATCATCCGGGTCCTCATGGAGGTCCAAGAGTCTGAGTCCGAGGCCACTGAAAGGCCGATCTAGAGAGAGCCGCCGCCTTGGAGAGAAGAGGGGACCTCTCCCTCCCTCCTGGGCCAGGAGAAGGGCAGGCGAGGGAGTGGGAGAAGGAAGGAGGAAGGCACAGGAGGCGCAGAGGCCGGGAGGCAGACTAGAAGTTTCTGAAGTTTTTTGCCTCTCCTCTCCTGTGCCTCTCCTTCTTTTCTTCTCTCTAGCTCCTCTCTCTCCTCTCTCTCTTAGAGGAGGTTGAGTCCCAGCGGAGGGGAGGGAGCAGGAGAGCCCTGTTGTGTAGTTGTAGAAGGGAGCAGAAGCGAAAGCGGTATCTGGAGGAAGTCCATGAGACAACAGAGCCTCGAGTCTCTCAGCCGACCTTGAACCCTGCACAAATGGGGTACAACCATGACAGGTGTTCAACCCCCAAGCGTGCTTGCTTGCCGAGTGTGGCCATCGCTGGGGACTTATGGCCTACATTTAGTTATTAGAATACTGCCTTATGGGCTTCCAGAAGCCCTAACAGGCCTAAAAAAAACACACAAACTTCATAAAAACGAGAAAAAATTAAAAAATAGAGATCTAATGTTCCAGGTAGCCTCAGACTGGTAGAAGTTCAAAAAGCATTTACAAATACAAGTGCTATGCATTTTAAAGTTTAAACATGAAGCAGGCCACAAACTGGAGAAAAATAAAAGATGTAACAAGCAGGAATTATTTTTTTGGAATGACAATGAGTTCCATGATTTCAGAAAAGGAAACGTCTTTAGCATTTATAATACTAAATGCAAATTATTTTAGGAATCTTATATTAGCTTCAACATTTGATGGCTGTAAATGGGGAAAATGATGTGACAATCCTATCTAAGAATAAAAAAAATCCATTGGAATACCCTGCATTAAAGATGCATTGTTGTATATAAAACCTTATGAAATTACTACTTAATGCTTTTTTCAACATGTATAAATCAGTCTCAAAGTTAATTAATCCTATACAAAAAAGTATACCAGATATCCCTAGCCATGTGATAGGAATTTGTAAAATGCCTGGTTTCCTAAAACCTGGTAATGACAATGTGACTAATGGCTATGATACAGAAAGAAGAGATAATTACAAAAAAAAGGAGTGGGGGACTTCGATCAATCTGAAACTTTTTCATTTTAATGCAGATTCTACTCTCAGAACAGACTAGCAACTTCTTCCTCTAACTACATCCGATATTAAATCATGTGCATCAATTTTAGTCAAGTGTTTAGGCTGTTAAGAAGACATATTGTATTAAGATTCATGGACAATTTATTCAAAAAGGAGAAACCAACCATAATAATTTTGTGCATATCATAAAAAAAACTAAACATTTCAAATGGAATGTGTGCACTGGATGTTAGTAAAGCATTTTAAAGGGAGCACTCCCTTTCCTGCACGAAGTTCTAAGAAGTGTAATTTTCCTGACAAATATACGGAATGCTACTACAATTCTTTATGTATCAGCATGTGCTTGCATTGCAAGAAATCAGTTAGCCTCCCATGCTATTCAAATTCCAGGCAGAATTGCAACCTACCAAGGTTTTTACCCCCCAATGTTTATTTTATCCCTTTGAGACTCTCTTTTACTATACCACATAGCAACGTAAACATATGGGTATATGCCTCAAAGGAGAGATAACTGATGTTATACATTCTTCAGACATTTTGCTTCATTTCAGCATCCTCAAACAAGGCTTACAAAAATGCTACAGACCACAGAGGGCAATAGTAAAATGAATATAAACAAATCAATGTTATAGCTTTATACATCTACTGATGATCAGTGAATACAACAAGATTGTTTCTAAAACCAGCATATTGTTAGAATCTCAAATACCAATTTCACTCTAGCACATACCCACACTTAAATACAGATAATTCAATTGATGTAACAAAAGACATTATCTAGGGCTAAAATGAAATTCAGTATATTAGCAGCATTCTCAAAAATTAACACAAATGTCTTCCATGACTGTGTTATTACTATAACACAGTCACCAGAATTTCTCTAGAATAGCTCAAGACAATTAATAAAATTCATAACCAATTTAATTTTTTGGATAATAAAATGCATCAATTTAAATGTGTTGAAACTTAAAAAAATAATGAGACTTAAAATTAGCAATTCTCCAGATTCTTTATCATTCTATGACAGTTATATTTTTATCTGTTTCAAGATACTATGGAAATAATTCTGAGAAAAAATCCCCTATGAATTCAAGCTGTGAGGACCCAGGTTACAAATTACATTTTTACATTTCTGACAGTTTTACCCCCTTCCAGCATATATGAATCCTTTCAGCATATATGAATCCACTTGTTTTAGACTTCCGTTTTTTTTCCAGTAGTGAGTGAAGTACTGAATGAAAGCAACTTCTTCTAGATAATCACAGGATTGATATTAATAAGGATCCATTAAGGTTCAAACATTTTCTAGTGCTTTCTAGTATATTTATAGCCATTTGGTAGACAATAATGAAGTAATATTTAATAAGTCAATATTTTTAAAATGGAATCTTATCCCCCATTTCATTTTTTGATAAATCAGATTAAGACTGACACTTTTTATTTATTCACAATGCCTACTTGTATCTCTATAATTTGACAGTGATTGGTTACCTGCCTTCCCCTTACTGACTAATCTGTCAAGACAGAGAGGGCGATCTATTCCACATCTACTGCATATACTTGAATCTTCAATTATAGTAAAATATTTAGAGTAATGTAGGTTTTACTTGGTTAATTTGCTAATAAAGTAGACAGTTGAAAATTATGCCATTAACCTTTATGTGCACTTTGGGAAATATTCAATTGAAAACTTATTTTCTATGTCAATTGTCTACCTAGGTTAAACTTTTAATAATGAGAAACTGGTCAGCAAGAGAGGTTATCTCAGTTTATGAAAGCCTTTAATGATTTAAGGACCACTGTTACATTTCTCTCCATTATGAAAAGATACCTGAACCTTCACTCAATTTTTATACTATTTGTAATGGTTACATTTGTACAGGAAAACAAATGCATTTTTTTAGTAAGAGCTATGATATTTACTATTTTGAGAGCTTACACTGGCTGCTTGACTTATAATTTGCAAGAAAATAATGGCCTTATGGATGTTGATGCTGATGTTCTGGTTTCATGGTAAGAACCCTGACATGATTAATTGAATTGCAGCACTCCAGATCACATTTTGACAATGCATTTTGCTGAGAAAATATTTTGCGTTATAAGCATGAGGTTAATAGAACTTCTGATCATTCAGATCAGCATAATTTGTAAGTTACTGCTTAACTATGAGGCAATGATACAGGTGTATATAAAATTGATGACATTCACTGCTTATGGACATTGTACATGCTGATATGAAATCTGCAGTAATATGTAATTTCTGCTTTATTATAGACATTTGTTTAAGTAAAGCATTATAAGAATGATGTTTGCAGGATTCATAAGGCTACCTCTTGTTTAACTACTTTGGATTTTGAGTTGGTTAAAGTGTCATTCTCAAAATGCATCAAATCATTTAAATTTGCTTTTTCTTACATAGGGTAAAGCAGCATGTTTGTGTGAACTGTGGAACACTGTTATATCATCAGGCTTCTGTACTGACAGTTACAGAGGGCCACAGAAGTAAAGATTAATTTGAGAGTGAAATTCACTTTTATCAATTACTGGCTTTGTTAATGGGACTGTCTGTGTGTGTGTGTGTGGGGGGGAGGGGTGAGGCTGCCCCTTCCACTATATAAACAATATTTTGATTGCAAAAGAACAAGATGATGCAAGAAAAGCACACTTTCAAAAGATAGGGTGGGTTATTAATAAAAGTAAATTTCAAAACAAAGCTTCAATACAATTTTCAGAAATGGTTTGGAATGGTGCCAAATCAGATATGCCATTATTGTCCTTAAACAGAATATATGCATTCCAAAAACTAAGATGGAAGCCTTAGCTTTTCTTGGAGTAAAGAGATGTTGGGGAGCTTTGGTACAGCATCGGAGACTGATTCCAAGACCAATTTATATGGTTATTGGACAGAAAATTAATTTTGTATGATATTTCACATCGACACACCACATCTGATGAAGCCACAAAGGGTATTTATTTTTCAAAGTGTTAAGCTGGAAGCTGTTGATATAAACCAAGCTTTCTTCTTGAACTGATTGCTACAACAGAATTATGTCTTAAGAATTGTGGCAGCAAGATAGTTTCTCCAAACTAAACTGCCAGTTAAGAATTTAGTCCAATGGTTTCAATGTATTGCAAATCAAGCTATAAAAGAACATTAAAATAACATGAGTTGGCATTATATACATCACCTCTGCATGTGAATAGAATAAGCTAGCAATGGACTATAACATCTGACTGACATCCATGGATCAGTATGTGACAGTGAACCAATGACAACGATTGCAAAAGTTTCTGTTATGCAAAATTGGGACTGCCATCTGCTTGAATGGACAGATATGTGGCATGAGGTGTCAGTGCACAGCATTTTATGTTACTATGAAGCAATACTTTACTAGCAAGTGCATTGCCATCTGAAAAAAAGAATCTATTTCAGCACCACCATGTTTTATGCAGCAGGTAAAGGATTTCATAGGATGTTCAATTAAATTTCATGACCACTTAAGTCTTGCTAGTACTCATGGCTGGGCTATATTCCCCTTTCTCTAGTAGAATTAACCCAGTCAACCCAACTGTAAATACATGGGTACCAATCCAGTTATCTAGGTTTTGTTTGAAGGATGATAGTATACCATAATGCTTAACCTGCTGGCATCTGTCTATCCATTGCAATTTATTAATCTGTTAGTGAAGATGTAGACATATTAGATTAGACATATGGAAATACAGAAGATACTGGACAATTGGTTTCCAGTATGAAGATCAGAAAGGTAAATGCAAAGACAGGTCTCCAGGTCCTGAGGGATACTCTGGTTACTCTTCTTCTGATGAAATGCCTGCCACTCACAACATGTGAATTGTCATTTATTCATTCTGTTGTCCAGATAATATATATTTTTACAAATGTTATTATTAATCACAATGCCTGCCCAATGTTATACTGTTGAGCACCTTGGCCAAAGTCAAGATGAACTTTATAAAGAGCACAACCACTGTTAATAGCCCATGTAACATTTTCAGAGATGTTAATCAGATTTACTAACCCAAAAGTACCATGCCTGTTAACATTCCTGATATCATAGTTTATAAGGACAGTTATATTATTTTCCGTGGCTTTAAAAATTTGGCTTGTCAAGCTGATGGGTCTTGTACTCAGAGGGTTTGTGCTGCAGCCACCATTATGGATGGACATCATTACTGCAAGGCACAAATCCTCAGGGACAAAATATGTAGTTAAACTCAGGTTATACAGTTTTAAGAGTAGCTCTGTGAGGACATGCTTGGTATAAACTTGCTAGTGTATTGTCAAGAGCCTGAGGAAAAAAGTACTTTTTTTCTTGGATAACACCTTCAGATGTAAGGGATTCTTGAATTTGTGGACTTTACATATTGGCATGTCTACTGGGTCAGAATAGGAGGTGCCATTTTGAATAAGTCCAGGGCAGTATTTGGTTCTGCTCATTGGTTTCAGAAGGTATCTAAAGGAGGACTTATAATTGTCCTTAGTTTTATATGCTAACATAAGTTGAGGGGTTGCTTTACTAGGTTTAATAGTCATTTTCCAGTTTTAGTTTTATTTTTGATAATTTTCATGTGACAGGTTTTGGATCTGTTCTACAGTACAAGTTAAGAAGTTTTTTCCCCTTTTCTTGCAAAGTTTATTTATATTGGTGGAACAAAGGGGTGCTTGTTTTTGAATTTACAATTATGTTTTACTCTGATGGGGAGAGTTAAATCTATGCATGTACTTAAATTGGTGTAGAACTCCTTCGTTAACCAACCTATGTTAATATTGGTGAAATTACTGCAATAAGTGAATTTTGAAACCTCGTCATAGAATTGCATGATTTTTTTTTTTACTTCTGGTATTGAGAATAGTTATTAAATGAATTAACTAATAGGATTTAGTTTTTGGGCTGTGATATGTGGGAATGTCCATTAAATGGACTCTGCTTATAAAAGGCACTATGGGGGCTGCAGATGTTTTAGTCAGTGTGTGTAAACCTTGAAAGCAGAATGAGCTATAGCAAGCATTTATCCCACGCTGATGTATGCTATATTCCCCCGAAATGACACCAATATTTAATCATTTGTTGAAGGACGGATTCTACCCTTAAGTGCATCTTGACAGGTCCCTCAGGGTTTCGAGTCCTATGTCACCCACTTTCACATAGGTTTATAGGTACTTACTAAGCTATTAACTTAAGAATCTTAACCCTACATTACCATCATAGTTTTTAGCCCTTATATTTTGCATTAATAACCATGAGGCAAGTGAAAACAAGGACATGTTGGGAGATTTACTTGCTGCATCCCTCCATGGACCATCACCATGACACAGTAACGTATGTCAGGTGAAAGGGCCCTTATGAACCTTGTGGCATCAGAGATCTTAGTACACAAAAGACAACTCACTGTAACTCTACCTTTGTTCAGCCTGTGAAGTGTACAATCTGTATTACCAACAACAGAGTCGCCAATTAAGACTTTTTGTTAATACAGTGGTTTGGAGTAAAAGCCGAGAAGTGATTTGACTCTTAGTGACCTATTGATAAGATGTTGAAACTTAGACTTTCTTATTTTAAGAGAATTTTTTGAAGATTTTTTACAACTTTTGTACAAGATATTTTAATGCAACTTTGTTTAGAATGTGGATTGTGTGTGTGGTTGGGAGGGGGGGATTGTGCTCCCAGGCCACATAAAAAGATTTTATATATATATATATATATATATATATATATATACACATACATATATATATATACACACACACACACACACACATAGATATATATATATATATATATATATATATATATATATATTAGGTGCCCTTGTCAGTCTGTTGATGCCTAGCCAATTTCCCCTTCAAAGTTGAGCATGAAACTCTGTACCTTCTATATGCCAGGTAAGCATCTTAACCATTATATCACCCTCCTTACAGCATATTTACAAACAGGATAAACAAGAAAAAACATTTTTACACATGGATTTGCAAAATCTGGAAAGCTTGGCAAAGCATAGACCACAGTTATTAAAAAAACAAATGACACCCTCTTGCGTGAACCACAAGTTGTTAATAATAAACAAGCAAATTACAGTTATAATCAGCTAACATTTGCTGCTATACCAACAGATGGTCAATAAAAAAATGTGTGTGTGTATATATATATATATATGTGTGTATGTATATATATATATATATATATATATATATATATATATGTGTGTGTGTGTTGTGTGTGTGTTTAACATCATGGTTAATGTATTATAATCAAAAATGATTGGAAAATAAATTGAACACCTTTGTAGGGAAGATGAAACATGTGGCAGCAGAGATGGACAAAGTGCAAATTTGTATCATTGGTTTCGGGCATTGGATGCACATCTGTACTACAACTTCCTTTACAACCAGAAGTAGATCACATGACAGTTGTATGAACTAGAGAGAAGGGCAAGAATAAAACGATAGACCGCTCTATGGTAAGATGGGCACATAACAGATATGGACGTCTGAAATGAGAAGCCACTATGAAACAGGCAAAAGAGCATCGTATAACAATACAAAGTGATGTAGTAATGGACAGTATTGTACAGTTGTATATATATGTCAGGAAGTCAGACAATAACTGTTAAAATCTACATCATGCTTTATGGTAGATTTCTTTGCCCCAGACTTACTACTGGCCTTCCTTAAACAAACAAAAAAAAAAGGACAATCACCTAACTGTACTGAAAGGACTAGAAAAGATAAACTCTATGAGTGGCATTCCTAGTGAAACATGAGTAGCATTCCTAGTGAAACATGAGTGGCATTCCTAGTGAAACAGAGTGTGTTGTCTGTTACCCTCCAGTTAAATAAGGACTCCTGTGTTGGGCCTTGCTAGTTTCTTTTTTCTTATTTGTCATGTATACACTAGCTGGCCGATAGATTTATGTGCTATCTTTTGTTCTTTTTCAACTAAAGATGGCTATGGTAACTGCGGAAAATGTATTAAGAAACAAGGACTCATTTCATCTCCCAGGCTTTCATGTACAAGTCTATGCCACTTTCCTTGTACATTCCTTTATTCCCTTCACTAGCTTGCATTTGCTTGTCTGTAATAAGAAACATCTGTGTTAGATATATAAGTTCTATCGTATCTCGGGAAATGGAAGTAAAAACATGGCTTTGCTATCTGCAAAGTTTTTCCACCTTTGTCCATCTACCTAAAGACTTCAGCATGGAGGGTCCCAAACAGGAACTCATTTTCTAGTGGGGGCTTTTCTATTGCATGTCCTGCATCAGACTAATTAGACAAAATATAGACTTAACAGGAGGTAAATGGTACAATATTAAATAGTACAAGATTAATAATCAGAGAAGACCAGGTGATATCCTGTGGGGTACTTATCTGTTCCGAGCTGTACAACAGATCAAACTATGCTGAACTATGAACTTCAATACTGTTGCATCTTCTGTGAAAAGTAGCAAGAAAGTTCTAATTTTGCACAAATGTCAGTCTTATAATGCAGGAGTGTCTTTTAGAGGTGTGGACATCTGACACACCTAGAAGGGAAAGGTTCTGAGCTCTAGATGTCAGGGCTTCTGCAGCTGAAGTCTTTCTTGGCTGGACTACTACAACAGTGGTCTGAATAAATAACATTGACAAATTCTTCAAGCACTCTAACAACTATCAATCTCTGGGCAATGCCCTGGTACTTGCACTTCTTCGGTCAATTAGAAATGTAAATTCATGCTGGAGCTGAAGGCAAAACCCTATGCTGGCAACAACGGAGGTGTGTACATATGTCCTCCTACATGAGCATATTCTTAGGATCTTAGTCTTTTGTTAATTAATTATCCTTAAACATAAATTGCTGTCAGTACCCTAGACCACATAACTCAATGTAAATGCAAAGTTCAAAGCCCATACCTAATGTCCCTACAGCACACCATTATTGAGTCACTGTAGTGTGGAGATATACAGATTCAAAAGTAAATAGATATGTTATAAATAAATACTGTAACAATATCTGATCCGAAATCAATTGTTGATACAATGTTTCAAAATGTTATGTCAGCTTCTAACCACCTCAGGATACAAGCATAAGATAACAAATTATTTAATTATGCCAGGAATTTAAAAGAAACAATAGCAAATGTAGTGGCATTATGCGAAATACAGTACTAGGTGATCTTGTTTGAAAGTTGTATGCTAACATCTGACAATTTAAGGATACAAGCATAAAACCAACATTTACTAAGGGTGACTCTCCTGTGATGCTTGTGCACTGGCCCAGCAATCAAGGAGCCTCAATCCTCATCACCAACACCTGTGAGGGGCATCCACAATGGGAAGGATAACAGATACACATGCAGTAAAGTACAGTTTCCCTTAAGAGCACACAGAGATCACAGTCAGTCTGGGGCTAGTTTCTCCCTTTCTCTCCAGATCCCCAATAAGATTTCCCACTGGCACAGCTAGGGTCCAGATCTCAGCCTACTGGCCAAGCTAAAACCTCCAGCACCGTCTCTGTTCAACCAGTGCTTCGTGTCCCTGCCCAAGTAGCTGACACACACACACTTTGAGATATGTGTTGTATACAAACACACAGACACTCCTGGGGAAGGCTGGCACAGGTTCCCCAGCTATGCCCCCTCTTGCCAGGCTATAAGGTAGTAATCACAGCCACCAACCACTAAATCAGCTACTAATAAGGCCCTTATCAAAGGGTGCCCAATTATTACTGTGCAATATTATTATCCAAATGGTAAGTGTGGTGAACAGCAAGGTTTATTTGGGGTGGCCTGGATAGTATGACTATATACATGCAATGTATTCTAGAGCTTAAATTATCTCTACATAAAACAGCCACAGTTGAAAGGTTTCAAATATTTAATAATAAATAAGAACACAAGACAATACTACTTACTACACAGTGCTAGTGAAGAGTTCAGAGATCACAGAGAAATTCTTAAAATAATACAATAGAAAAGTTCTGACATCAATACAGAAAAACAAATAGTCTAATCTTCCTATTTCCTAGCTATATCTAAGAGCAAACACAGTTCTAAAATAAACTTACATATAGAGCAAGACAGTGCTGGTGATATTAGATGTTCTAAAGACAAAGACAAATGCAAAATGCTCAGAGTCTCTCCCTCTCTCTCTCTGTCCTTAAATTGATAACACAGTACTACTGACTCATTTCAGATTACATCATTTTTTCTCTGTTTCCGAGGCTAACAGAAACTCAAAGTTTAGCAGCCCTTTTGATCTTGCCAGGAAGCTACAGCAATAAAATACACTATACATGCAAATTCTAGAAATTAACTCTGGTCTCAAAACAATAGCAAGAATTCCTTCATCCAGACATCATGGCTCCGGGTTTTGAGATCAAACAATTATACAATGCTTGACTTATCAGCTTTCCTCCAGCAGAGTGCAATGTGGTTACAATTTTGAAGTTCAACATTTAACAAAGAGAACAAGCATGTGTCTTCCATTAATATTTAGAAATGACAGAATTACCTACAAAATGTTATCTAGCTAGGCTGGCAGCCTTCACATATCTTTTATCTAGCTAGGCTGACAGCCTTCACACCTCCTTCCAGCAATATGGAAGAAATTATACTCAGGCAGTAATACACACTTCACGAGACCTGGCAGTTTCATGCATAACATAAGGAAAAGTCTACTTAAAACCTTTTACAGTCTTGCTAATATGCTATTTATAACCAGAGATACCTGAAAAGCCTGGTGTCAGGCTCTAATGGTGGCAATTCATAAGGGAGATGTTAAAAGTGCTGTGCTATTATTCTTGTTTGAATGTGTGGAGTAAAAAAAATCATGGTGTTTTGAATGAAATTAGCACTTATTGCAATGACAATAATCTCACACTTAACATGACAATGTGTAGTGACATGAAATTTGGGGGAACATGATATGCATATCAATTAACAAATCTAGCAAACCAATACTAATCATACAGTGGAAGACATTTAATGTATGGCACACACTACCCCAAAATGTTCCCTATTTCCCTAGTTGCTTGTTTCAAAGCCATCATATTTTTATAACGGAAGCAGCACAAATCAGTTCTGCTTTCTCTGGTTTTACAAAACAGCTCTACAGACTCAGAACATAAAGATGAGGACATATGGTAGAAGATGGAAGTACAGCACAGATGGGAATTAGTTTTTACAGTATATAAACAAAAACTGAGAGAGAAAGAGAACAAGATTCAGCGGTGCACAGACTACTTTAAATAGAGACGCGTCTTAAATGCTCTAAAGACATCCGCTTACAAAGACATCTTATATTAACTGGCTAGCGGGTATTTTCAAAATCATTTCTTTGAATACAATTTTGAATTCCCACGCAGAATACAATAATCATTCCCAGACCAATGAGAAGAGAGTACAGAATTCAGTTCATGAACAACTGTGACCGCTCATTTCTTAGATTTTTCTTCTTGAGTCATTTTTAGTCAATTGCCATCTCATCTTCACAGTATAGGAAAGTCACAAAACAACAATAAATTTCAACTTGGAGAATGGTTTCCAGTACTGTATTGAGATTTCCCTTACTAAATAGGAACTGGCCTTGAAAACGGCAGTCTTGGTTTAAGACTGCTTGATGACTTTCTAAACCATTTCTTTTAATAATCAAAATACATTCAAGTACTGCTAATAGCGGTAGATAGTAAAATAATCTAAGATTTCCACAAATGATCTCATTTCAAACCAAAAACAGTGGAAGGATATATGCTTTAGGTCATTTAACATGAAAAAAGAGTGCAGTTCTCATTTATAATGCTTTAGAAGTGTCATAATTTATTTAGCAAGGTGCATCAATTAAAAATAATTTTCTTCATACATTGGACTCAGAATGAAATAATTTGTATTACTAAAGCAAGAGAAAAATTCTGTTACACATAAAGCATAAAAAGATTTTATTTAACTGATTTACTGTTATGAATCACAATGATACAAAATGGTAATTTTTGTTTTAAACTCATTTTTATGCTATCAGATTAAATAAATCACTACCCTGAGTTTGTAGCATATTTTTTCCACATAAGAAACTGATCAACGGGTTATTTTTAAAAAGCAAAGTAGAAAGACATTGAGTCGTCTTCTTCAGGAAGAATTAATGTCTGAGTTTCACCTACATTCAAAGTAATGAAATAGTCTTCCTGTATGAAAGCCAGATTCATTTCCATTTGACAACTTTCATGACTGTTACGAATCATTTTCTATGAAAATGTTATCACACCACTACACAAGGGAGACATAACATAGGTATTTACTAATCTGTGTCATGTTGACTTATCACTATCTTAAATCTTAACTTATTAAATATTCATGCTGTTACTTTTACGCATTTCTGTATGTTGTGTACTTTCACTTTTAGTCTCATTTAAGCTCTGCTGTAGTCAGTTAGGATTTAACAAAACCGTTTCAACAGCTGTTTCTGATTGAATGCATTAATATTGCCACTGACAGATATGCATCTTTTTTAATTGTGTTATGAACCATAAAATCACTTTAATCATTCTTTCTCATCTTCTAAAATGAAGGCACATGTGGAAAAAATCATTTTCATGCAAAATTACCTATAGAATTGTAACTAAGCGACAAATGAAATAAATTACTCATCCAACGTAAATTACTTCAAGATATGAGAATGCATCTGCTGAGTGATTGGCCTCAAATGCTAACTCAAGAAATGCAGGGAAATCTAAAGGGAATCCATACAACTCAGTTGATTAAACCTCTCTTTGATGCAAGTGTGGTTAATATGCACAAGCAATGGCTATGAGAATGGCAGAGCCCTTTGTCATCCGATAGCTTGATGACCTAATGTGGGGTAGGTTTATGGGGCTACTCTGGTTCTGGTTCATGTCTCATTAGCAAGATGTTCATAATGCTTAAGCTCAAACAGCTGCCACTTTCTGCTGACTCACTGAACTACTCCTGGCAGGATTAGTGTAAACTATAGACATAAAAGTCCAAATTAGCATATGCCATGCTAAAGCTATATAGCAGAAAAGGCCTGTAACCTGACTTTGTGCAATAGAACTCAGAAGTTCTGATTACTGACTTGGTCATTATTAAATGCTTTTTTGCTGGGACTGCGCATGACCTGTTAAAATACAAACTGATGAATAGAGATTAGTGCAATCAGCTTTCACTTTGTAAATATTTGTAGTTTCAGATTTTCTAATATACTACAGATAAAGTTATCCCAGGAGAAAAATATAAGTTCGGATAATGATGACAGAATAGGGGAGAGAGACCACTGAAATATCATCAGGCAAGCAACACACATGCTTTATGCATCATTCTTTATAGCAGCCAGGGGAAACTATGACTACTTCTTATCATATTACCAAGATGTTCAGAGCTAAATTCCAAACACTGGACACTTTTTATTTTCTTTTTTTGTTTTATTTCTCAAAAAGATTAGGGTATCTAATGCAAGGGCAGGAATGAACCTCATTCCTGACTCAAACTACTATAAAAGATTATGACATTAGTAACGCTTCATCTTTTTAAACTCTGTGTTTCCAAAGTATGGCCAAACAATCCACTTATGCTATACTGAGGAGTGAAACATAGCATGCCTGCTGCTAGAGGGATTTGTCTTTATTGGCCTGAATGCATCATAAAGATTTAAGTAAAAGATAAGTCTCAGAAATTTAGTAACCACTGTTATGTCCTTAAAGGATCATTTGTATGTGTCCCTTGGGCCTGTATTACAAACCCTTTGCGGTATTACACAGTAAATACTCTAGCTTGACTGGGTCTTTCTTACACCTTTTACAAAATGTTAAACATCAGATAAGTGTATCCACCCCACACCAACTAAACTATTTCCTTCTGAATCACTTATGATGCTGTGCTGTTGAAAGGTGTGGAAGATGTCAACCATTCTTACATTCATTACATTACATTCTCTTCAAGTTACAGCTGGCACTGAAGAGCTACAAAATGTCTATGTAATAGCCCACATTCTTTGCTTAACTGTAATGATTGCTGTTTACTTATTGCAGTGTGTATCTTCTTAATTAACCCTTGGAACTCAGTTGCCTAACCTATTAAAACACCCTTTGCTCTGTGTACTAACCCTGATCACAGACTGCTTCCCTTTGCTAAGTGTTAATCTGTTTTAAATTGTAAGACCATGTAATCTTCAGCTATGCACCTCTACCCATCTAAAGTGAGAAGACAAGCAACACAGAGACGTACAACACCTATTGTCCTACACTCAGCCATCGTACATAAGCATAATATGTGCACTGGGTTTGGTTCACTGCCATAAAATGCATTGTCAGATTTGTTTAGATGATGACAAATATGATGTAGCCTAAAGATACGTTTAAGACTATTTATTATACTGTACCTAAATCCATGCACTTTAGAAACAGGGGGCTAAAAACCATACCTATCAGTCCATGCCCAAGGGGACACAGTGATTGAAAATAATACAAGCTCAAAGGTATATCTCTGTGCCCCTCCCCCAAAACAAAGAAAAGGAAACCACCATCATTTACAACTTTCCATCTAAGCAGACTACTGACCTCTATCAGGCTCTTTTAACTATGTCTGATAAGGCAAAGTCGTCTGTCTAATGCACCTCCATATTTTCTGATCCTTGGGCTACTATATATCCATCTGACTTTAAACACCCATCATTTTGTTGCTCAGCTCCAAATTCCCATTTTGCGATTCTTTATTTTTTTAACTGAGGTAGTTTAATACATTTGCTTATATGTATGTGACTAAAGAGACAGGATTGTTGCTACTGTTTCCACCAGCCTTGGGAAACTGCCCTCTTAAATACTTCACATCAGCAATGCCATTTGGAAAAGGCAAGTTTTCCACCATCATTAGATTAGATTATCCTTTGGTATACTGACTGCTCTTATGAAGAGTGCACTTTTCATGTTTGCTTGTTGTGGCTACTCTCTGACACAGTCTGCAGAGATTTGGTTTTGCCTACTTTAGACATTTGTACAATGATAGAAAAAAAAGATCAGTGACAGTCAGTGGAAATACAGGGAAAGGAAGAGCTCCAATTTAACTCACATTATGCAGTTTAATGTTATGCAGTGTAGCACTTCAATGAAATCTCACATGATACGTATTTAAAAGTAACAGGTGACCTTTAGGGAGGTATTCTTTTTGCATCTAAATATACTCCAAATTCACCCTTCATTTGTGTATGGCTATATTTTGCTGACAGTATTTAAGAAAAACAAAACAAAAAAATATCTTTTTTAAATAAAAGCATTATGTGCCACATTTCTATTCACCATTGAAACATTAGCGCAATATGAGAAAACCACACACAAACACATACAGGGGGTCATAGCTTTTCTGCTGAGAGCTATATAAAATGACAAATTTATCGCAAGATAAAAAAAATCACTGCACACACACCAGCGTCTTCTCCTTCCATTGACATGTCCAGATGGAACAAAAGTACATATTTTTTGTAATTAAACTGTATGCTCCACTTAAATGCAAGTCGCTGCAAATTATGTTAGCAGTCCTTAATGTTAAATGAAAAAGAACTTCTTTACTCTTCTGTGGTCTACTACTCCCGCATGCCACTCAAATCTGAAGGTGATCTAATTTCAATCCCATGAAATGGGTGAAATCGAAGTTTGTTCACCGGATTCCATCTTCCAAGAAGGAGAGACATTAAGAGAATGAAAATGTCCATTTCATTCATAGTCCACATACCTCTTATTTATGAACTCTGGGAACAATTCTCCCAAAATGATCACCTCTTTCAACCCATCATTCCCTGGATATTACTCGTCCTGTCAGCGGCTCAGGAAGTGAGTTTGCATATACAACCTCTCACATTACTTCCTACTGCCTCATGAGGGAGCTAATATTTGGTTGGTGAGTGGACAGGCTTGACCATTTCAACCTCTGCTCAGCTCATCAGTCCATGGACACTTCATATCGTAGAAACTCAAGTTCTTTGAACCTTCAATACTGCCTGTGGATCTGGACACTAATACTATCCCTTAGCAGTTAAAAAATGTTGAGGTCTATTACTATGTGCAATGCAACTTTCATTGTTCAATGACTTTCTCTGAATAATCATTTTATATTGCTATACTATAGAGCTGATAAAGTAATGACACTATTGTGAAGGATTGCTTAAGAAGACTTCTTTTTAATGAAAGCACAGTCATGGATTATAATGGAACAATTTCTGCCAGGTGAGAATGTGTGGGATTTCTGCGTCCATTTGCACATCCATTTGATCTGCATTTCATCAAAGTTCCAGTATGTAGTTCTGGCAGTGACTTCTGCAGGAACATTGCAATGTACCTGCCACCTACATCTTTGATCAGCATGGATACACAGAGGCTGGAGTGCTAGCCCAAGTTTTATAAATGCTAAAACTCGTGTAAATGGAGTCATACCTGATAAGGACTCAATGTGCACCTCCAGTTCCTTCAGTTTTCCTTCCTAATAAAATAGTTTTGTCCACATCTTGGATCTAGAGACTCTTCACTTCTAATGTACCTAGGGTGTTCTTTTGATACAGAACAGCTAATAAGACTCATCGGATCTGCATTATCTGGTTCACATTTCAGTGTCAAAGAGCTGCAGATTGTTTAAAAAATCCTGGTTTGAAGCTTTCTAGAAGAACATCTTTATGTTAAAGCTGTACTACTTAATATAGCAGGTGAAAGGAAGGATGGCTAGTTTTAGTAATGCATGTTTATACTAGTTTAAATTTTGTTTTCTGAGCCCAAATATCCCTTAAATATTCATTTCTAATTTCTTGTCACAAGAGCAGCTTATATGTTGTGGGTTTCAGTCTTCTTGCTTTGCTTGAGGTCATGTGATATGACTTACCAGTTTGGTACTCAGTTCCTGTGATTCCACTTCTCATGCATTATATTGCATCTGCCATCAAATTTAAAACATTGCACTTTAAAAAATACTTTTAAAGGCCCACTTAGCTTTTGTATACCTTCCAGGGAAATGTATTTATGTTACTTCACATTTGGTATACAAGACAGAGGACGGTCTGTTCAGCCTTTTTAATCTTAACAAAGACCAGAGACAGCTCAAACAAGGTTACAGCTGTAATACTATAAAGAAACATTAAGCATAAGAAAAAAATATGAATTGTTATGCAAGAAGTCCATAATCTGCAGATAGAAGATATGTAGAAAGATTAATAGAGAAATTAAAGGAAATTGTTAATCTTCGAAGGGAATTTTGTATTCACTAATACCACAGATTTATGAAGGACCTTTGAGCCACCTAATAAAAAAATGAAAAAGCAACAAAGCATGTATGAAAATCAAAGGTATATATAAAAAAGAGAAAAGAAAGGAAGGGAGAGAGATGAAAAGAGTGTCAACTCTGACACAGGTAATACTGCAGAGTGAAGAGCCAAAGGGTTCCCATACGAAGGAGCAGCAAATGAAGCAGGGTGCATCTGAGGAGGATATGGCACAGGAAGATTTTCTATTACTTTCTGTATATTACTCACAGGAAACAGCGAGCAGAAGTGATGCTCTCAATTCAGAAGAACATGATTTAACGGAAGACCTGCATGATTTAATAGAGATAGACATATGCAGATGAAAGAAATAGATTAGGGAAAGTAAATCAAACCCAAAATGTTTGAAGAGTTATAAAACAGATAAACACAGTAATCAGGACTATTAGGAGAAATTCATTTGATAACAGAAATAAATAAAACTTATCATTACACAGTAATAACAGATGAAGTGTTTTAACAAAACAGATTAGCAAAGGAAAGAAATAGTTCAAGTTAAATGCCATCATGGAATCATCAAATAGAGAAAACTATAAAGGAATCGATACAATAAGTATCACTGTTTAAGGAATATAGAAAAGGGAACAGATCATCAAAATCACTTAGAAAAGAGAAATATGAAGATGATGAAAGCAATGCTCAGCATCAAAACAGATCAAGATTTGCCATAGAATATTGACAATAAAAACTATCAGCATAAAGACAAATTTAGAAGTTATGCAGATAGATATAAAAAAGAAAACAAAATAAGCAATTTGTGGATGATCCAAAAAATTATAACACAGAATTGGGAAATAAAGCAAATGGAATAAAATACCACCAAAAAAAAGAAAAGATGGGCAAATGTTGAAGTATTTATGAAGACCCTGTTGAACAAAGATGCTGAATTGATGAGAAAATTAAAAAACAGTAAGGCGCTCTAATTTAGAGCATATAAATAAGGATGAAGTAATGGCCACAGAAACAGACAGAACAAAAAGATCCTATATGGAAACCCACAGATCCAGACACAGTACCTCATTTCTAGCTAAAAGCATTAATGTTGTTACACAAAGATTTAGTCCTGTGTAAGTAGTGCTTATATGTGCATCACAGACACCAAACTGATTAACAACAGGAGAAACTATACTCCTCCTTAAAAGTAAACCTGCAAGCCATCCCGAAAACTACAGAACAATAATTCGTCTCCAACAATATGTAAGCTTTTACTGAAATTGATACAAGCAGAGTTTATAGTTATTTAGAAAAAAATCAATTACGGCAACAGAACAAAATGGTAACAAAAGAAACACAGATGGAACAAAGGGTCATTTGTTTCAAAATAAAGTTGTAATAAAGAATTGTAAAAAAGAAGAATCTAAGTGAGGCATGGATAGATTGCAAAAAAGCATTTGACAGCATTCCACATTCACTGATAAAGCTGTATACTAGGTTGATGAATTGCATTACAGTGACCATGAAATAGTAGCGAACTACTTTGCAGTTGATCCAATACAAAGGACAAATTATTATCACATGAATACAAATTCAAAGGGGTATATTCCATACTAATTATCTGTCACTGTTTTGTCTAGCCCTTAACCCATTATTAAACATCATACAAATTTGGCTGTCGTTGCAACTTTACTCCCAGAAACCAACCTTAAAGACTTCATTAACCTTTTATGGATGTCTTAAAATTGCAAAGTAAACCAGATAAGAGGTTAAAAAGACAACTATAAATGGTTAAAACCTTCACACATGATAGTAAGTACATGTAGCCTAGATAAATGTGCAAAAGCAACATTTAAAACTGGGAAGCTGTAGCACCAAGAAAATATTTAGCAGGGACTGGAATGTCATATAAAGGAACTTGAATAAGAAGGAGCCCATAAATATTTTGGGGATTATGAAGGATCAGCAATAAAACATGAACAAATGAGAACAAAACTCAAGAAATAGTACTTAACAAGACTAAAACTAATATAGAAAAGCTCACTGACATCTAGAAATAAAGCCCAAGTTATAAACCAGTTCGCTCTTCCTGCTCTGACTTACTGTTTTGGGATGACTGACTGGCCCGAAAAAGTATTGGGTCAGTTGCACAGAAAACAAGAAAAATGCTTCATGCTTATCAAATGATGTATAAAAATGAATGCATAGCAAGATTACATATTCCCACTCTGAAGGAGGACTGAGCCTCCTCGAAATTGATTATATATGTATAGATCTGCAATTGTGGGATTGCATATATATTTGCTGACCTCAACAGATCCAAACACAGTGACATTTTTAAAACATGAGGAAAATAAGTCTAAGATGACATCCTTGTTTAGTTTAAAAGTGTCTTACTATGAAACAGGAACAGGAGTCAGAATTCAATTGGACTAAAATCAGACAGTGAGAGTGCGCCAAAAAAAAAAAAGAAAGAATATAAGGAAAAAGATGAGAAGGAAAGAGACCTGGAAAACCCATAACTAGCGTGGCAAGTACAGAGATCACCTGGAACAACCTCATGCAGACCAATATTTGATTTAGGAATGGTTAAGGAGGGGTGAATTGAAACCAAAAGATGAAAGGCTAATAATGGGAGCCCTGGATAGTGGGCAACATACACATTCATTTACAAAGTTGTTTGATACAGACTGTGCAAAAAAGGACCAAAATAGTTACACATCTTGTTGCTGAGTGTGATACACTCATGGGAAAGGGTCAATATACTGAAATGTGCAATAATATGGCATGACTGTTGAACTGGGTATTGGGCAAACACTACAGTATAAAAGTAACTGAGAAGTATTGGAAATATGAACCACAAAGTATTTTACAGAATGATGAAATGTTTATCACATGGGATCACCCATTACCAACCGTTCAAAAAAACAGATAAAGTACTTCATGAAGAAAAGGCAAAAGTAGCATTGATCATTGGCATTGCCACAATGAATGATTAGTGTGTTATATACATTGAAGCACAAAGTCAAAAAATTGCAGGATTTGCAGGCAGAAACAAGAGCAATGTGGAAGAAAGATACCCAGACAGTTCCAAAAGAAACTGGAACAACAGGCCTAATAAAAATTACTTTACAATCATACTAGATATGCTACCAATACAGGTGATGCCATATGAATTACAGGAGGAGTCAATTCTAGACACATTCTAGGTGCTGCAAAGAGCACTATTGGCTGACATCAAGGATTGAAACAATACTAAGTTCATGAACTTTAATTGTACCCTGACATAGGAATAGTGTCCATTCCTGTCATGTTATCAGAAACCCCAAAAACTTAGAGAAATTAAACAGAGAGAGAATATAAATGTATACATCTGTCTTAGTTACATTCAGTTTCTGTTGCAATAATGTGAATTAAATTAGATGGGCTAATAGTGTATAATAAGCATAAAAGAAGTGTAGGTGAAGAAAGGGAATTATATACAACAATGTATATTGGGGAGGACCTTAGCCTAGCAGCTTAGCAGAGAGGTTTAAAGTTGTGAGCTTTTATTAAGATTACTCCAGATCTATGATTATGTGATGAAAACAGGAACAGTGTATACTATTATACTGAATCTTGGACACCAAAGCCAATATAATATGTCAAATGAACTACTAAAATGCAATAAATTAAAATAAAATAAAAAAAAAAAACATTTTTCAAGGAGGGTGGTTGTATCTATACTTCACTTTTTAAACATACAAACCGTGTGGCTGCAAAGTCATGAAGAAAGGGAAAAATCAGATTAATTCAACAATGTTTTTGCTAACAACTTGTATTCTGGTCTTGTAAAGTTTGAGGCTGAATTGCACTTACAGTTCAAGAAAGCAAAATCAAAATGAAATTCTTGTCTTTCATTCCCAAAGAACCATCAAAGCCAACATGGACCATCAGCCCTTACCAGTAAATAACAGAACTCCGTGGACATAAACAGTAACAGTGGAACTGAATTGCTGTTTAGTGCTGGAGCCTTATGATTAAGAATATTTATTTCTCTCCTTCATCCTATAATATGGGAATTAATTCCTTCTCAGGTTGTTTTTAGGTTTACCCAGTTAGCAAACTAAATAAAAGATTTTATTGAATTGATTTTTTGAATTTATTTGTATTTGGTTACCATGAAGTTTTGAATTTGTCATTCAATATCCATTTTCGCCGGAGGCCTGTGAAGAAAACCTCCAAAGAAATATTTAATGAGAAAAATGAGTTAGATGGTAAATTACTTGGGAAACTGCAGACTTTTTAAAGTAAAAAAAAATAATAGAA
>NC_056750.1:756022503-756025003 GCF_019279795.1 Protopterus annectens | reverse complement strand
CAAGGAAAAAGAGGATGACCGATTCCTGAGGGAAATGGCATCTGGAAATAATCACTGAAAGAGGGTTAGTATAATATTTATGGGTATAAATTATAAATGCAAGCAGTATAAATAACAAAAAAAGATGTACATTTCAAACGATAGGTTCAGCTTGTGTCCATACTAACAGAAGAATTATAACAGAGCTTTAAAACGGTATAACTGACATTGCTTAACTCATTACAGTCTAGTGACATGTCCAGGTGTCTCTCTAGTTATATACAACATGACGCCTCTTGCATTAATAATTTCAAAAGTATGCTTCATGTAAGCTAATGAAAGTTGATCTTAAAGCTTATATGATTTGCAATACAACTGCATTTCTATTTGATCTGTCTAGTACTGCTCAAGAGATATTAATTCATTTCATATACATTTTTCAAAATATCTCAACAACCGAGAAAAGCAGTGTATTGAGCAGACACTGTAATCAGATTTGATCCAAAAGAGAATATGAGGGAATCAGAAGATAAAGAACTAAGGAAAAATAAAATAAAAGACTTGTACAGATGCTGCAACAAGAGAAAGAAGTTTTTAAAGAGACTGTGGGTAAAACATATATGGCTCAAATTCAAACTAAGGGATATAAAAACCTGGATAGGTGCGAGACTTGGGAAAATAATTTTGTCATTAGAAATTACCATTCCAGAGTAAGAACATTCATTTTAATTGGACAAGAGACTATGTGACATTTTTTAAAGTAAGGATGAGCTTGAAAAGTTAATAAATGGATATGGATTAAGACAATACATTTCCTTGGAATAAGTTTGTCATAACACAAAGCAGAAAGACAGATTAAAAAAAAAAATAAACATACAATTCAGAATGGACATTGAGAAAGAGACTTTACTGAAATACTTAAAGAGAATATGTCACAATGCTATAAATTTGGTGAAAATTTATGATAATAGTGTGTTACAGATGAGTGGATGGGATTGTACAGTTATGAAAAGGTTAAATGGAAAAATACAGCATGTACCAAATGTTATTTTTGTTCATAGGACATTACTAGGCTAATGGCCCTAGGGCCCTTATTTCCACGATCAGCACCTAATGCCCATGTCCAAGAGGGACACAGAACACCCAGGATGAATTTAAAGTTACCCATCCAATCATCCAGATTCCATTTGTAGAGGACCAATGAGGTGTTCTGCTTGACTTGAAGTGGGAGACTGTTGTAAAGGTATGGTAACCCCTGGGAGACCAATCTATCCCTGCAGCAAGTTCTATTAATGTCACATACCAGGGTAAGGTCTTTAGATCAAGTAAGCCATGTGCCATTTGACTTGGGGATATGCACTATTTCCAATAAAGCAGGTTCAGACATTGCCATATATGCAAGGCAGAGATCGCCTCTGAGTAGTATGTATTAAACAGAATAAAGTGGCAGTGATTTCAGACTATCCACATAGGACAGATGCTGAAGACCTTGAATTTCCATAGTGAGGAACCTTTGTGGTTTCTTCAATTGCTACTGGTACTTAAGAAAGGTACATACCAAAAGGGGCATTGTAGTCGATTACTGGTCTGATGAGTACAGGGATGTTATAATGTTTTTTCTTCTGAAGGCAATGCCTTTACTTATAAGATGAGCAATATAGAATGGCCTTCTTACCACTGTGGAGATGAAAGGTAGGACTGCTGTCAACATGTGTGCGCAGGTCTCCCACCACTGAGTGCATCCTTAAGGTGTTGCTACTCATGTGGTAATTAGTAGGAACATTGCTTTTACCAAAAGGAATGATGATACATTTTTTTGCACTGAGTATAAGGCAATGACTTTGGCACCAATCATTTGTGTAAGACTTTCTTGTAGATGTTGACATAATCTGGAGATGTTATGACCACTCCCAGTTTGCAGTCCTCAGCAAACCTCGTCAACCTTTAGTTTTTGCTTGTACTTTGAAAAAATACATTCCAAAAAGTTGAGTTCCCAGGACAGATCTCTGTGACACACCACTGGTTGCAGGTCTGCTGTTGGAGGTAGATTCCCCTGTTTTGACTATATGGGTTCTATCAGTGAGCCAGTTTAGTGACCCATCTAATGATATAAGGGTGGATACCTAACTGGGTGAGTTTGTCAATGATGCCTGAGTGGGGGATAGTGTCAAAAGCCTTAGCTAAATCTAAGTATTCTGTATGCACAGATTTTCCCTCATCCAAGGTCTTGGTGACTATCTCAAAGTCGTCCACCAGGTTTAACAGGCATGATTTCCCTTTGACAAATTCAGACTGAGTAGCGTCAAGGGTTTGGAGATTACCTACATCTTTGTTAAGGTCCATGATGATTGTTGATGGATTGAAAGGTTTTGTAAGGTATGGGGGACAATGCAAGACATTTTTTTTGTGCATCAAATTAATTTTTATTTAAAAAAATGTGATAAAGGAAGATGTGTGGAGAGATGACATGACACTGAAAATTGTAAAATGGAATGTTATAATTGTAAAAAATGGGGTTGGG